>NC_090945.1:1838102-2144035 GCF_040807025.1 Struthio camelus
CTTTTTCCTTCCGTGCGTGCTTCACGGCCCCGTCTCGCCTTCCGCTTTGGGAAGGTTTTCTGGGTTTTTTTTTTGTTTTTTTTTTTTTCCCCCTTTTCCTGCTAGCCACCTCTGAGCATCTCCGGAATAAAAGTAGAATATGTTTTGCCGAGAGCGGTGTTGGAATACATGCTGTGAATTTATCAACTCCTCTGTGCCAAACTGCTTGAGGTAAAACTGATCCTGCATGTGCAGGATAAACACTCCCTGCTGACAGGGTAAGTTAGCAATCCTGCTGAGTTATCCTAGGTTACAGACTATACAGTCATTATCTTCCCCAGCGCTGGAGGTGGAGAGCTGGGCTAGACATTTGGCACCGCGTCGCCAGCCGTCACGAATTTGCCACCCACCTGTGAATAGTCCATTTTCACAAACCGAAAAGCTGACGGAAAAATACCAAAAAAGCTACCTGGACACCTCTCTGCTTGGGGAACAAAGGCTGTGAAGCTTTGCATTCCTCTGTAACACGTGGACAAAAGAGCTTGGCGCATTCATAAATCAAAACCACAGCGTTTGTAGCATCTGCTTGAATGTTTCGGCCATCGTTACAACAAACGACCATCCGATCAATGCTGACGAACAAGAACTGTCAGCTCAGCTACACAGCCTCTTTCTATCCCACAGATTAAAATGGTTTGGGTTTTTTTTTTTTGTTTGTTTGGTTTGGTTTGGTTGGGTTTTGGGGACGCTTTTGTGCTAAGGATTGGCAGTTTGCTGGGGAAGCTATTTTGGGGCGTCACGTGGGACTTCGCAGGCCACGCGGCTCCTCCTGACCCTGCGCTGCCGTGACTCTGCACGCGGGAGCCGCTGCGGACATGAAGTCACCCGTCCGATGAAACGTGGCACCTCGACGAACTATGATTTGGGCAAACAAATAATCTCCTATTCTGTGGGAATTTCAGGTGAATTTGTGTAGGCAGAATGTAAATAACGCGGATGGGCTCCCGATAGGGCTGCCACCTTTGAACACCAGCCCATGGCTTCTGATGGCACCTGGCTGTAAGGATCCCTTCACTTGCATAGAGAGGAGACCATAAGGTCTCCAAGGAGCTATCAACATCTTCTAGGGCATCTAAATTTTCTGAAGAATCCAGTTATTCCAAGCTCCTTAAAGCATGAGGTGGAAGCCGGGTGTGGGGTGGGAGGAGGTGTCAAGCCACAGAAGATGTTAATTATCGAAATGTTTTGCCTCTTACCCGAATCATTAATTGCTTTACATTATTCACCATATATTGAGCGCTGGCTTGTGAAAAGCGAGTTGCAGCAATGCATAAGCGGCCCGGGAATTTTAATGGCACAGAGGGTTTGTGTAGCCTGACGGTCTGCCTTGAACGGGAGAGGCGAGGAAGAAATATCAAAGCGGCTGGAACGTGGAGCCAGTTGGCAGAAGGGCCAACAGCTCCATAGAAAAATCTTCGGAAACATAACAGCGGATATTAGCAGAGCTTTTGGCCCTCAGTGCTCTCCCAGATGCCGCAAACCCTCTCATTTGGACCACGGTTCTGCGAGAACTGCTTGAAAAGCTCTGGATGTGACCTTAGCTCAGCCCTGGAGCAGGCCCTGAGTACAGTCCTGGCCTAACAACGTCCTGGGACCTAGGTGGCCGTGGTCCGGCGGCAGCAGGAAGGGTAACGGGCAGAGGGCGGCAACAGCTCAGACTCTGGTTGGACCCAAAGTTGGGAACAACTGGTTTTGAGCCACGGCGCTCTGAGAGCCGGAGCCTGCGTCCGGCCCAGGCATGAAAGTGCAGCGTGGACACATCCTGCACTTAGCCCAGGGGGCTGCTGGACCCAAACAGAAAAGGGCTACGTGATCATGCAACACAGAGTCTTTTCATGCAGCAGCTTGCAGAGCTTCGCCTGCCCGCGCAACGTTTTCTGTTTGTGCCCCCATACCTATTCAAGCATGCCAAAGAGAAAAAAATACATAGTAAACTGGTTTGGTTATATATAGCATTGATTTCCCTGTGGGAAGCTGTCTGCAGATCATTACTTCAAGTTCATTGTAGGTACCTGAACTGTAACTTACGCTCCCAAGGCTTACAGAAAATGCACTGCCTTCCCTATAAAATGTGTGTTTTATTCAATCATCGACATTAGCAACAACTCTTACAGAGAGAATGTGACAGAAAAAAACCGAAAGATTCTTCAGCCCAACGCTAATTATTTTTTTTTTTCCATTGTGATGTACAAACTGGGTCAACAACAAAAGAATAAAGGTGTGAAAGTGTGAATCAGCAAACTTGTAAAGCTGCATGACAGGATTTGGGAAGAAAGAGTCCGTCTCTCATCTCTGATGTGACAAGGCAGAGGTTGCCCAAGCTGCCTTGTTTCGTAGGGAAGATGACAGCGAGAAGGAAACATGCATTATATTCTCCTCGGGATACCTGCTTAGCCTCTGTGGCCTGCTAGGTCACCTTCTTGCCGGCCGCTTGCATCCCATTTGCCAGCATCCTTTGTTGCTTTCCTACGTAGCAGCCCAGGACAAAGCAGAATTTAGGCCTGACGCATAAGACACCTCATATCCTGACTGCAGGCTCGCAAACAATCAGAGCAAACCTGAAAATGGACCTTTTAAAATGTTGCTCTTAGCAGATATTATTTACAGTTGGTCTGACAAGATGAATCCGAAGTATAAATCAAACTTTGGAGCACAAATCTTGTTAGTTGCCATGTTAGTAAATCAGCTCACCTAAATAATCTTGCGCTTCTGACAATGATGCAGCCTTCTGGATTGAAAATTCAGCTCCCGCGTGCGCAGTGAGCTTGATCTGCTGACATTTCAAAGGATTGAGATCCTATTTCTGATGGCTCAGTTTATACTCAACTATAAACTATTTTGAGCAGTACTGAGCTGAATACAAACAGCTGATGCTCAGGTCTGGAGTCAAACAGTCTGTCTCCACTGACTGAGTAAGTTAGGGAAAGAGCATAATTTGAACATGTTTTCCAACAGAAAATAACAAGCAAACACAGGCATGCAGGGAGACAAATAATTCAGCACATATAAAGAACGTTGCTGGGAACGGCTTTTTATTTGTTTTAACTTCTCCACTTGGAAGTAAAAGCTGAAGTTTTTAGTCTACACCTCCAAGCTTATTCCCAGAATGAAAAGCTTGTGCGGGAGAAATGTGATTTCTACTTTTTATTAAGGCTCTGGTATTGTTTGGCAATAAATTGTATTCTATACAGCTTCAATTACTAGCCTTCTCAGATCTGACAGCCCTTAATTACTCAAGACATGATCTACTAAAATCTACATCTGGAAACGATGACACTTTTTGCTTTTGGCATTGGAAAATATGACTTAATGTTAAACACATATTCCTAAATGCAAAGCTTTGAGAGAAATTAGTACAGCTGAACACTCCCTCTACAGATTGCATTTAAAAATAAATTGCACATGCCTTTTATTTAATAGTTACAATGTTTCACCACATTTCAGTGTTCTGCGTTCTCTCCATTTATCCACTGGTTGATTTTGCTTCTCCCACAAATCTGAAGCTTGCTCTTATGTGGTGTATGTGTGTGCGTATATGTGTGTGTGTGTGTGTACAGCTCTAACAGGGAGTGGTGCTCTCTGGGATTCAGATCCTATTTTGCTGCTGCTGGATGGGCAGATTGGGTTTTCTGATAGACGAGCATGATGTTTTTTCATCTTTTCTAAACCTTGCCAAGGCTTAGTCTTCAAGCGGTCTTGGAGAACGGAAAGCAGGGTTTTCTGTCACCGTTCATTTTGCATGTAGCTGGTGAGGTCATGAAACTGGGACCCTTTGGCTTTAACGTACAGTGATTTGACTTCCATCAAACCTGAATTACTAATTGAGCCAGTAATTAATAGATACTACGGATACTATCAAGTTTTCTTCAGGAAAAAAGATTATTGTTAAATGAACTCTGAGGAAAACCAGCTCAATGATGTTATAGCATGTGGAATAAACTTTTCTAGAGCATCTGCATTGACACTAGCCTCAGCTCAATGGTGTTCACGGCATGCGGAGTAAAGTTTTCCAAAGCATTTGCACTGTGGGTCATTTTTTTATTAAAATGAGAGATGGTTGAAATATGTTCCTGGCCTATTCACTGATGGCACGGCTGGCAGAACTGGAAACCACAGAAGATGCCTTCAGACCATGCTTAGACTGGTAAACAAGCCTAATAAGTCTAGCAAATACCTTTCTGCCTCACCATAATTAGACTGGCATTTTACAACAGCTCATTATAGTAGATCATCCGTTGCTTTGATTACAATCAGTATATGCAGAATAAGGTGGAGTCTGTTCAGAAAGTATATTGTCATGGACACGCTAGGGTGTGCTTGAAGAGCACAGTACCACCTGCCATCCTGATGAGACCATCTACCAGTATTGAGAGGTTCAAAACTAATTGGCCAGCGGTATCTGGCAGCGCAGCAGTATGAGTGCTGTTGGCATGGAAGTGGAAAACAGATAGCAAATAAATGAAACCAAGCAAAGCCTGGCATTGGGGGGATATGTCCAGCTTGCTGAAACCCAATGGGCTTTACTATTGAAAGCCTTGTGACCCTGCCTGGACTCGTATTGCAGAAAGAGAGAAAGGCGGTGGCTCGATTTTTAACATAGCAGCTAGGTTAAAAAAAAAGCATACAAGCTTTTTTCTGGCTGTAATATGGAGCACTACATTCCTCACCTAGTTCTTATTGAAATATTCCTAAAAGGCTTTAAAGAGTTAAATGGGAGCTGCAGTGTTTACAACTTTTGTCAGAAAACTCCTTATGGAGACACAATGCTTCTGAAAATATCCTACCCACCTATCTAGTTTCTTGTATCATTACAAGAAGGTGAAGGATTTGTTGGAAGGAGCAGGAACATCAGTTGTGAAAGAAACGAGCATTCGCAGGGCCTTTCTAGCTTGATGACAAATCTCTTAGTCAAGATATAACGAGTCTTTCCACCCCAACACTCCCTGAAGTTTTCCAGGGAGAGATCCTCCACCTGCCCTAAGTCCTACTCAGCAAAGTTGATGGGGTGGGATGTAGCTCTAAAGCCCTGCCTCTGACCGCTTTCGGGTCCATCAGAAGAGGCACTGCAGAAGACAGCTGATGGCTCCTTTGCAGCACCGCAGAGATTTTGAGCGGTGCTAAGTCTTACAGAGCAACCTGAGGAAGCTGATATAACTCAGAAGGGGCCCCAGAGCTATACAAATTGTGCTGGCTTGTCTCCACTTCTCTGGCAGCCCCCCAAACTCTAGGAAGGTGCAAACATAGCTTAAAAATGACATCACTTCCATCCCCAGGTGGCTCTGCGCTGTATTTCTTTGAGGTCTTGTGTAGCAGGTCCACGTGGACGCTTTTTAACCTTCTGGGGTCCCACGTCAAGCACTGCTTATTGCTCAATGGTCTGTGAACTTGCTCTTTTTCTTCTTTGGGTTTATTCATCCAGTTTTGCATTTCATGTAAACCTACCAAGGTTAAAGCAGGAGGGACAGCAGTCACACAGCAGGACACAACCAAGCAATAAAGTTGTGGGTAGCAATTAAGACAATTATATTAAAAAGCGTCAGCTTCTACCCTTGGTGAATGAGAGTAAGCAGAGCAGGTATGTTCTTTGTAACGCTCGGGACCTATTTCATATGAATTCATAGAGACAGTTTTGCTAACAGCAAAGACAGAAGAGGTCAGAAGCCAGACCCAGAGAAAATAATGAGATTGGATTTAAAAATCACAAGATTTCTCTTATGTGAAAAAAAAATGTAAAATTTGGGTCTCTACTTATTTTCCTTCAGGGTGTGCTTGGTTCACATTTTTCAAATTTGTTCCATAGATGTATTTTAAGCTACGCTCTTAATATAAAACCATGTGTTGCCAGGAACTGGATTTTAAAGTACAATCCCACGTAGTGTAATGTAAGCGCAAAACACTGGCACTGATGTGTCAGAGGTAATATACGACCCTAGTTCCGATGCGCAAAACCTTCCCCTCGTGCCATTCAAACACAGATCGGACGGTAGTCTTGTTCCCCAGCAGAAGGACAGACCTACGCTCTCTTTCTGTCACGTTTCGTTGGCGATTAATGCATGTGAGTGAGAGGATCGAGATTAGAAATATCCACGTCTCTCCAGTTAACTGTGACTGGGTTATCTTTCAGCCGTTGTTTTATGCGCTTCTTGACAAAGGGCATGATTTTGAAGCGAGATTTGCCTCTTTCGCAGCCTTTCTTTGCCCTCGTCTGAATCTTGGCAAAATGCTGACGTGGCTGTTGTCTCCATAGCAGCAACCTGACGTCATCATCACAGACTTCTGACCTCACTGCAGGCGCCAGCAGAAAGCGGGGTTGAGCCACGAGCACGTTTATTAAAGGCCAGGTGTCTGAAATAACAGCAGAGAGGCGGCTGAGACAAAAATAGAACTTAATTTGGTCATAAAGCTTCTATTTCTTTCCTGGTTTGTTGTGGTATTTTTTACTCTTTTTTTTTTTTTAAAGAACAAAAAAGAGTTAAAGCTGCATTTCATTAATCGAACACTCCCTGCCCGGTTCCAAACCGGCAGAGAGCAAAATCAGCTAATTACCTCACTGGAAAACATCTGTTAACCTTTGGGTGAAGGGCTGTATTTCCCTGGTTAGTCCCACAGTCCCATCTTAAATACAGGGCGTCAAATCAGCTTCTCTCTAGTCCCTGCCTGTTTTAGCTAGCACCAGTGAAAGCGTTGTAAATGTCTACAAATTATTTGTTTTCTAATTTATTCTCAGATCCTATACCGTCAAGTCCTGGAGGCATCTAAGGTGTTTTCGACTGATGCGGTTCCTCTCTGATTCTTCTGCTACGCTCCTCAGTTGTGAGCTATTTTTCTCTTTCCCTGCCCGCGCACGGCCAAATTATTCCCGCTTCCTCCGCTCTCCCTGGTGAACGCAGATGTAAGGAAGCCATTGAGATGCCTGGTTCTGTACGCTTGCCCTGGCTTTCAAAGCCTGCAGTGTTCCCCCAGCAAGATTACTACTTTATATGACTGTAAAAGCTTTTATTCGTCTTCACAGCTTGCGCAGCCCTGGTTTCATTTTCACTAGTGGTTTTCTAAGGCCGTATCTTGTATTCCCTGATCAACGCAAGGTTACTGTTTCATCTACAAGGTTGCTGTCTTCAGACGCGCTTTTTTTTTTTTTTTATCATTCCCTGCATTTCCCTGATCATTCACATTTGTTGTTTACTACTCCTAGTAAAAGTTTATTCCTGAATGTGTTTTGTGCACTGGGCTCTCGGAAAGTTACTGCTCAGCGCTCAGCTCTTCCTTCCTCTGCCTGAAGTCCTCTTTTTCTCTAGCCGTCGATTTTTAGCAGTACAAACTTTACTGCCGGATTTTCATGGCTGAATTGGACACCGGCCTTTTCATCTGGGGGATTCTCCTGCTCTTCACTGCTGGCAAGCGCAGGCTCATATGTGAAATCCCCACGAAGTTAAGTCAGTCTTGGATCTCACTGGCGCCCAATCTGCACAGCAAGAGCCTGATTCCCTCTTGCTTATAGCTATGTATCCACGTCGCATTAAGTGGTTTGTGCATATGGAAGTGAACAAAATATGGTCATGATTAAACAGAGACAGCCGAACGCTGTTTCCTGTCCTCCTGCCAGCCCTTCTGTCCCAGCGAACAGCTCTTCATGCTCAAAACTGCCGGAGGCATCTGGAAGTCCAGAGATCATTCCGGGGCTAACTACTGCTGTGGATGGGCAGGACTCCCCCCATGTAAACTGATATATTTCAACTTGAATTATGCAAGATAATCCACAGGGCGCGCTGGCTGTTACGCACATTCACCTGAGCGTAAGCTGAGGAAGAAACGAGCCTACGCTTGGCTGGGGACTGCACAGACACCAGGATTTGTTGTGGATGGGCGGTTGGGGACCCAGGGCTGGATCCTCAGCTAGTCCAGGCACGTATCGTCTGGTGTCTTCAGGCTCCGGGAAGGTACTCCTCTTTATTTAGGCACTTCTGCGAAGCTGGAAATCAGGACTGGAAACCCATCCTGTGCTTAGGCTGATACACTGGGCTGAGTTTTCTTCTTTAAAAGCTGGGTGTGGGCGTTCACCATTTTCATAAGAGCATAGAGGTTACAGCAGCTGATAAAGATACACAGCAGGGTGTGGAGCAGGGGCTGGCCCTGTGGCAAATCCCCAAACCTTCTGGCAACAGCCTAGCTGTGCTGGACTATGCGAGCAGCTGAAGATATCCATTGAATAGGCAGGATTTCAAATCTCAGGGACCAGCAAGAGCAGAAGAGGGAGCCTGACAGTGTGGCATAGGAGCTAGAGCAGTCAGGTGGGAAAAGGAAGTCCTGGCTCTCCACCCCTACTCATAGGGTTGCTTCTAATTTTTATATGAAAGAGTTACTGGAATAGACCCCAGGGCACTCTTTCCCAGTGGTCATTCTTAACGGTAAAGGTATAAAGGCTTTTCTTCTGTATCCACTTTTGTGCCTTTCCTCATGCAGTGTTTGGGCAGCATAGGTACAAACTGCCTGGGATCCCGACTTCTTCCTGGAGTGGAGGAGGAAAACAGGCAGAAAGCAAACTCACTGCCTGTGCATCTATTGGATTTCACACTTAGCGTCCACACTTCAAGGAAGCTATTTTATTGAAGTAGGGAAAGACAGCATATAACACTTGTGATCAGTCTAGAGGTTAAAGAACTCTTAATTGCAGATTGCCCTTTTGCACCACCCATTAAAGTAAGGCAGTATTCCTAATGTCCTCTTTTTGGCTGGAAAAAAAAAAAATCAGTCATATAAATTGTAACCCCAGACACCCTCAGATCTTAAATCCTCTCATTATTGGCTTGTTAATTGTAAGCCACATATCATTAGTCGCTCCCTGCTAGGACTCTTAGCATCTTGGCTCTGGAGCAATCGGGGAACTTTTGCCACGTAGGTCA
This sequence comes from Struthio camelus, assembly GCF_040807025.1. Taxonomy (NCBI): domain Eukaryota; kingdom Metazoa; phylum Chordata; class Aves; order Struthioniformes; family Struthionidae; genus Struthio; species Struthio camelus. Next base: position 1,847,042 of record NC_090945.1, read on the forward strand.
TGATAGGTCTATAAGCTTTAGGAGGCCATTTTATTTCAACCTTTAGATGGGTTATCACGCAAGCCCACTGATCTCTTGCTTGTTCCCACCACCACAAAGCAGATCTTGTTCTCTCCCTGCTTTGGGAGCAAAATACCCAGTTACAAAGAAATCCCTGAAGGAAAAAGCCACGATGGGCCCACCAACAACATGGTAGGGCATACGGGCAAACTTGCTGCATTGAATTAATTCCTTGATGGCTTATTTCCATAGCTGTACCAGATGCCCACTTGGGTCGGAGAGACAGAGCTCAGGGTGTTTCAAAATGGTGACTCCAACCTATAACTGTAGGCATACACAAGCCATACACAAATTCTGTGCAAACAATCCAACTGAGCGACGGGAATGTTTTTTCAATTAGAACAGACTCAAAGTTTAGCTTCTGGGCAGTTCATTTTTGATTTACTCTGAATCCACAGACAAATTGATCTGTGAGCAGCCATTGCTTTCACAGAGGGATTTGATTTGAAAAATTATGGGCTAGATTCATCATGCTGATGACAGATAGATTTTCATACTTTGGGTTTTATTAATGGCATGTTCTTTGCTTGTTAACATTCAAAGGAGATCAATCACAAGGTGTTCTATTGCTGTTGAGTTTCTCTGGGAAAAGGACACCATATGTGGAGACAAGAGTACAGTTCAGCTTGTACCTGGTTCACAGAAACACAGTGCCATTACTAGCAGGGAACAGTTGGAAATGGGGCCGCGTTAGAGGAACTTGGTTAATCTCTCGGAAAACTCCGCATGGACAGAGGTGTCTTACCGCAAGATTTAATTTTTTTAGTAATGCCTTGACCACTCCCCACCCCCCAATGAAGGGAAGGGAATACAAAACTTCATGCAAAGCCATGCAGGAATTACACATTTATCAAGTACTCCTGGTGACCACTCCTGCGGTCAGGCTACTAACTCAGGGTCCTTTTGTCCATCTACTGACTTATCCAAACAAACTCCCAAATCTTACAGGCCTCAGATCCTACTTCTTCTCTGGAAAAATCAGCTGCCACTTCTTCAGGCATGCATCATTTAACTCCTTGAACCTGCGCCATAATAATCAGTACTTTATGAGAAAGACATAAAACATTTAAGTAACCCTTTTATACAGCCCATGCTGTGCATTTTCTTTTCAACATTTTGGCATTCCATATTGTAGTTTTAAAAGTTTCATTGACTATTAAATTAGCTGATTGAATAAGCTCTGTGGAATTCTGTCGAGTTACAGAGGAGAGGTGAACACTTCGGTTCTGCAGGACTGAAATAATTACCTAGTATTTTTCAGTTCTGTTCATTTTGGGTGAAATTCTTTATTATAAGAAGCCAAAGCTTTGCTTCACTGACCCAGCCAGTCCTGTTCTCGGGAGCTTGCAAAGAGCTGAAATGGTTAGTTTGCTTTGTGCCAGCCACTTCAGAGCACGGCTCCAGCTTGTTAGCTCCAACCTCCAGCCAATTCACAAGAGCACAGAAGGCACAGGACACTGGGAGGATGGCACAATGAGCGCAGGAGCCGGATGAATGCCTTGTCCTGGCTTTAGCATTAGCAAGTTTCTTAGCAACAGAAACGCTTCAGATAATCACATCCCTCATTTGGGGAGGCTGAAGTATTTAGCTGTCCAAAGGACACATAAAATAGACTACAATTCTTTTTTCTCTCTCTTTTTTTTGGGGTAAGTTTTCTTTTTTTTTGGCAAATAATAGGATGTGTCAAAGACTGGGCTAGTTCATCTGCGCAGTGTCCTCTTTGCCACTGCTTTCCATTTTGGCCTTTTTGAGAAACAAAAAGCCAGCTTTTGTTTCCACCAAACTACTGGTTTGACTGAGGTTGATGTTTTTTCCCTGCCCATTGACTCCAGTGGAGCCGAATGTTTTCCCTTGCCTTCCTTGGGAACTGCATGCATAATTCTGCAGGCAAAGCTGGGACCAAAAAATAACTTGGCACACAGGAAAAAATGGAAATTCACAATAAGTATTTTGTGCATGACAGGAAGTAAAAAGCCATTCCTTAAGAGTTCTGCTGTATCTCAAAATTTATGCTGAAGTAAATGCTTTTGCATGATACATACTTCAAAAACAGACTAGAGCTGCCTGAGCCAGTGCTATGAAAAAGAACGGTACAATCCTTCTTCCAGAGACATTAGACTGTCAGTTCTAGAGCACTACTTATGGAAACTATAAATACATTTGAGCTCCATCAGAGTGAGCTTTGCTGAAAGCAAGTCTCAGGCTCCTTGGATAAGAACCTTGAAAAGCTGTCTTGATGGGATTTAGTTGTGGAGAGGATGAAAGGCATGTGCAAATGAGTGTCTGGCTCTGTGAGCTTGACAGCTATCAGTTCCCAGATCCAGTCCAAGACTTACTTAAGAGTTTAACTGAGGTCAGGCTGGATGTCCTGCTTCTCCCTTGCGGCCTTCAAACCTGTGAAACATTGTGATGGAGGTGGGAAGCTTTTACGAGGGATGAGGCTGAAAAGGGAACCTACTTGACTTCTTTGGCTGGGACATCTAAGCAGGGAGCTGCTTAGGCTGAAGGATGTGAGGAAGCAGCACCCTACAAGCGCCTCGGTCTCAGCAAGCGACCCAGTGGCAGGGGCTGAGACACACCTGCAGATCCCTGGTTGCAGAATCAACCCCCAGCAGGTGAGTTTGGGAGGAAGCATGGGCTGCTTCTTGCAAGCATGAGGGGAGCAGCCTCGGCTGGCCCTACCCAAAGGACTGTTTTCTAGGCATTGCCATCACATGCAGAGCACGAGAAGTCACAGCACAGGCGGTGGGATCACCGTCAAGTGCTGGAACGTGAGATAAATTGAACTGACAGCAAGGCAACTTTCTGGAAAGAGCTCTGTCCGCCAAAAGTGCTTGTCCATTCAGCAGGTCAAATTTTTTAAAAAATAGCATGTTTGATGAGTTTAGGCCTACTACATTCTGATATGTTGCTTTCCTGTGCTGGAAAACACAAGTCAGCCTTTTCCAATGGTAAACCCTGATCATTTTACAAAGGCCAGGAAAAGTATAGAACATAATACCGGCAATTATTTTACAAAGGGCTGATTGAAAACACTAGGTCAGAGTTTTCAAAAGCCTCCAACACAAATGTAACTTCTCCCTTCAAAAAAATAAGTAGTGAAGTTTCTATTGGCTTCGGTGGGATCAGAGTTAGACCCATACTGACTGTTTTCAAAATCTCAGCCCATGAGTCTCTATTTCCTTTTCTCTATAGGAAAGGAAAACTAACGTAAAGATCCAACAGGACACCAGTTGCACTTGCATCTATTGGAAAGTTACATTTTCTTTAATATAATAACCATAAGCATGCCCCTAGCAAAGGTCAAGTTTTAAACTTGGAGTGCCGCCCAAATTTCAGGCGCAGTGAACTCCCCCAAACTACTGTTTACCACATGACATTCACAAGTCTTTAAATTGCTTTATTCTTAGCTTTAATTTTCCACTAAATACTGGGCTTACTATTCATATTTCTCTTTGTAAATGTACACATTTAATATTGCATGTAATTCTTCTTAGCAACTGGCCTCAAAAGGAGGTGGGGTAGGTATATACCTTTTCATTACTCTGATCCATCTCTACTGGCAAAAATATTACCATAGCAGAGACTGTCTTTGACTAGAGTCAAGTGCCTAAAGTCTTGGGAGTGCATAAGGTGGCAGCGAAAATGCAGATTATTAGCGTTCGCTTAGAGCCCTTCTCCCGAGCTCACGTCAGTCTCGCGATACCCAGTTCTGTGGATGTCTTGCAGGACTCAGGACGTATCACACGTGACACATATCACTTCACAAGTTCGCACCTGGCTGTTGGCCAAATGATACCTTGGTTCAGCTGTTAGTGGAAAATGCTCAATGAGGTGAGCACACATCTGAATGAACTGTCTGCTGTACATCACTAATTGGAAAAATTATAAGCTAGGAATATACATATATATACACACTTTCTTAGAAGAAAAATAATTTCATATATGAGACCTTAAAGATGTCGATTTGCCCTATAACGAAGGGCTGGGTTACCGCAGCAACCGGCCACGCGATACCTGTTTTAATAGTGCACGTGAGCTCTGGAAGTAGCCCTTCTTTTAGAGCAGTAAGGAAAGCAATCCCTCTGTATTGCAGCAAATCAGGAATGGGGCACTCAAGGCTGCAGCAGAGGGATCCTTTACCCCCCAAACCCAGATACGCAGAGGAGGGAGAAAGTCTCGCACTGCTCCTCATCCCTGCAACACCCTCGCGCACTGAGCCTTTGCTAAACACGCAGGGGTGCAATGCTTCACCCACCTTCCTGTATATAGCAACACCTCTGTCACTCCGGTGTAGTATGCAAGCACAGTGGGCTGAGCAAACACTTCATCGAGTGATTTCTGAATTCGAAACTACGTCAGCACATTCAAAAGCAGAGAAGGGAGGGAAAGCCAGTAATAGAAATACGTGACTACTTCTCTGCTAAGGCACCGTGACCTTTATGAACTTAATTTTTTACTGCATTCATTATATGGGAGCACGTTGACACTGGAATCTCTTTTCATATCTTACTTTGAAAGACAAAATTCTTCTTAATGGAAGTGAAGATTAGGTACAGCAGCAACCTTCACACATTACAAATCACAGGTCATCTCTCCTCTACCTCCCCAAATCACAAGATTGACTTAAAGATCATGAGAGATTTTTCTTTTTTAAAATAGATGTTGCATTCTTTTTTGCCCCCTCCACTTCAAGGGGCGAACCATTTACTCAAAGCTTCTCAGCAGAGACAAGGAGCTGCCTTACCAGTCCCAGCTCTCTATGGCCTATATCCCAGACTCCCTATTTGAGAGGGAAGAGAAACGCTACATCTCCTACACGCGGAAGGAAAGGGAAGGAAGAAATTTGCAGAATGACAGAGCCAACAGCTCCTCCAGCATTTTTGGCATTGCCAACCTCTGGCAGTAGTCAGGTCACAGCGCAGCCTGTGCCACAGCACAGCACCCACAGTCAGGTCTGGGGCTTTGCAGTCAACCAGCAGAGGCACTTTCAGATCAGAAGAACTCAAGTTTGCCAACCTGGTGACAAAATTTTAGCAATCTTATCCTGCCACACATGCAACACAATGAATATTAGCAAGGGGACAGAGTGCTGCAGCAGTTGACGTAATGGCAGAGGCTGCCTGAACAGGAGGGAGGATGCTATCTGTGCCTAGTCAGGGCTGATCATGCACTACTGCTGAGAGCAAGACAGAAATTGTGGCTTTCCAATGGCCACAAAACACTGCACAAGACTGTGCAAGACTTGGCCCAAAAAGGCTGGGGAAAGGCTGGTTACGTATTAATACAGGAGTCCTGAAAGGAGTGCACTGATGAAAGCATACTGATAAGTAGGAGCAGGTAGAAAGTTCATACCACTACACAAAGCATGCCACAATACAGAGTTGCTGGTCTTTCCATGACAGAGGAGGTGGGAAGAAAGTGGCATTTTGAAGTGGCAGTTAGTGCACTAATAGGTGGCAGGCTGAACTTTGCAAATCTATCTGTACACTGACATGAAAGTCAAAATACTATTCTATTCCATTTTTGGTCTGCCATGCACCGATGTTGCTTTATGTGCTTCCAGATACCACACAGCATATCCCTAATTTGTCCTTTCCAAAGATGTCCATGTCCCTCGTCTCTAAGTGTTATTCTCCCATCTATGTTTTCTCAGAAGAAAAGATAATTTGTGGGTATTTGGGTTGTTCTGTCCTTCAGAACATTTGTACGTTTATCGGGTTAAGTGGTTTAGGCGATCAGTTCTCCTCCCTAAAAGGAGGTACTAGATACAAGATAATTGAAGAAGAGAGTTATGGGAAGTGAAGTTTTCCTTAACTCCTTTAAAAGTTTTGGGTAGCTGACTTCATAGACATCTGAGTGAATTTTAATTCCAGATTCTACCCGCTAGACTGAAATATTCCCCTCCAAACCTGAAAGGATCTTGGGTTGATTGATAGGAGCCAAAACAAAGATATAAGATCCCTTAATTTGCAAGGCTAAAAATGACAACTCTGATGTAACTTATCCTGTGACTACAAACAGGCCTCAGCATCTCATGCTTTGACTGAATGCCTTGATCTGACTGGCCAGACCTGCTGCCTTCGTTCCAGCCCAGGGTAACTGGGGACAGAAGAAGCCAAAGGAGCAAGTGCTTAGCGGTACCCTGAACTCACACGTTTTAGACCCATAATAACACTTCCTTGCAGCTTTGCCAAAGTTCTGTAGAGCCTGAGCAGAAAATGCAGGTACACACGGGAATACGTCAGTATAATATTAAGTGTCTGAATTGTAGATTATTCAAATAATTAACTCAACCAGCTACTTGGTGATCTACCTTGAATGATTAAATCTCTGGAGATGCATGCTGAATCAGATTTAAAATGACAGATATGCCTAATTATAATAATTGCAAGCAGAGCACATATGAAGCATTTTATCACAGCCTTTTGTGAACTATTAAATGTCTGGGTTAAGTGATAAACTAGTTAATCTGCTGAAGAAGGCCTTGGTGAAGTTGTGTAAATGACACCAGGCTAGAAGGCTTTTGTGGTTTGAAGACTGTGGCTTTGCCATTGAAGCTTACAGAGGAGGGAATTGATGTGATTTACTGCACCTAGTGTTAAAGCAAAGTTCAAAGCAAGAAAGCAGAAAGACATTCCCCATGCATTCATGTGTGCCATTCATGTGTGTAGTGATATTCCTAGCTTCTGACACCTGATTTCTCTGGACATCTGCATGAGCAACTTTTTGCCAAAGCAAGATGCATGAAAATACACCTGCTGTGAGCACATGCCACTGTTTAGACCCAAGAGCTTTATGCACTTAAGTGGAGAAGCTAAAGTCGATTTGAGGATTGGCAACTTTCAAAATCACTTGCAATTCTGGTACGATCTCTGAGGATCTTCTGCAAAGCGTGCTGCTGTGATCTGGGTGTCCAACTCCAATAGATCCTTTCAGAAATCCCAACCACCTCATGAACTTGGCAGTGAAAGAACAGAAAACAGCACTATGTGCAGTAGGTAAGTAGCACAACATAAGTTTCAATTCATCACCATAAGAAGTCTGCAAACAATCTGAGATAGATGCGCATTTGCATCAGGGATGCAAGTCCTTTACATGGCATCCTTCCTATATAGGATCTTGAGGATGTTGAATTCTTTCCTTTAAGCCACAAACGAGGACGGTCAGCTAGAAGACCAGGGAAGAGAGACTAATATTTTTACAAGGATCGAGCACAAGATTTTTGTATCCTCCAGCATGCCTCCCTTTTATCCATATGCAGCTTATTTAGCTAGATTTAATAAGCACAGTACACTGGTGTTCTCAAATTAGAACAATAGAAATGAACACAACCCGGAACGTAACAGAGACTGTAGGGGATTCATACTCTTAACCTGTGATTCTTAATATTTATAATGTGGATAATAAATTGACTAATTATGTTACTTTATGGATTGCCAACATCTGCAAAATTAATCTGTTTGAAATTAGAATGTTCCACTTAATATATTCTCCATTGCTTTTTATTGTTTTTGCACTGCCTTAAAGTTTATATACTTAAAAATTATTTTAGTGCATTTCATTAGGCTCTCAGAAGAAAGTCCACCTGTTTTTATTTTCTGAAAGGGTATTTTCTACATCAGATATGCAATAATGGGTCAAACTGCATTTCCTATGTAGCAAAATAAACAGCATGCAGAACCAGTCTGAAATGAGATAAATAATCTAGAGCTCTGGAAGTCCAACAGCATGCCTGTGGGAGGGAAAAAATGTACAGGAGAAGTACCTTTCAAGGTATTTCCACATACGTATGTTCTGGAAGATCTGCTTATGTATGATGTTCCAGGGTGAATTCTCAAAACAGGGGACAGCGATAAATTGTGCACCTCCAGATGATTATAATTAATAACTCAATTGCAACTACAGAAGCAACTGCAAAAGACAGGCAGATAGTGATAAATGTGGAGTAATTAGAACAGCCACCTCAGGCAGCCATGAACTACAATACAAGCTGGGAGGAAGTCAGGGGAAGAAAGGGACAAAGAAGAAATCAGTGCAGTGAACATCTCCAGTCTGCACGTATGAGCAAATATTGCTCAGTAAACCCCTTCCCCTATAAAAGCTTGTTGTGAAAAAGCTTGACTGTGGGCATTGATAGCCTTTTTTTCTTTAGTCAACACGATTGCTGCATTTTAATCCTGCCTGCAAATGGCTTAAAATGTATAAGGCTAATAATAGCATGTTTGATTTGTGACTGGATACGTTTTAAAACTTTATTAGACCTCAATTGCAAGATGAAAACAATAGAAGTGAAGAGAAAGAAGAACAGAGTGAAGGGGAAGGGGAATTAGGAAGCAACATTGTCTATTTTGAAATCCTGAAATGGGAGAAGTGTTTTGGGCACATGGGAAAGGGAGCAGCACGAACCATGGGCTCTTCCATGTACATCATGGAGACAGGGCAGGGGAATTAGAAAGATAGGACTGGTTTGAGCAAATATAAAACACACTTTTTTTCAAAATCAAAAATCTAACAGATAAGCAATAGAATGAATTCGCCACACCGTTGGCCAATCTCAAAGGAAAGCTTCTCTTGTCCCTTCAGATTTTTTTCCTTTTTGAATTACGAACAGCACTCCAAAACAAAGTTTAAACCTCTACTTTAGAAAACATTGAAAAGATTTGATATTACAGCCTACAATTCCCCCCCCCAAAAAAATCTGTCAACTTCAGCCCAAAAATTCTTGAAAACTTTTCCCATTAAACCACATTTTTGAGTTTACTATTTGCTGAAAAGAATCTCCCCAGCTGTATTTTCAGACTTGAGTGAGAAAGCACACATACTTCAAGTCTCAATGCATATTTGCCGAATTGACGTCTTAAACTACAGCACTACGCTGGTAGCAAGTTCCAGGCACCCTCCTCACAGTATTGTGATGTGATCCAGGAAACATTTCTGGTTATAATGATAAGTTCTAGGGATAGTAATTCTATATCAGGACCGTACTGAACCGGACATAAAGTTTTCAGCCTTCTTTGAGCTTCAGACCTGTAGTTTTTCCAGTGGATCCGTGATTCCACGGATCACTTACATGAATTTAGTGTACTGATAACAGGCTTGCTTTTTCAGTTGTCTTTTGCGGTGCTTGCAAACCATCCATAGATTTCCCAATGGCTGCAATACCCAGGACCACTGAGCTAGACAGAACAAAGTCTGTACTCCAACCTATCCAGCTGGGCTAGTCACATTTGTATTTAAATGCATCACGTAGGTACTGTTGGAGTGGAGCCCTAATCTGTCCCTTCCAATGTATATATATGCACTGCTTCTAACATAAATGAGAGGAGTTCAATATTTGCTTTCCCAGCTTTGCTATGCACAATGAATGTGAAGTTCTTGCAGGCTCTACTGACTGTTGAGGTACCAGCAAATACAGAGCTAGCAAACCTCGGCAGACAGGATTCTTAAAGCCTGACCCTCTCCTGAAGTCAGCTGGAATAGAGATAGAGTCAAATGAAGCACTACAGAGAATCCTGTATCTCACTTTCCACCACTAAAATAAGACCCAATTATCTCCCTATTGCTTGACTTGAAAACCTAGAAACTTGCAAAATGTGGTGGATGCAGTCACACAGTATTCTGAACATTATTTTTCCTTTAAATGAAACAGCTCTTTGCTTAGGTTTCACTTGTGTGCTCTCAGATAACGTCAGAACCTGCTAATTGTTTCAGAACCTGTTCTTATTCTTCCATTACCCCAGAAGAATGTCTTTATTTTAAATTGCCAGAATGGATGAAGTCATATAATACTTGATTTCTGCTAATACACTATACCTGCATTTTATCTGTTAATTACAGCAAATAGAAAATCTAGACAAGCATGAATACAATAAAATAATGTCTTCTAACAGTAACTAATTAAGCCATAAAACAAGACGTGCTATTTAAGGGATAATGTTCATGGCACTTGAACACATCAAGCAATAAGCTGTGTTTGTAGTTGATTAAATGTCAGAGTGAATCTGAAGCATTTGATAACTGCAAAAAAAAATCATTTCCTGTAGGTATACTAATAATATGAAGAGTTAGAGCTTTACAGCGTGTAAAGTAGGAACAGAAAAACCCTGGACTTGCAAGGTGAAGCAAAGGTTTGATCCAGAGCCAATTGCCTGCCAGCAAGCAGCAGGTCAAGTCAAGCATTGGTTCAGCAAGTGGTGTTGTGCAAACCCTGAGCAGCGCTCCTCCATCCCTGTGTTGGGCAAGTGCTTTCATCTGGTGGGGCAAGAGCCACACTGATTTCAGCAGTGTTTAGATAGTTTTGGAGATGTGAGTGGACATCAAACACCCTTGACATGGTCTGAAGTAGTAAGGACGTGAACACTGACCTGACCAAACGCCACCTCAAGCTAATAGCACCCCTACTTTGTGAAATTCTTCCCACAGTTACCATCAGATAAACAAAGCTCCGAGGCTCTCCCATCTCAGTCTCTAGTGCTGCCAAGTGAGTTCTATAGAAGAAGCTGAATTCTATCACAGGGGAAAAAAAGGGGAAAAAAAAGAATCTATTTTGCATATCACATTAGCTTACAAAGTCCTGTAGGATATAATAAATAATGATGCTTAAGAATATATATAAAGAGATCATCTGTGGAAAGAAGACATTTCATTTACTTTCCTTCTGTAGACCTACAAACATTACTTCTTTCTGAAGAATACACTCACTGTCTGTCCCTGGGTCATGGGTAAGAAGACTCAAGCTTCAGTGTATAAATATTAATGGAAACATCCGGGTTGGTGAAACATGTAAGCTGTTTGATCATATAGGCCTGTATTTTCTGGACTCAGCCTTATTTGCTCAAGCACTTGAAAAATCTGGGCCCTGTTGCATTGCTGATAAGTTTCAGGCTCATTTTAGAGGATATGTTATGCACTTTCTGGCCCACGATTGGCTGCAATCCCTCTCCTGTCATCACGCAGCTCTATAAAGTGTCTTGAAACAGGAGAAATCTGGCTAACAACATCTCAATGCCATATAATTATCAGACTGTAACTACCCACGCTGATTACCAGTCAAATTAAACAGGGAGTTTAAAGATGGATTTGTGTATGTATGCGTGGGTGGTGCTGGTGGCTCATCTCTGCCCAGTCTCTTCAGCACGAGGAAGCACAGGTACTACATTTCCAGTAGCAAGAACACTAACTGAGAATTCTTCAAAAAAATAAAATAAAGTAGGCCTCAACTATTTTAAGAGTGGGTTGGGGAGGGAAGTTTTTCATAACTTGGCTTTAGTTCTTGTTTAACCTCAAGGGGAATTTTTGCTGCTGGAGGCTCCATACTGGAGGTTATTGCATTTGTGCAACTTGTTGTCTCCCTTCTGTTGCCTCTTGGCCAAGCAATGGTTGATTTCTGGACTTGTAGCAGATCAATAGGCATTGTTGGAGAGAAAATGAGGGCACAGAGCCCAGCCTGTTGCTTTTTGTTCACGGAGCGGGCAGATGTTCTGACTACTGACTGGAAGAGATCAACAGGAGGTAATGGTCACAAAGTCAGGAACTAAAAAACAATGGCTAACTCACCATTTAGCCCTTGAAGGATCTCCAGCTGCTCAGTGGGAGAACATTATAGTCAAGCCTCTTATGATCCCTTTATTTTTGTAGCCGAACTCCTCACAAATACAGAAGACCGTATATTTAAGATATTCATGTAATGAAGGGCACACATTTCTAACTGAGAACTCTAGTCACATTTGACGAGGCTCCTGCATTTATCATGTCAAATCAGAACATTACCCACAACAGCAATAACAGTGCACTTGCTTTTCAACTAGATGAATCCGTACTTAAGCTGGGTTCTTCCAACGCTTTCTGCTGCCTGGCAGAGGAGGTCACCTCGAGGCACATGACAGCCAGGCTCCAGGGTCCGCTTAGCTTTCAGCCAGGTCAGAACTTGCTCCAGACTGTTTTGCCGTACAAAGGGTAGATGGAGTTACCAGGTGAGAGCCACATAGGTTTGAAGTGCTTCGGACAACTTCCATTTTCATACAGCCAGTAAGTTGGAAATGAAGTAAATCAACCAAAACAGAATGTTACCGCAGATGTGCTTTCTATAAAGCACATTTTCCTTCTTCCTATTTCTCTGAACAAGGCACCAAAAACAAATCACACCACACACACACACACAAGACCATCACTGTTCTGGACAGCAGAAAACATCTCCGAACCACTAAGTATCAGAATCATCCCTTTTTATTGGGGCATTCATGTACTTTTTTTGTTTTTACAGTAAGATATTCTGTACACAGATGCAGAAGATGGTCACCACTGTGCATCAGTCCATTTGTAAGGGGATTATTTTACAGCCTCTGCTGTTATCCAGGCTCTTCTAAGAGGCAGACCAGCTTCACTCAAACACCTGCAGTAGATAGAAATATCTGTAGACTTCCAATAGGAGACACTGAAACAGTTCGTACTTAAAAATAGGTAGTTAGCATTCAGTAATCCTTATCTGCAAATATTGCTCTTTGCCTCAAGTACTTTCCAACATTAGTCTCCAAAGCCCATTTGCAAGGCTGATGACACCATAGACAGCATTTGGCAAACTTAGCTGCCTTTGTGAGCAGGCAGAGACATTTTTGGATGTTGGGGGTGCAGATTTCCCCCCTATAAAAATCTAACCTTATTAATGAATGGAATGCTCATAGACAATGGAAAAGAAGCTGAAGGACTAAGGGAAATTACGGTACATGTCAAGCACAGCATTGGTCACTGCCAGAAGGTTTAAACTATTTTATTGAACATTGCTGTTCTTGGGAAATGAGAAAGAATAGAAGAAAAACACTTGTAATCTTGCCAAGGCCTTGAGAAGTCATGCTTTTGCATGCCCAGCCTTTATGCCTACTTCTTGTAGATCTTGACGTGTCCAGGAAGTGGCAGGTTATTCTGTGCTAGGTTACAGAGGGAAGCCTCTCCAGATTTCCATCAATTAATGACAGGAAAGTATCGTTTTAGGCACATGGAGTCTCATTATATTCAGAAGGCATTTAGCTGTTTCTGTGCAAACCATCAGCCCTGGAGCAAATGGGAGACATCAGAACTCAAGAGTAATCGAGTGATTTAAGCAAGAGAGAAGATGAAGAGTTAACTATGAGTATTTCGGAGTATATACTTTGTGCAAACATGGTACTGTTAGCCTCAATAACTTATCCTCTACTACAAAAGCAGGCCAAGTGTGCTAGGCAGAGATAAAGGAAAGCAAGTTACAGGATTTTTTGGTGGAAGAAGATGACTGTATCTGTTACTACAATATATAAGGTAATTCTACTTGAAAATGTGAGGCTGGGGATGCAACAGATCTAATTTGACTCATTGTAGTTGGAATAGGGATGCAGTAGACATTACTGCTTTAGTAATTTCTAGATGAATACTAGCAGTAGTCCACCTGATACAGTCCAATTATATATCGAGTTGGCAAAACTGAAATAGAATCACTTTATTACCATTACTCTTGGTAGTCTGCATGTTAAGATTATTACATTCCAAGGTGCACAACAGTCATCTTTCCAGACCAAGAAGGAAACTTTAGCCTTTGGCGGCTTCTGCAGAAAAACCCAAATTGCACAGGTCATTTGTCTGATCTGCTTTCAGTGTACCGTTTCTTGTATAAAGGCTGCCTGGCCTTTTTCTGAATAGGTTCTTTAGCTTTACATTCTTGGGACATACAACATTAGCTAAAGGCACAATAGCTCAGAGGAAGACTATCATGTCAAGGGCACACAGCTGCACTTCCAGTACTCCAGCAGCAGCAGTGCCTTCAAATACTGACATGGGTCAGTTCTCAGTTGACTTTAGAAGAAACTCCTATCTCCGCTAATTATGAAAAGTTATACCATTTTCCCCCTTTTACAGGAGCTGAAAGCTTGGAGTATTACTCCAGGTTATGAATTCAGGATTTTTAAGAACTTCTGCTGGCATAACATGGTTTATAGCCCTATTAGTTTGGGTTGCTAAAGTGTTACACAAAATAGCAGTAGCATTCAGATAGATTTCTGAGGTGCAGAGCCATAAATTTTGACGGCATTTTATTTGACTAAAGTAAATAGTGTCATTTTCCACTTTATGAACTCCATTTGACATACACTCTGATCTTAAAATATTTATTGCATTTGGAGAATGGAGAAGATGGGCCGTTCAAATTCTCCATGACCAATAATTTATCAAATCTGTCTCCCATTTTTTCTCCACATACAAAAGACTGTTCTGCTAATGTCCTCCGGTACTTATAGCTAATGGGCTATATTTGGGGTATTCTATTATCTAAAATATGTGACAAATACTAAGCGTTAAAGATGTCTCCTGAAAGGGCAACATGATTTATTATTAATCAAAAGAATAAATCAGGTTTTCCCCTTCTACAGCAATCCTTGTCTACAGAAAAAGTTACTAATATTCCAATTCTCTCACACCCCATTCTTAGTGGGGCTCCATATGCTTCTGGAGAGCTTTTAAATCAATTCTACTCCTAGCTTCCCGGTAAAGGGATAACAGTTTTCTCTGGCTTGGGACTGAGAAGTGGATGACAGTAGCCTAATATCTAGCTTCAATATCAGTGCTAAAATTTTGAGGACATACTCCTGCTCAGTGAAATCGCATTTCAGCAGCACAGCTGTCAAAAAGTCTTTTGGCCTGGTCAGTCATGATCTTCTGTGCGGCTACAGTCCATCTAGAAGTGCAATGAGGCAGTTATGAGAGCAGGTCACATACAGGACTTGACAGGATACTAGTTACAGTGGTGAAGAACCCACTTTCTATTACAGACCACAGCTGGAGAAACAGCTGTTCTCACATCTGGCTCATGGGGAGTACACCATCTGCAGAGGATCCCATGGGAATACGGCCTCTAATAAACTGATGCCCTCCAAAGCATTCCAGGACTGAAAACAAAGAGGTATTAAGACTTTAGGCTGCCATAATTACCCTATTCTTTATTGTTTAGGATAAAAATAACCTAGAATACAGCTGTCACCATTGCCCTGTCTGCTAGTTTTCTGTTCTTACCATGACTATAGACATGCAGATCCCCATGTATCCATCACAAACAAGGACAGCCTTAATGCCACAAATTCACATTCACGTGGTGAACAGAACACAAAGCTGATTAGTTACAAGGCAGGTCTTCATTAGAGGGCAGCAAAAAAAGGTCACACTGCACCCAAAAGCCTTTCAGGAGCAAAAATGATGCACTCGATATCCTCTGGAGCCAACTGCTGGGAAACTTTATCAAGCGCAGACAAACATTTCCAGCTCCAAAAACCTAGCGTTTCTTGTCAAGAGATAATGTTTTAGAAAAAGACTTTCTTCAACAGCCTGCGTTCCTCTGTAAGCATCCAGTTAGAGGATACAAGGCTTGATGAACCTTTCATGTAGACTATTAAGCAAAAAAAACAAAATGATTTAGCTTGATCTTACTTTTGCAAATAAATCATCTCTACTTGCCAGGATTGAAACAGACACTTCCCATTTAACACTTTCAAACAAATAGGGTCAGTCCAAACAAAGCTGGCTAAACCATTATTTCAGCCCCCAAATCGGTTATTTACACCCTTTCTGTCATTGATTCCTAAAGAGGAAACAAGGTCACAAAAGAGGCCCTCCTGACAGTGTCAGATGGGGAGGAGGGCTGCAGAAATCAGACTGCTCATCCATACCATTTTCTGCAAGATATAACAGTGTTGGCTGCTCCTAGCTGGGGTTTCTCCCTCAAGGGAGAGGCTTCATTTCAAAGCAAAATGCTATTCCTGAAAGTTGTGGAGGGTAGAAGAGAAAGTGGGGGGGTAAGGTGGGACAAAAAACCAAAACAAACTTGTTGACAAACTCGTTTTCTGATTCTCAGCACAATTCCTTTGATCCAGCTCCTCACTAGGAATTGGAATTTGATTAATGACACCATGCCTGCCCTAAGCCAGAGAAAAGTAGATACCAGAATAAACAAACTGCTGCTGGACATCCCAGTTCAGTCTCTGGCATAGCTATCATGTCAAAAGACCTAATGGCAGTTCTGTCCAAGCAGAAGGCAGAATCACATTTTTCCCCAGAGGGGAATTTCAGGACAGATCAGTGAGAGCACTTTAGAGAAGAAAGGACTTCTTCTGAACCATCTCTCCTCCCTGCCCCTTCTGGGTTTGGCAAAAACTGCAAAACATTTCTTTAAGAGTTTCCTTCCTCATTCCTCTTGGTCTGCCCCCTGGAGCAGCTCCATTTTGTGGATAGCATTAGAGGTTCACTAGGGCAGGCATGGTGCCTCCTGCATCCCAAGTGAGGGCATAGGCTATAAATCCAGCCTCTTTCTCTCCTTTAGGTCCAGTGCTTGTTGATACAAAGCCAACCAGCTTCAGGAGATCTGTTCTAACCCAGACAATAGCTTGTGTTCAGGGAACGTGCCTGACTTCAGGGAGATGCAAATTCAGCTTCCCTGATGCAAGTCAGAGAGCAAGTGACTTGCTCCCACGTGTCCCACTCTCTAGAATAGCGTCCTGCTTCCAATCTAGTTTGTAATGGGACCTGATTGTTTTTCTATTTGGAAATTTCTTCCTGGATAAGAAAGCTCTTCTGCCAAAAGTTTCTCTGAAGCTGATATCCTGTTGTTCACTGATTTGTAGCGGGGAGCAGATTCAGAGCTAGGTATTTCCACATCATCCACCTTAGCCATCCAACTCAAGTGTCCTGAACTACTCTCAGGAGATGCCTACTTCCGAGCCATCGAGATTCTTACATGACTAGCTTTAGATACCGTGATTTAGCTGAAGCCACTGATGCCGTATGGGGATTATAATCCTCGTTCCTAGCCATAGTTCAAATAGCATTTCCACCTGTATTGCCAAATTAAAATAGCATGAGGAAGGGGAGAGGAAGACAACATCAAGAGGATATTTTAAAATACAGACTCAAGTATCACACGAAGACCTCATTGTACAGGCTAAACACTTTTGTTGTTTTACTGCATATTTTAAGAGAGAGTAAAGTCTTAATCCCAGGCCTGTAATCATTTGCCTTTGAGATGTTTAGAAGCCTTGCTCCCTGCCACAACATAATTATACAGCACAGAATAATTATTTTACAGTCAATTAAGTACACTAAATGTAGTATTTTTCAGTAGACGATGTATAAATCGGGCTTCTTAAATATGCACAATTCCTCCATCTAAACCAGAGACCAATTACATTGCTAGAGAAGCTCAGTCATCTACTGAAGTAGTGTCTGAAGCCATCCTTTTTAAGCGCCTGTCTCAGAGCTTGTACTGCCAAGTGTATTGTCAAAACCAGAACAACAGGGAGGCACCATAAAACTTATTGCTTTAGTTCACAGCCTGAGTTTTCTTACAGCAAAGGGAGGTACATTCTTCATTCACATATCCCGTAAGTCACACTTCTTGTAGCAGACTAATTCTACAGCATGCACAAATACTCAGTTTTTGTTAACTACTGAATGATAGTTTATGAAAGCTCTTATTAAGAGAGGTAACATAGCTATCCATCACTTCAAGAGTTACACTGAGTGTTACTATAATATTATAAACAAAGTTTAGTATCAGGGCATGTATACAATTCTTACATCTTTTCTGGGGCACAAACTCATTTCAGTCTACAGAATAATTTATATGCATGCAAGAAGGAGAAAGAGATCAATGTAAGTAGGAAAGAGTACTACCTGCTTCTTCCCTCCCCATTTTACTGCACTACTGAGACAGAAGACATCAGAATTACTTATCAGACTAGGAAACAGATATCCCACTGACTTCAAACCAAAGCAAAACAAGAGTGAACCAAAACACTTACAAAACAATAAAAGAAAAACAATTAAGCTCCTTCCTCCAGAGTTGAAGCATTACCTGAAGTAAGTGCCAAATCACTTAGCCTACTGGAGAATCTAGATCTTCAGCTATTTCTCCAAGTGTGCATGAGGAAAGGAGCAAAGGAAGAAGGGGGGGGGAAAGCTTCTTTGCTCTAATTGCTTAATAAATACAAGCTTTTTACTCTTATCACTTACAGCAGGCAAATAGAGAAGTGAAGAGCATAATGCAAAAGGCCACCAGGTGTTAGGAGCTTTTCTATTTAGCAAGCCTAAGCTCTGTTAGTAGCACCTGGCTCCACTTAAGGTCTAGGATACAGCTGCATTATGCAGGAGAATGAGGAAGAAGTGTATTACTGCAGGGTTGCTATCATGTTCTGTGATCGGTCCCAGTAATTTGCTGCTGAATATCTCTGCTCCATTAGACATTTGTGAAAATACGGATATCACTTTGCCAGGGATGCCAAAGCTAAATGTTAGAGGGCTGACTCTCTTGATTTCAGTGGGGTGGTGCCAGCTCACGAGTCCTTGGCCTGGTAACTTCTTCTAGGATACCTGAAATGTTCTCCCACTTTTTAGCTCCTCAGGCAAAACAACCTTTTCTTCGTTCCCGTACCAAACACGTTTAAGACATATTCCTGAAGCAACCTGTGTTGTTTCTGTGCTTTATCAGGAACCGGCAGCCCAATAGAATAAGTATTCAGTATGACGAATTGTGTGTGGGGTGAAGGAAAAAGATGAATGAGCGTAGACACTGTCAAGGGTTTTATGGTAGAAAATGTTAATGGTGTGCTTGGAGTTTCCTGATAACTCTGTCAGATGGTTCATAACTGGGAAAAATCTTCCCATCCAACACTATGCCAATGCGGCTGTTGAGTCAGAACCTGAAAGCAGTGGCATTTGAAAATACAAAGTGAGGGTAGTTTTGTTTTCTGGGGCCCAAATGAAGCACTGTAACAAAAGTCTCTCTGTTTCGACTTTCATAAATGGGGTCACTGTTCATAAGCATGAGCAAGGTGGATGGGGCTGGTGCAGCAATTCTATCTGGTTTGCAGGAGTACAAATTCAATGAGCTGTCTTGCTGGCTGTACAAATAGAGCCTTCTTAAGCTAATGAATGAAGCAAACAGGATGGGCAGACAACTCCTTGGACTTAAAACATTTCAATTACTTGTAGATTTTTTAACCTAATTTAATTTTAATGCTAAGATAGGATTTGAATCCAGCTGCTCAGAAGAGATAGCTCCCAAAATTCAGCAAAGAAGGAGAAGGGGGACAACCTTATTCCTGATTCAGCTGTCAAATCATTTCTACATCCTTTTAAATGCAGGCAATAGATTAGCAGAATCTCTCAGAGGTTACTGAGGGCTCTCCATGAACTCTAGAGGCCAAAACATTTTTGCTTTGAGTGGATATGCTATTTCTGCTCTGTAACATTAATTTTCTATTCAAATGCAATAAAATTTCTTACCTAACCTTGAAATAAAACCAGACTGAAATAAAATCAGTACTGAAATCAACACCCTGCTGTGGGAGGGGTGGGAGGCAAGCAGCGGGATGGAAGGTGAAGAAGACCCTCTGTCTTAAAAATGAAATATTGTTTTCCTTGTCTAGGGAAGAGTTTAAAAACCTGGAAATACAAAGTCTGGTTAATTAATCATCAAGATAAAGAAATAGCAGTGGCTTGACCTTTCAGTCAAGCACAACATCTTTTGTAACGCTTGTATTTTTGAATGCTGGCAATTGCTGAAGAATAGCTGTTGCTCTCCCCTGGTCCCATGCCTACCATTCAACAGCAGTAGTGCAGATTCTGGCTGGGAAGGGAGGAGCTGACCTGAAGACAGGTGATTGCCATGACCCGCCTGTCTACGCTAGAGGAGCTTGTTCTTGGTGTGGAGGAACCCTTATACCTTTGCAGGGGTTCAGGACCACACCAGTTCTGGCATAGATCCAATTCTCAGGCAGGAAACTAGCAGGACTGAAATGATAGTATGAAAGTAGGCCATGCCCATTCAGTTAAGGGAACATAGCATTGCTAGTCCAGCTCAACAGCAAGCAATAACCAAAAAGATTCCTGACTCTTGCTTGTGTGAGCATAGGAACAACTCTGAAGGTCTTGGGAACTCCAGGGTGTACAATAATTATATCTCTCAAAGTTTATCTGAGAGCATTTGAGCATCCTTGCAACTGCAGCTCTATAATCTTCACAGAATCACAGAATGGCCAACGTTGGAAGGGACCTCTGGAGAGCATCTAGTCCAACCCCCCTGCTCAAGCAGGGTCCTCTAGAGCACACTGCCCAGTATCGCGTCCAGGTGGGTTTTGAATATCTCTGGTGAAGGAGACTCCACTACCTCTCTGGGCAACCTGTACCAGGGCTCTGTCACCCTCACAGCGAAGAAGTTTTTCCTCCTGTTCAGATGGAACTTCCTGTGGTTCAGGTTGTGCCCGTTGCCTCTTGTCCTGTCGCTGAGCACCACAGAGAAGAGTCTGGCCTCATCTTCTTGACATCCTCCTTTTAGATACTTGTAGACATTGATGAGATCGCCTCTCAGTCTTCTCTTCTCCAGCCTAAACAGGCCCAACTCTTGCAGTCTTTCTTCATAGGAGAGGTGCTCCAGTCCCCTACTCATCTCTGCAGCCCTCTGCTGGTCTCTCTCCAGTAGTGCCATGACTCTCTTGCACTGGGGAGCCCAGAATCGGACACAAGACTCCAGATGTGGCCTCAGCAAGGCTGAGGAGAGGGGGAGGATCACCTCCCTCCACCTGCTGGCAACACTCTGCTGAATGCACCCCAGGATACCATTGGCCTTCTTGGCCACAAGGGCACATTGCTGCTTCATGCTTAACTTGTTGTCCACCAGGACTCCCAGGTCCTTCTCGGCAGAGCTGCTTTCCAGCAGGTCAGCCCCCAGCCTGTACTGGTGCATGGGATTATTCCTGCCTAGGTGCAGGACCTTGCACTTGCCTTTGTGGAACTTCAGGAGGTTCCTCTCCGCCCACCTCTCCAGCCTGTCCAGGTCCCTCTGAATGGCAGCACAGTCTTCTGGTGTGTCAGCCACTCCCCTCAGTTTAGTATCATCAGCAAACTGGCTGAGGGTGCACTCTGTCCCTTCCTCCAGGTCATTGATGAATATATTGAACAAGACTGGACCCAGGACTGACCCCTGGGGGACATCGCTAGCTACAGGCCTCCAACCAGACTCTGCGCCAATCACCACAACCCTCCAGGCTCTGCCTTCCAGCCAGTTCTCAAGCCACCTCACTCTCTACTCATCTCACCTACACTTCCTGAGTTTACTTATGAGGATATTGATGGGAGACAGTGTCCAAAGCCTTGCTGAAGTCCAGGGAGACAACATCCACTGCTCTCCCCTCATCTCCCCAGACAGTCATTCCGTCATAGAAGGCTATCAGGTTGGTCAAGCATGATTTCCCTTTGGTGAATCCATGCTGACTACTCCTGATCACCTTCTTGTCCTCCAGATGCTTAGTGAGGACCTCCAGGAGGAGCTGTTCCATCACCTTTCCAGGGCTGGCGGTGAGGCTGACAGGCCTGGAGTTTCCTGGCTCCTCCTTCTTGCCCTTTTTGGAGATTGGGGTGACATTGGCTTTCTTCCAGTCCTCAGGCACCTCTCCTGATCTCCAGGACCTTTCCAAGATGATGGAGAGTGGCCTAGCAATAACATCCACCAGCTCCCTATAAAAGACTTCATTCTGGGAAAGAAGTCAGAATAATGTACTTTTGTGATATTCAAAAATCATTTTCATAGCAGAAGGCCATGATGTTAGTGTATTTTTTGTAGAGCTACTGCATCTTTTTCAGCTGTTAGGGCCTGATCCAAACTGCATCAGAGTGATCCTTTTTTGCACAAGACAAAGAAACTCTCTCTATCATAGAAAGACTTCATATGTAAACATCATTATTCCAAATGTAGCATGTTTGATATTCACCTAGAAAACTGCAGGAGAAAAAAGAGAGAAAAAAAAAGAACAAAGCACACAATTTGAATCTGTATTTGAAATCCAAATGCTCTACAGAAAAACACAAAACAAAATAAAACAAAGCTGAGGGAGCCTTTGGCAATTATTTCAGTTACACACAAAAAATTATGTAAAAGATTAATAACTTTGCAGAATCTAGCACTTGGGGGCTGAAAAATGCTAGAAGTAAGAGTGCCTGTAGAACATATTCTGTCCCCCTGTAAGTAAGATTTTAAACTAAACAATTACATACTATTTTTTTCCCCCCGGAACACCTGCCTCCTGCAGAGTACAGGAGGGGTAGTGTCTGTGGATGAATCAGGCTTGTGGAGTGAAGGAGACTGTTGTTTGTGGGTTTGCCTCCTCCTATTTGATCAAAACCTTGCCAAGAATATTCTGGCAATTCCGTATTTTTTAAAAATTGCTCCACCAGATGGTTATTATTCAGCTTATGGGGGAGGCACTGAGGGAGTTGTTTAGGAATCCAGAACTTTTGTGTGTGCATGTCATCAAATTAATAAAGAAGACTGTTTCTCTCAAAGGAGAGCTTGATTTGATCTGGTGCAACCTAAGGGCCTCAAGACAGGACTGGAAATAGTAGTGTAATGCCAGTATCTGCTATTTTTCAGGCTGGGCTTTCCTCTTGCTGTCGTTACTTCGCCTTGGCGGTGTTCCATTAGTAATGTGGGACATGCTGCCCAGGCCACTGGTAAGAGGTGAGGACTTAGGACATAAGAACATAAGAAATACCTTAATGGTCACACCAATGATTGACCTAGCCCAGACCCCTGTCTTCAGCCATGCAAGAGGAGTATGCAAGCCTGGCTACTTCTTGTAGTCCATTCCCTTCAGCACCGCAGTACCTGTATCAGGGATGTGAGAGGGGACGTGCTTGCCTATTCCCTCCACTATGTGTCAAATTTTGTTACATCTGTCAGCGGTCTGCCTCAACCACCTCCTGTGGCAACTTCAGAAAAGCACATAGTTGCCAGGTAACTCCTCAGGCATCTCTATTGTCATCACAGCAATCCCCTCATACTCTCCTTCTGTTTCTGCACCGGCCCAGAAGCACCTGTGTCTTGATGGGCCTGAGTGGCTCAACATGTAACTTGTATCCCAACAGCCAGACATCTCTTCACCTACATTCCTGAGGTGACTCCTGCAAGGTGAACAATACATTCACAGTGGCTAATGGTAGATGAGCGAGACAGTGTCCATAGGTTCCCTCTGTGGTTGGTGGAGAGAGACAGAGATACTTGGAAAGGGCGGTTCAGAACAGGCTCACACCTTGCCTGCCCTGAATTACCCTCTGGAAGACCTGCTTTTTTCTGCAGTTGCCAGCAGAAGGGTGTCTGGGAGGTGAACCTCACTAGATGCATTGAGAGCTACACCCACAGACCAACGTAGCAGCTCTGCTGACGCTCGTCTTCCCTGGCACCTGACCCTCTTCCCCTACTACCACTCGTCTTGCTACTGTATGAAAGGGAGAATAGAGATATTTCCAACCTTCCTTTGACAAAAAGGGAGCTCAAGCATCTTTCTGGGGTTGGCCTAGTGGTCAAACTGTTGAGCCCAATAGGGAACACGCAAGTGTGTTGTCTTTCAGATGGGGAGAACAGCTGGGAACTGGTGTCTCTGTGTTTAGAATTTCATAGCAAACCTCCTTGCTGAGAAATTCCCCAGTGCTAAGGTTTTTTTTTTTTTTTTCTATTAGTCCACACTGGTAGACTTCTATTTCAAAATTTTTCTTTATTCAGAAATTATTTCTTTTTTAAATTGAAGGAGGAGAGGGAGAAGAGCTAAAAGATTCAAGAAAGTCCAGTCAGCTTTGAAAAACCCGAATATCTGTGTGTAGGGGAGAAGCTGCAGTTGTTTTCTTGCTCTGAGATAGTTGTTCAGATGCTCTTTCCTCATTCAGACTGGTTTCATTTAGAAGTGCAAATGTGGTGTGCTCTGTATGTAGTCTTTGATGAAGAAAATTTGCTTGGCTAAGATTGAACTAAAAATATGAATTAAGAAATAAAAGCATTCCAGCAGAAGTGGTCAATGATTTCTTGGGAATATCCAGCACATAAGATTCTTAACGGCTTCTGATGCATGCTGAATGTTATCCACATATCCACACAACAAAAGCACACAATATTTCTGTATCTCTGCACACAGAAAGAGTGACAAGGCCCTCATGGAAATACACTGCCATGCACTTGCATCTTTATTCAGTTACTTAGGTAGTAGCATGAGAGCACTGTTTTAGCTTGGCTCAGTGAACAGAAGCCAGCAGGTGCTGAATGTCTGCAAGTCTGATAGATTTGTTTTCAGCCAGGCTTTGTCTGTCCTGTCTATTTAGATTATAAGCTTTTTGAGCCATAAAGTCCCTTTTTCTCTTGGTCCGATTCCGAACCACAGAAGCCAGGAGGAGATTTATCTTGTATTCTACAGGGGCTTGGGAAGAGCCTATTGTGTAGGCCTTGACCGCGGCAAGAACATCTTGGTTCTCCAGTACTACAAAAAACTATTATTAATGATAATTAATTTCTGTAGGCAAGGACTGTATTCTGTAAAGAAGCCGTACCCAGTTGTGGGTGCTGAGTACTGCCAGTATATATGGTCCAGCATCTTCAAGATAACCTTATGCAGTAAATTTGAGTAAGTGCGTGCGCATCTGGAGGCTTTCAAAGCACTCATCATTCGCCTGACGCTGCTGGCACTGACGTCAAAAGAAGACTCCCCCTGGAGTTCAGATAGCTGATACTGGCCAACACTAAGTGCTTTTGAAAATCCCAGCCTTATAATCCATTTATTTGAATGAGTCCATTTCCTTTGAAAATGGAAAGCTAAACAGGAATTTTAAAGGTGAAAGGATACTGTCATCACAATGTTGCACACTTACCTAATATCATCAAGCCCAAAGAGTGTAATAACGCTCAGACTAACCACAGAGCACCTTGGCATACTAATGAACATTGAATGTGTCAGTGAATGGGTAGGCAACACACACAGAGCAGTTGCGGCAATGGGGACTTGGAGCCAGAGCATCAGGTGTAGCATCATCCCTAGTCTTAGCTATTATCTCATGGGAAGCTTTAATATCCATGCAAAGAGGATAGGATGTCAGTTTCTGAAGTCTTGTCTGGAGGATCCTCAACTGCTGTTTACCTACTTTTGAAGAAAAAGGGCACAAATCGACCGTGCCAAGATGGGCAGCTGTGGATTGCAAGGGTTAGTAGGCATCCCCACACAGTCCTGGGAGGGCAAAAAGCTTCTTCTCTGAACTTATGAAGAAAATTGAGGTTTTTATATACATGGGAGCCTGGAGAATTATCATTGTGCCTTCAACATCTACTATTCTGTAGCACAAGAGTACAACAACAAATAGGATGTATGTGAACAAAATAGATCTGGATGAAACAGCACATTACGGGCGCAACAGCAGAAGTACTGATTGCTTAAAAATCTGTGATATCTCCATTTCATATGCCACAGGCATTGTCCTATGTCCATTCTACAGTGCAGTGTGCAGGCTCCTGAGCTCAGCTAATACCTGAAAATAAGCTGCCAAAGCAGGAGTTATCTGCCAGAGGAAAGGGAGAGAAGGCTGTCGGTGGACAGCCACAGGTGTCTGTTTAAACCTGGAGGTGATGCAGGAGGCAAGGATCAGGAAAGGAGTGTGATTCGCATGCTAAGGCCCACCACAATAGACAGGCAACGGAAAATTGGCCTAAAATGTGGAACAGAGAAATGCTATTTTTCCCTCCCTTTTGGTGAGGGAAAAATAGCTGCCAGCTGGAGACTTTCAGAGGGAGTTTTAAATATTGCTGAGACTACATTGCTCAGGAGTTAACTGAATCTTCTGGGCATAAAATTTCATTTAGCACATTGCATTAAAGTGCTGCAGCTGTCTGCAAGGGTGGCAAAGTTTCTTATGTAGGCTTGTACATTATACCCATCATTGTGTTATCTGGCAAGTTTGTGTATAAGCTAATCTGACATGCATCTCCTGGGTAGTTTCTCCTTCCAGCGGGACAATTGCATGTGCATTATTAATGGCTGAATTTTATATCCTCTTGGCTTTTATTTCTTTTGTACCTTCCTTATTAGATCAGGAGCAAACTTAAAACTAGCTAGGAAGTAATGTTTTTCCTCTGCAAAACTCTTAACCAAAAGGAATTTATTTTGTTTTCACAGCCAATTTCATTTGAAATATGTGACGCTTTTACCATAAATCTGATATATTTTGATTAAAAATATAATTAGTGCAAGTTTCCATTTAACTGAAAAGCTATTTTTTCACAGAAGAAAAAAAACTTGACAAAATTCTTCAACTAGATTGAATAAAAATGAGTTTCTCACTATAATATAGACCTACCACAGCACTTGTTGCTCTGAAGGATCTCAGACTTGGAAAGCAGTTGTTAATGGAAAGTAGCTTGGTAAATCTTTTAGCAGCATACAAAAGGCCATGGATGGGTTAAGGCTGGAGACATAATCTTCCAAACGATATAAAACAGGATATTTAAATATGGAAATATTGCTTAAGTTGGAATGTGACCTAGGAACAAGCTCATGTCTTGACTGAAGGTGAATTCTAATTTTACATTTGTTTAACACGCCAAAATCCATTTTCTGCATCTGAGTAGTATAAGGGAGGTGTGCAGATGAGCACTAATAGGACTGTTCTCCTGTCATTTAGAAATGTCCTAAATCTTGGTAATTTTTGCCTTTAAAAATGTTTCAGAGGGGTCAGATACCAATGAAATGCCCTTGAGAAAAACAGAAGGATTAAAAAAACAAAGCCTGTTTGGATCTCCATTGGTACATGGTACAGCATTGATGAATGCTTTATTTTCTTTTTTTTACCTTTTTTGTAGCTGAGAAAATTTGTCAAGAATTTTAGAGTTGGGAACTTTTAAGAGGCCTGTTAATTCAATGCTCTGTTTATCTGAGCCTTCTGCATGCAGCTGCAGAGCCATTATTGTGTCGAAAACATTAAAACAAGGCACTGATTTAGTCAGAGGGACTCTGCAGGAACTGATGAAAGCAATCTCCTCTTGAAAAAGAGGGAAATATGTTTCTCCAGAGCTCTTAAAAGGGGCGTTTTGACAGTGCACCATGCAGTTCAGAACCCAGAATGAAAAACGACAAAGTCCATATCAGGTAGCTATTCCTCCATAATACCGTAACTCAGTCCTCTCCTCTTATTCAGCCAAATAGTTTAGCATGTGTTTAACCTCAGGTCTGAGTTTAGGTTCTTCTGATTTCTCTAGGAGTTAAATCTACACCTAAATTGAAAGTAAACATGAGAAATACAAAAGGCAGTGTAAGATACAGCAGCCATGAAGGCACAAGGGGGTTTTCCAAGGGGGCATGCAATACGTCCACCCTCGGAGCCTGAGTCTGGAACGCCTTCCTCCCACTAGCAGCTTAGGCTGTGTGTATTTCTACCAGTGGCAGTCTGATCGCTCATTGCTCCTCATAATTAAACATGTCCAATTGTTGCCTGTAGTTATGAAAGCTGTGAGATTGAAGAACTATATACAGAAAATAAGTTCATCTCACCTGGACCACCCTTCCCTCAATAGTTCTATTCTGAAATATGACCTGAAGGAAGAAAAAGAAAATTTGAGAATGTTATCCTTAGGATTCAAACCCCAGCCCTCAGAGGAATGTAGGCACTTTTGTGCTAGTGATATCACTGCGAATTAGACATATAAATACCACTCGAGAACCAGAATAGCACAGTGCAAAGGTATTTAGGTAGCTAATGGTATATGCCAGGTTGCTTGGTAGGATCTCTAAACTTGGTAATGCACCTAATTGCAGCTGGATTTAAAAAATACGTCACATTTTAATATGCCGCATTTCTTGCAGCAGCCGTAACCTTGGTGCTTTATGAATATCTTCTTGTTCAAAGTGTCCCATTCAAATAAGTATCATATGACCTGTATAATAACATACACTGTATATCTGTTCATTGTAGCATCAGTTGGATTAATGGAATGTGAGACAGCGTGCAATACTTTGATTTTCTTTTTCTCATAACTGTTGATTTGCAAAAGCTAAACAATATAACCTTGAATAAAATCACATCAAAATGGACTATATATTGAGTGTGATATAAATAATGTGACAAGATGAGACAATACTCTGCCATTTCAATAGAAGAGTAGCATGTTGCTACCCACACCATCTATTTTCCCTTCTTTTATTTTCTGAAATTGGATACAGGTTTATGATTATGGAGATACTGTTGTGTTTCCATACTGCAAAGCCACACAGGCAACCGAGCTTGTATTGATTCACAGAGTTCATCACCTCAGGAATCTGTAACTGCTTACCATTAACCTTGCAAACGTGTTTTAAAATTTATGCAAACATATAACATTCGAAGTTTTGGAAACTTGATAGAACAGGAAGAATATCAAATGAAATGGACCTTATAAAAATAAACCCAGTTACAAAAGACAGAAGCAGCTTCCCAAGCAAGTAATCTACAAGGGTCTTCAAACTTGCAGTTAAAGTTCTGTCACCCCAGCTGAAAAACTCAGAAACACAGTGATTTACTATCACAGTG
Source organism: Struthio camelus (assembly GCF_040807025.1). Taxonomy (NCBI): domain Eukaryota; kingdom Metazoa; phylum Chordata; class Aves; order Struthioniformes; family Struthionidae; genus Struthio; species Struthio camelus. The sequence continues at coordinate 1,875,482 of NC_090945.1, forward strand.
TCTCATATATGTCCTAAGCGAACTGGGATGGCATAGGAAAGATCCCCATACAGATGTTTCTTCCCGGAGATTTCATTTTCCTCTTACAGCAATATCTCCTGTGAAATGCCCCACAGTTATCCTCCATCTCAGTGGACAAAGAAGTCTGCATCTAGACCTTCCCATGCTGTGAGAGGGAGTTTAATATACCTGGTTTGTCATGATCCTTGCTGGCATTGTATGTAGTTAGCATAAGGCTCAATGTTCAACCCAGAACAGCAGGTTGCTTTCTGCTTGGTCCCTTTCCTTCAACCTGTCTGTCACACCGGCAGTTAACCAAGACAGCACCCTAGGAGCTGCACTGCAGCTGGAGTTCCCTGGCGTGAAGACGCTATCCTCTGGGAAGGGTGCAGGAGAAAGGTTTTCTTATATTTAAAGATGTTGCAGCTGTCACGATATCATCGCCTTCACTTTAGGACTGGCCAAAACAACAGTATTGTGGCAGGTATTTGTGTTCTTGGACAGAACAAAAGGTAGGCTCTCCAGTGATTTTGCAAAATTTTGAAAGTACAGTTCAAAATGGCCAGCAGCCATGGACAGAACAGGCATTGTCATACTGGACAGAACAGGCATTTAGTATGAGCCCTTTCAACAGTGCCCTATCCACCAAGCTACATAACCAGGTTTGCCACTTGGTCCTTTTCTACTTGATAACTTCCTGAGCCACCAGGAAGGAAGTATATCTTTCTTGGCTCTGTTAAGGCCCCTTCCCTGCCTCCCACCCTCACCCTGAGATAAGGAAGACACCTGAGAGCAGGGTTTTGAACTTCTTACATACCATTCCAACAGGCTAACCAATAGGACATTGGATAATCCTTTTCAGGGATGCAGAGTTCGGTGGAGAGTGAGTTGCTTTTTCTTAACATTTTTTTTCTCCAAGCCAATAATTTTCCATAGGAAGTTAAAAATTTTCATGAAATGCTTAGGAAAGCCTTAGCCCTAGGATATCCTCCTTCCAGGGGCTGCAAGGGAGAGCTTCTCCAAAGCTCTTCTCCTTACTATGTATAGTTTTTGCAGTCACTAGGGCCTTTTAGAATAAGCTTGTCCTTTTAGCTGAACTAAAAGGGCTTGGGCAGAGATGAGTATCTCATCTACTGAACAGAAAGAAGTTCAGTCACTCACTCTTTCTTTAGATCATGGCTAACTCTTTCTGGGTTTTCTGAAATTCTAGCTCTGGTTTTCTATTTTTCTTTCACTTTATATTTTTGAATCAGACAATAAGGCAGCTTGGCTAAATCAGACTAGCATTTTTAGAATGATTTTTTACAACAATTTATAATATAGCTTTATGGAAAAACTATGATAGCAAAGCAGTTAGCAGTAGTGAAGACCACAATGGATTAAAATCCCAGACGAGACGTTGTCAGTCGTTTATGCTCAGAAGCTGTACCTGTTTCTTCACCATCTTCTGTTCAAATGCTGATCTAAGTGGGCTGAGCTGCTTCTATTCCAGAGCTGGACAAGGCTGCAGGATGGCAAATTAAACCAGATGGAGAGTGTGAAATCCTGATTGAGCGCAGGGCATCAAGATCTCTGTTTTATGCAATGTGCTAGCAGTCGCCTACCTATTTTAAAGGATATCTGTCTGCTGCATTGATCACCTCCTTCAGTGGGCCCAGGTGAAAGGCACTGAAACAAGATGGTTCACTACGATAACATGCTGCTGCTTTTGTTGTTCAAGACAAAGACCTATAATACACAAAATGTATTGTTTTCATTTTGAAGTTTAGGCGATTCTACTCACTTTTCCAAAAGTGCTATCTCTTAGAGCTGTTGAGTTACCTGGTGAGACTGTTTTTGTGTGCAAGTGTCTACCCAACTCTTGTAGGGTTGTTTTTTGAAAATAATCCATGTGTCATTTATTCTGCATTTTTCCTGTGCAGCACTACTATGACTGAGAGTATATGATTACACCCTGAGGAAACTGTCTGGGGAAGGACAGCATTTCCAGTTAGCAGACATCTTGCCTTCCTTCATAGGCAAACATTAAATACTAGTGTCCAATGAGTTTTGGTGCATGTGAATTAAAACTCCAGAGTGGTTTTGGTGTCTTTGGTAAGAGCTCATGAGGGTCTTGTTTTCCCAATTGGAATCCAAATCCGAGCAAAGTGTTGGAGTGTCCTCTTCTTTCCCAGCTGCCTCTTAGCGAGGCCTGAGAGCAATAAATGTGAAGGTTGAGCTAAAAGTCAGTCTGGTATCTGCCCTCCCTGACGTTTAAAGTGAGGCAGAATTCCCCTCATCTTTCTGCATCAATACCTCTCTTCAAGCCCCTGCACGCAGCTTCCCCAGCCGTAACACTTCAGCGTGAGACAGAATCACAGAATCACAGAATCGTTTAGGTTGGAAGGGACCTCTGGAGAGCATCTAGTCCAACCTCCCTGCTCAAGCAGGGTCACCTAGAGCATATTGCCCAGGATCACATCCAGACGGGTTTTGAATATCTCCAGCGAAGGAGACTCCACCACCCCTCTGGGCAACCTGTTCCAATGCTCTGTCACCCTCACAGTGAAGAAGTTTTTTCTCAGGTTCAGATGGAACTTCCTGTGGTTCAGTTTCTGCCCGTTGCCTCTTGTCCTGTTGCTGGGCACCACGGAGAAGAGGCTGGCCTCATCCTCTTGACACTCCCCCTTCAGATACTTGTACACGTTGATGAGATCCCCTCTCAATCTTCTCTTCTCCAGGCTGAACAGGCCCAGCTCTTGCAGTCTTTCTTCATAGGAGAGATGCTCCAGCCCTCTAATCATCTTGGTAGCCCTCCGCTGGACTCTCTCCAGGAGTGCCATGTCTCTCTTGTACTGGGGAGCCCAGAACTGGACACAGTACTCCAGGTGAGGCCTCACCAGGGCTGAGTAGAGGGGCAGGATCACCTCCCTCGACCTGCTGGCAACACTCTGCCTAATGCACCCTAGGATCCCATTGGCCTTCTTGGCCACAAGGGCACACTGCTGGCTCATGTTTAACTTGTTGTCCACCAGCACTCCCAGGTCCTTTTCGGCAGAGCTACTTTCCAACAGGTCAGTCCCCAGCCTGTACTGGTGCCTGGGATTATTCCTGCCTAGGTGCAGGACCTTGCACTTGCCTTTGTGGAACTTCATGAGGTTCCTCTCCGCCCACCTCTCCAGCCTGTCCAGGTCCCTCTGAATGGCAGCACAGTCTTCTGGTGTGTTAGCCTCTCCCCCCAGTTTAGTATCATCAGCAAACTTGCTGAGGGTGCACTCTGTCCCTTCCTCCAGGTCATTGATGAATATATTGAACAAGACTGGGCCCAGGACTGACCCCTGGGGAAAGAAAAGATTTACCTCTTGACAACTTTCCTGATTTAGTTGTGCCACAAAGGGTTAAAGTCCCTTGCATTTTTGACATAACTTCTTCATGCACCCACAAAAGTTTATTTGTCAATATAAATAACTCAAACCTTTTAAAATCCTGTTAAACTCTTTTCCTCAACGATTTCCTGTGGCATTGAATTCCACGGGCTGATAATGTGCTACTTAAAGAAGCTTTCCCTTCTGTTCATTTCACATTTTCTGCCTGCCAATTTCATCAACTCTTCTCTTGTAATTGTGTTATGGGGCTGGGACTGACTATGGAGGAGTACCAGATCTCTTTCCACTAAACCAGTCGTTGTTTTAGATGGCCTTTTTTACACTCCTGCTTTCTAAACTAAGTAGCCTTGCCCATTTTAATCTTTTCCAATATTTTAATCTCTCTTCCATTCTCTCATCCCCTGTCCATGTAAATCTTTACTGTCTGTGGCACACTGGAGCTGAGACAGACTACCCTGACTGCAGTAATAAGGGAGTGCATCATCAAGTTATAAATTCCTAGTCCTGCAACAATATTTTTTTTAGTTGCCAATTTTCTTCTCATGCCAATTTTAATTATTTTGGAATGTCCAATCACTTCCTTGTTTTAAAATCTCATCAGCACCTCAGCCTACTAGTAATGAATGCTAGATCCTCTTCCTGAAATATTCTGGGCAATTTAGACCCCAGCAGCGTGTAAAAAATACTTAGGCTTTTTCTAGCTCCTCATATCACTTCATATTTATCTAATACAAATTATAGCTGACACCTACCTGCACTGTTGATTGGTTTGTTCAGTCCTGTTTGAGCTCAGATATCAACTAGCCTAGTTGTAGAGCGAAGCTAAAGGGATAATGAGCCTAGAGGGCAGGGTGCTGGAAAAAGAAAAACCAAAACAAATGAATGTATTGCCCTTACCTTGCCATTTAAGACAGAAGCTAATATTTTCTAAGCATCTAAAGTGTCCCAGTGGTGCGAACCATCTCGGCTCCAGTCATCAGGGACCAGCTTTGTTATCATCTGAGTGCCTAGGAAGAGCATGAGCGAAGTATGGTTTTTAGGAGCACTTTTTTTCCTTTTTTCTAGTAGACCAGTGACAGGACAGTTTCTTGGGTCTCAGAGAACTCAGATCCACTTTGCTTTTTTATGGTTATGTTTGCTCTCAGTCTTGGCGCTTGGGCCAAGTTTATCAAAACTTTTCATGAGGATTCTTTGGAGCTGTACAAAAATTGTGTTTGATTTAGATGTTCGGGGGACGATGGCTAGTAAGATCGAATATGCATGGGATAGCTGAGTTTGCTGCATTTCTGCCTTAACTGAGTGAAACATGGATGTTTTAGCTAAGCTTCTCTTTCAGATTTTGAACTCACTGGAATTTGAATTTGAAACATTGGCTGGTAGGTGCATATGAATCAAAACTAAACGTAACGGTCAGATGAAGAAAAGTGACGTCAAACTATCTGTCTCTATTTTCTACAGTGTCTGTTACCATAGTATCTAAACAATTATGGTATCTCAACACCTGCAGCTGGTGCTGGCTTTCAGAATATTTGTAAATTCTTTAGTAAAAAAACATATCTGGATTTTAGGTTACCAGAAATAACAGACCTTCAAGCCATACTTATTAACGCACACCTACCTTTTTTTCTAATATTCAGCAGATTTTTACACAGAACTGATAGGATTTTGTAGCTAAAAAAATGAGAAACACTATGAATGTAGCCAGTTTTCATTCTGGGGTCATTGGCACTATTGCGTGGACTGCATCGAATATAACCTCATGTGGTTGTTCAAAGTGCTGACTGCAAGTAACCCAATACAATGTAGCATTCGTTTTAATTGTCTGAGGCACTTGTTAGTACCATATTCACTGCTAATGAACTAAAGTGCCATGTTATATTAGCAGCTTGATCACTGATAATGAGATAAACTGGCAAAGTTTGCTTGTGGCTGGCAATTTGATTACCTTTAATTTTTCACCTCCATGCAGATCTTTGTCCAAATGACGAGACAACCAGGCTGCTCAACAGCCCATCAACTACATCCATGTTTTCTTTTTTAATAACTGCAGGTGCATTAAAGTAACACACTGTTTCAATCAGTCAAACTGTAAAGATAAGATAACAGGGCAGTGCCAGAGGACCACATATGCTGCAGTGCTTCCTAGGCATCAGACTGCCATAATCTGACATGGATATCATGGTGGTGAGTGAATTGCTCACACTCATGGCCTGTTCCTTTCCTTACTCACTCCAAACTTATTTCACTGCACACTGAGAGACCATCAGAAGAAGCTCTCAGCTGGGAAAACCCTGGAAAGCGAGTAGTTCAGCCAAGGTTGCAAGACTGGGGATTAATAGCCTGGATGTAAGAATAAGTAGGAAGCTTCTGTAGCCCTAGCTCAAACCTAGCTGTCGCAAACTAAGGGAAATTCAACAGTTACACTCCCTCTGGATAGAGGCTGACTATCAAGCACCAATCCCAGCTCACACCTCTGTAATAAATATCTGTGGCTGAACTTGCCCAGCACACCGAAAGAGGTGTACTGGAAATGTGCCCTCTCCTGGATCCACAGGAACAGCTGAACCAAAAGGGATTTACTCTTGGAGCTTGTGAGCAGTTTCTGCTCAGTCCTCTTTCTGGTGTAGCTGCCAGGGAAAGGCTGGAAGACTATTAGGAGCTTTATTGTCAAAAACTACGGAGGAGTTGCCCTCCCTTCTGAAATGTCATCCGCTTCTGGCTTGGGGGAAGACCAACATGAAACATCCTCATGCCAACAGGATGGAGAAGGAAACCTGTAAATCTCATCCTGTGAAGGAACAACAGTTCAGTTTCTGTGCAGAAGCTTGCTGGGAAGACAATGTCTGATAAAAAGGTGAGTCTTCTTACCTAACTCCCAGTACCTAAGTAAGTACCTCAGGCATGCCCAGAAGGCAGTTCCCATCTGTCCTACACAGAACGGGACGGACGGTTCTGCCTCTGCAGGTAATTATCTCTCTCAGTAGCCTATGGAAAGAAGCCTGGATGACTAGCCTAGCTGAAATCCTTCCTTGGGCTGCTGTAATAACTGCTTCAGGGAAAGAAAGACTCAGCAGAAACAAGCAATATCATAACCTCTTTCTGAAAACAAACTTGAACAGTCCTTAAAATACAATCCCTACATAGTGGTTAAGCCAACAGATGCATGAAGAGCTGTAACATCTCAAATCATAAAGACTACACTGATCAGGCTGATGGGACTCAAGAAAGATGTTACATCCCTTGTCATCTTACATGGCATCTCCTCCTGCACCAGAGATGACTTATACTCTCCCCACTACTCCATCAACGACACTTCCCATAATGTAATGTACTTTAGCAAGCACATCAAAATGTCCTCGTGGAAATTACATGGGTGAAGCCAAACAACCGCTGAACCCCAGAACGAGTGAATACAAGTAACTGATGAAAAACAGAAGTACTCAAAGATCTGAGAGAGAATATTCCACAGAAAACAGTCATTTAATTTTTGACTTTTCAGTTCTTATCCTCAAGGGACACCTGTGAAATGCTTTCAAAATAAGTCCCTGGGGACTAAAATTCACAACACTATTGGATACTAGAAGTCATAGATTCAGGAGAGAGACACTAGTTTTATGGCACATTATGCCTTCTTTTGCCCACGCCCAGTGACTGCTGCAAGTTCAATTGATGATAAATTGCCCATCTCTTCCACCCTCAACAAGAGATAACTATCTTATCATCTCTTCTGTTGCAAGTGTCATTCCTCTGTTCCAGAGGTACCAGCTGCCTTTTCTCTCCAATGATCTAACTGATTAACAAATTCAAAGCAATTGTTCTCAGCTTGTATTTAACTCCAAAGATTTCTGCATCCCTTTCAAGCCTGAAGAAGGGCTTGTACGCTTGAAAGCTTGTCTATTTTGCCTATATCAGTAATTAAAAAAAAAATCTTCTTCAAATCTTGCCCAGCTTAAGAAAGATACCCACTTTTTTAGATAGATTTAATTACATAAGGTAAATCTCATGAGGTAAAAGACTGGAGATTTTTATTCTGCCTGGACACATAATGGAAAAGAAAAAAAAAGTCCGTTCTGTCCTTTGAAGTAAGGATATCCAAAATCATGATCTTACCTCAGAAGTTGAAATAGGGTGCAAAGACAGATATAAAGCTGATGTTTACAGAAATACTGCTCTGAAAAGGCTGAAGGAGATAAAATTCTCTAATACTTGTCTCCTGCTGTCTTACATGTATTTCATAAGTCACACTGGGCCATATCTGAATGATGCAATTTACCAAATGCAAGCCTTTTAACTGCTCAAATATATGCAGAAAGTATCCAGCAAATGTTACACAATGATAAACAGCCAGACCATTTATATCCCTTAAAAATCAGTTTTCATTCATAAGAAAATAGATTTCTTCCCTTTGTAAGTATTCCTGGTGTAAAAATAGTTTGTTAAGTTGGATAAAGCACTGGGTGGCCTATTTGTTTAAACAGAGTAAAAATACATATTGTTTTTCCAGCCAATTTACTTTAAAAAAAAAAAAACAACTCAATTTATTCTTTCTTCTCTGTGGTTTGTTTAGTGTCTGGTCAAAACTCCAACATGGTCAGCTTAACGCTGTTGTAATGGGTTGGGTAAACTGTATTTTGATTCTCAGTGTATTTGGTAGCTGACAGACATGTGCGCGCTCATCTGAGGCAGCTGCGGATACACAGGTATGTCTATGTGCTACTTACTGTCCAAATTGGAGATGTCGCTGTTGGTGATGGTGTTGGATTCATTCTGGGGTTCAAGGTTCAGGGCTTGGCAAAGAAGGGCTTTATTTATAGTGTTCTGTCCTCACTATCAGCCTTTCTTTGGGATGGCATGGTTATCTTGCAACATGACCACATCTACAGCCACGAGAGACCACCGTGCCAAAGCGAGATCTCTACAAATTCTCAGTTTGCCTGTGTCAGTGGGCCTTCTGGCTACATTAGAAAAATGGACTGTCAGGGAGACTCAGGAGCATGAATGGCAGCGACTGGGTCCTTTGCTTCTGGGGAATAGGAAAAATGTGAATATCAAGCCTCTGCAGCAGGAAAGCCCTGTTGTGTGCCTTCATAAAAAAGCACTGGGGAGCTTGGGGTGGAAGCTGTTGGCTTCAGAGGTTGGCAGATGCTGTCTGCCACAGGGATCTGCCCCTGGGGCTTTCTCAGCCACCTGCCCTGCACAGCTTGGGCCAGGGAGAGCTTACAGGCCTGCAAGGGACCTTTGCAAGGAAAGCGAGCGCTTCTGTTGTCTCTATTTCCCTCTGTAGAGTTATTAGTTGGAATGAATTGTTGGTACGTACAGAGCAGGCCAGTGTATGTTACTGCCTATTTTCTACATTTCAAAACACATTTGGATAAACTTTTGGGAGGAGTGAACGTAAAACTAAACCCCAGCAGTTGCAGCTTAAGTCACTTGTACGCACCACAGTCTATTCTTTCTTAATGTAGCTGCGCTTGCTGTGAGGGAATTAGGTTAAATTTGCAACAGAGCGTATGCTGCGTTACATTTACAGGTCTCACAGCCTTGGGCATAGAAGAATTAGTACTGAAATACTTTCACAAAAGCTACCTAAAGATAAGTGCTTGCCCATTTTCTCCTTCTCATCTCCTGCACCAACTACTCTCCGGAGAGAACAAAATAGCATTAATTCAGACAGCAATGAGTGTTGCTAGTTGGCAGCCTCCAAGTCTAGAACATCAAAAAGATGAGCAACATAGAAATCCTCCTGCCCTTAAGTATGGTAAAACTTAAGACATCCCTGAACTGTGCACTGCACCAGCTGATGGCTGGGATGAATCAGAGTAACCATATGGCAGGGAGAGAGCTGAATGATGAAGCAGGAGGTTTAATTTTCAAAGCTTAAGAAGGGATGTCAAATAGCCACTAAAAGAAATAAGTAAGTAGATAAATAAATAATGGAAACTGCCTGACTTCAAGTGAGGAAGAGTGTTTTGGGTTAGAAACATACACAGGCATATAATACAAACACACCCAGTGTTTTTCTAATGCTGCGCTCATATGTGCTTTTGAACAGCCGGTCCAACACATTGGATATATAAATATCCTGCTCTGTGAAGCGTTCTGTGTCTTGTGCTTATGAACAGAGCAACAATAACAAGCGCTGGTTTGTTGTGGTACGATCACCTCTGGTGTACTGGTTTATCTAATGGGCTTTGTGGACCATTTGGGATTTTTGCACTTAGGGAGGAAACACTATCTCATTTCATGACGACATAGGAGCCCACTGTTACTATGACTCATAGTTTAGATACAACCTTTGTTGTGTTAAGATGGCAGTTGTCCATTTCAGGATACTTTACTGTTGCAGCAATATCTGGGCTGCTTTCTGTCCAACTAGATAGTAAAAGCGCTAGGAAAAGCCTTTGACTTTTTTTTGGCAAAGAGGAGGAGGACATTTCCAGCTTGTAACAGTAAGCGGTAAGAAGTGACAGATCTAACTCTTCTGTCTGTCTAAAGCTGCCTGATTTGAACTTTCAGAGTCCTGTCTATTCAGCACCCATTTAAAGAAATAGGACTGGAGTTATCTGTAATCTTGTGATGAACTATAGTCCTTCCTGTTAACTATGTCACTTTACAGAGAAAGCCTAGATGTACCTCTTCTTCACAATTTCACAAGTCCTTTTGGTACACTTTGTACAACAGTCAATCACGTCAACTTTTGTGAAAGGGAGTGGGATGGCACAGATTTTGCCTTTTCCACTGACAGGGAATATGCTTCCTGAGACTGCACAGCAGAACTAAAAGCAGCCCTCTCCCTCCTAGTCACACACAAGCCACGACAAGGAACAGCACGCTTCCCGTTTCTCCCTGAAATCGAGAAGGATATCTTGTTGTACATATAATATGAAATATATAATGCGTCTCTATATATACATTTCTACATGTATAGATAATATAGAAATATTTTCCCACATCCATAACTTTGTCATCTCAGACCATGACTTCTTTTCTCAAACCAAAAGCAAATTCCTAGCTTGTTTCAAGGCTACTGCATGTGCTAAGATTTCTACGTATGTTAGCCGAAATATACTCAAAAGAAACTCAAGGTGTTTGAAATGTTTTCATTGCCAAAATCTCCCTGCTGGATGCAGGACTCATACTACAGACCTCCTGAGCTGCAGGAAGAAATATGCTAGATTGGATCTGGGGTTGTGGTGGCATTCTGGGGAGCGGTCACTGCTGATGCAAAGTGTCACATACTCCATTCCTATACATCCTGTGTGTGACATTCGTTACCATAGTGGGTCAAACCAATTTGGCATTAGGTCTCTTCCTCATCCGGTAGTCTGTGCTGAGGCAAAGCCACTGGAGTGCCTGCCCCAGCTGTATGCCATTCAAAATATTCACTGGGCTGGAGGAAGACAAAACCAGGGGGTGAAGACAGAAGTGCTATTTCTACAGAGATTTTATGCCAAATACTTGCTCTAAGTGTATCTCCTGCTTCTTCATTCACTGCACGAGCCGGCAATTAAGAGAAATCAATGACTGCATTGAAACTGTGAGAACTGAGGTTCATGGAAAGACCTATTGATACTATCCTGGTGGTATTCTCAGTCAGATCAGTAAATAATTCCCTTTTTTTTTTTTTTTTTAAAGAAGTTGAATATCATTTGCCTGCCTCTCTATATTCTTTAAAAGGCTTGCAAAGACTCTTGAAAGTCATGAAATCAGAACTGATGTAGCAGCTTAAAGCAGGAGAGTTTAAATCCCTGGGCTTCTCCATGTGCAGGCTGGCAGGACTGTTATGACATCTCACATATGATGCTTTTGCTCGTGCTTCTTGCACTTGATGACCTCCCACAAACTCCACCTCTGCAGGAGCACAGGACCCCCGCTCACTCCAGGAGATTCAATAGCAGCGTGGGGGAGACTAGCTGATGGCAGCACCGGTTGGTCCAGCTCCCCCTTTTCTGAGTCCCTCCTCCTCACCAAACTAACCCTCACAAAGAAGAGGCAGAATGGTTTGTGCTTCTCTCAAATAACCATTGAACATGAAATGAACTCCCAGCGCCGTGCAAAAGTCATAGCCAGCACAACTTTTATCAGAGGATAATGGTCTGTTTGTAGTCAGCAATGTACCCAGCGCCGTATTTGCTGACTGTGAGTCCCTCAGAATAAGGCATGGTCAGCTTATAGCACCATCCGCGGCCCGACAAACAGAGGAATGAACCTGTGACCCTCGCTCTCTTCACTGCTATAGAAAAAGCTGCCTTTCTCATGCAAATGCGCCTCTCGTTTCCTGGTTTTAACAGCAATGATGTCATACATTCAACAACCCCATCTTTGCCAAAGTGTGTAAAGCACTCATGAATGAAAGGCCTACAGAGGTTGAAAAGAAAGTCACAACAGTTGGTCGGGATTAGAGTCCAGCATTATTAAATATCATGTGCTCTGCTCACAGTACCTTTTTGGCAGAAACGGAGAGAGTTTTGATGTATCTCTTTAGGTTCTTGTTAGAATGCTCTAAGGTAGAAAAATGGTCACACCCCTCCCCCCCCCCCAAAGCCTTGGGAGCTCTAAAAAAGTTTTCTTGTTTTTCTTCTTGGAAAATATTCTCATTTCTTTTTCATTTCACTGTGATTCAATATCAACTAAATTTTCTCACCCAAGATATAATGCACTGCTTGTCAATATCAGTTAAAATCATGTGGCTACAAAGGAGAGCCTCATTGGAAGTGTTTTCTTTTGGCACCTAGCTGTACTTTGTGATTTATTGTAGCAGGATTGCTTGCCAGTTACCGCAGTAAGTAAGACCACATCCAAAAATATGACAAGAACCTGGAAAGCAAAACCTGTGGTGTTTAATTAAATAACCATTGCTTTTTTTTTTTTTCTTAAAGAAAAACCCATCTGGGAAATTTTTTTTAATGTTTTGGGGAACAATTTAGCTTTAAATTGAAGCTGAATGGTTAGTTAATTATTGATTAAAAAAGGTACTGTGGTGATAGGATGAGTTTGTTGTGTTGCACTTTAAGGGGGAAAAGAGTCTTAAAGTGAAGCAAGGAGAAAACGCCGGTAACATTTCTATAATCCACAGAGGATTTTACAAAGCTTTCTCTTGTTCCATATGCCAGGATTCAGCCAGAATTAGCATGTTCTAAAAATAATAAGAAAATCTTTTAATTATTTATATCCGCTTACATGATTATTCATTAGAACACGCTCATTGTCGCTTTAAAGACAAAACTCAAAAATTTACTGCTACCGAATCTATTTTTGTCTTTCAACTTGCTATAGTAAAAACGGACCAAAGTATGCACAAGCTGTATGATAACGTCTTTTTCTGTATCCAGATGACAGCATGGAAGACAAAAAGAGAGCATTCAAACAAGTAATAATCAGAATTTATAAACTAATACATGTACATCAGCTGTGTTTGTTAAGGCTACGAGCCTTCGAGATTTTATAACAAGGGATTGCTTAGAGTACGTAAAGTCTTTCTAGAATCACAGCCTGCGTTATTCTTAGGTGTTGAATTCATATGCTTAGGTGGCTGTTGCAGAAATGAAAGACCATAACAGCGTACAGATAGGTAACAAACCTCTTTAGTATTGTATTTTTTTCTGAAAAGAGTGCATTTTCAAGGTACCTCCTGTCATCTTATACTTTTTAGAGACAAAGGTAGGTCAGGTCCTCAGCTGTTATAAAGCAGAATAGCTCTACTGAAGTAAATGACTCTCTTCCAATGTATACAGCGTGCACTTTTAGCCCTGAAGGCAGAGTCAGGACAGCAGAAAATATAGCAATTGAAATTCCTCTACCAGAACAGATCAATCACCATGGAAAGAAAGGAAGGGGCCCAGGACTCAGGAGAACTGACTTAAGACTAAATCAAAAAAGGCCTATAGTACATGGGAGGTGAAGATGGATTTGTTCAAACAGAGCACCTTCTCACGATTAAACCTGATAGGGATCCAGAATCCCAGGATAGGGATCTCCTCTGTGTATGTTCCACAGGGAATCACGTCGGGAAGCGTGCTGGGAAACCTACTACCGTACAACAAGAGGATCAGATGCCTGTGAAGTGTCCAGGTGCCCACTTGCCATTTTCTGCTCAACCTACTGCTGGAGGAGCCTCCTCTTCATCTGGTAGCTGTCACCCACAACGTGCAGAAGATGCAGGCCTAGTTTAATATTCTGGCTCTTGGGATTCAACTCCACATCTCCTTTCACTCAACAGAGTAGCTTAGCCATCAAGCTGTCTGCTTTTTAGAAAAAGGGTCTGTGTAAAAGGGCATTTTTCACTCCTTCTGTTGGCACTGTGCAGAAGAGACTATAGGATTCATCTGACCAGAAAAAGACAGTGAAAGCAAACCTGACCCTCTCTTCTAATGGTTTGGGCAATCACCTTGGCTAGTTAATGTTAAGTGATATACACCAGTAGGCTTTCTGGGCAGGGATGTGCTCTCTTTTACATGAAACAGTTGCTGGCTAAAACTGTGAAAGTTAAAGTTTAAGAGCTTATGAAGTACACTACCATGCATGACTTCATCTAATGACTCATGCAGGCAGTGGAGCAATTTGTAAAATGCAATATTTAATGTGTTGGTTACTAGGAAGTATTCTGTTAAATTCTGGACAATATTAATGAACTAATGCTCTTTTAAAATCTTACTGAATATTTACTTTGCAGGCAGTGGCACTTAGCTTTGAGTGGGTGTTTCACGTGGGGCTGAATTCCAACCTTACTTTAGATTGTATTGTTCAAATAATTACATTTATTCATTTGTTCCAGTGGGCTCACTTGGACAAAAAGCTCCTACTGGAGGGCAAATGACAATTTGAGCTCCAGATTCTGTTTAAGTTCACCAAATGGTTGAGAAGAAACCTTTTTTTCCTGATTAAAACTCTTGTAACATGAATCTAACCTTAGTCTTGCCTCCAGCCCATGCATCCATGTTTTTACCCTTTCTGATGATGTCCCCGATAATTTAAAAGCGAAAACCAACCGGAAGACAGCCTTGCAAATACTGAATATTCACCTGAAATATTCTGTAACATTTACTGGGACCTGGTCATTAATAGGAAAATAAATGCTGTCATCTTAGAACTACGCTTTCTGGTAAAGATGTTATATACTGGGGCTGATGACATGTCACGATTAGGTATTTGCCACTATCAAGTATGAATTCAAGCTCTCCAGGTGTTTGCTGACCTATTTTCTATTTATGTTTGAATTGTGATTTATTGAGGTCAAAATCCTCCATTTAACATATCCAATGCAAAATGAAAGGCTGAGTGATGCTGGAAGTCTGGAAACCAGAGGCTGAAAATCAGAGGCATTAGATGAGTTCTGAATCAGAGAGAAAAGGCTGTTACAGGAGCTCTCAAATCCTAAAATCTAAGGATTTTCACTTTAGATTTCAAAGGAGGATGTTCTAATAAAAGGTGAAAGTTGATCAAATGATCTTAGTTTCTCATTCTGCCTCAATCCTGCACCCAGAAAGCCATCACCTATATGGGTACACAGAGCTACAAGGATGCAGCCACAGGTGCCCACCGCAGGACCAGGGTTTTGGTGTGGAGAAAGGTAAGATCTCAGGAGAGTCCACTAGTGAAATAAGCTAACATCATTTGCCCTTTGCCATATAGCTCCCTATAGTCCACTTTCACTCATTTTTGCATGATACTGCTTATATTGTATTTAATTATTTTAAATAATAATTATTTATTTATATATCCTCTGTTATCCAAAACTGCAAGGTAAAGGAAACAAAGTGATAGAGTATTAAAACAATAAATAGCATCTAGCAACTCCCAGAGAGAACAGGCAGTGGTTTTACAAGAAGGAAAGGGGAGACAGAGAGATAAAACAGAAGACAAAGGAAAGATTTTTATGATGGGATTTAAAACAAGAATCATAAAAATGAAGATAGGAGCAAAGAAATCAAAAAAGTTGAACCTGAAAGAGAAAATATTTAGAAATGGTAACAGGCAAGAAGATACATCAAGGCAGTTTGAAAAGGAGGAGCTGACAAAGACAAGAAGACAGGAAGAATTTGCAACACAGCAATTTCTGTTACGTTGAGAGCTTTAAAAAACCAGCACCAACAGAAATGAAGCCACTAAAACAAAGAAAATGAAAAGAAGATGCATGAAGCAAAAGGTACAGCAGCACTTAAACATGTAGCCTAGTCATGGCTGGACTAAAGTAGATGAAGAGGTTGAAAAGGCCACTGGCTGAACCACTCTGCATACAAGTGAAGTATCATTCTAGCTGGCTGTCTTAATTTGCTGTCTTAAAATAGATGTCTAGAACCTTGCAATGTTTTGGAGAAGCATCTCCAGGAATTACCACTAAGGAAAGAAGTGATGAAGGATGAAAGTTGTCTCCACACAGGGAATGATACCAAGTTTCATCGCAGTGGCCTCTGGCAAACTGGAACTAGAGAAGGCAAATAGGTAGAGAAATGCAGATATACAAACAAAAGGAAGAAAGGGAAGAATAAAATAAAGAAATTCAGTAATTAAAAAAGCACAAATGCACATTCACAAACATACATGTGCATAGCTATTTTATCTCTATTGAAAAAGTAAAGCAAAGTGAAAGATTTTTGAATGCATTTCTATGAGTAGAGGAACAGCTCTTTTGAAAATATACCTGGTAATTCATCTGACTTGCAGAAAGTTAGAAAGGGATGACAATAAACTGTTGATGTGTTTCTGACTGACCACGATCCCTGGCAAGAATGCATAGCTACAGTTTCTGCTTGAACATTTTGTCTAGTTAAATCCTTATACAGTAATAATGTTCTTCACATGAGCACAGAAGACTGAAATTCATGAAACACAAATGGAAGCTCGCTGTTGTTTACCAGTTGTTCCAGCAAGCCAAATAAGCAAATATTTCATGTAGCATTGTATGTTATATTGAATAGGAGCAATGTTGCTACATAGATCTCTATCTACTTGCTGTCTGTACTGAAGAGTACCAAGAAGCAGATTTCCAAGACCATGTGAACGCAATGTCATAGATTCTGAGCTTATGATCACAATATAAGGACATCCTTTCCAGATTATTCCGTGTATTGTGACACAAAGAAAAAGCTTTTCTCTTTTCTTTGAGAGTATGATTTATGCCAAACCCCTAAGTAACTTTGGACAATTGCCTTCAAATACTCTCTAGTGTAGTGCCTAGCATGATGTTGATTTTACATCTGTTGGAATAATAACACAAAGAACTCATAATAGGCTTTCTAAGTGAAATGATAGCTCTAGCCATCTGGAAATAGTTATAAGGTTTATATATGCACTTCTGATTTTCCTAGAATATTCCTATCAAGCATTCAGTGCAAAACTCGAGAGTACAAGAACAAGCTGTGTACTCTTGCTTCTTTATACATGTGACATGTATAGGGACTTTTACACGCCTATTTTTTTTTCAAATGGAAAAATTGCTGAGTGCTTTAGCAGTCAATGGTAACCTAAGTAGCCTGCCTGTGCTACTGCACATCTCTTCAGCACTTTGTGCTAGAAGTTTCACCCAAATCTCTGTGTGCCGACTCATGTCCCAGCATCATTCAGTAGCCACTGCTTCCACCTGACCAGTTCCTCACTGATACCTGTGATATCTTGACCAGAAACTGTAATCCCAGGTAAGTGGAACTGTCCGACTGAGATGCAATACATCTACGGACGGCCCTCTGTAGCAAAGTCTCTACTTTCACGTGTTGAGATCGCATTTAAACAAAGCATGATGAGTACTCTCATTTGGAAAGAACATTTCACTTTAGACTAAAAGCTGGCCTTGGCCAAGTGCTCTAGGTTAATTTTCACCATTTGCCTGAATCATACTGGTTTGCCCTCACCCAGAGATTTTAGCATGGTTGCGCCAGAACAGCCCATGGTCCAGTGTAGTTAGGGCACTCCTCCAGGAAGTGGGACATGTCTCTGAGAGGGCGTGACTCAGGCCAGGGCCTTAAACTTCAGTGTTCCATATCCCAGGTGAGAGGAGGAAACACCAAGCCATCGGCTTCTTGGGTAGAGGAGTTGCCCTGCTCTCTGACTGATGTTGGGTTTTATCCCAATATTGAACAAGGCAATCTGTGACTGAGAATTTTTTATAAGAATGAAAAATCATTTCTCAGTCCTGTTTATAGCATTTGGGCTCATCACTGCTCAGCTTAATGGCAAACGTCACGCTGAAGCTTTTTGTGCTGGCCAATTCTCCCTTGACGATGCTTGTGCAGCGCTGAACTTGTAACTGTGTCTGCTTGTCTTCAGCTGAACTTCTGGTTAATTCACCCATATCTATTTTAAGCCAGGATTACCTTGTAAAGGAAGGCTGGGTGATGACAACCTAGCTTTACAGACATGAAACCCATGTGCCCCCATCCTCAACACAATCATTTGCTCCCCTCTGAACATATCCCTGGAAGTTAGAAGAGGATTGCATTTGCTAGGCTACACTGTACAGTATCTAATCTGAATTTCCTGTATCCATTTCCATTTGAATCGGTGATCCTAACAATGAGGTTACCCAGAGCACCCGAGGGGACATGCCAGGGTGAGATACAAAGCCTCATTGAGAAGGAGCTATCAATTAGCAGCTGCACATTTACTATTCAAGCAGCATTAGAAAGTAATTAAATTTAAGCGGTCCTTCATTCAAAGCTGCAGGGGCAAGTAAATAAACTTAACAGAAGCCACAGCTATTAAATGAAGACATATGGCACAGGCAGTCAATGGCAGTAAAAGACGTCTGAGAAAAGAAACTCTTTCAGATTGGGCTTGGGGAGGGGGCAAGGCAGTGGACTCTGACTGCAGAAACCTTGCTCTAGACTTTGGAAGCACTTGCTCACGGCATCGTAAAGTTGTTTTGTCCTTAACAAAGGGGCTGCACTTATAAAACCACAGCATAACCCCTGCAAACTGACAGCACTTATTCTCTGGGCACAAGATGAATTTTCCAAGGTTTTACAAGTAAACCTTTTAATTACAAGTTTCAATGAATTAAACTGAACTCCCTAAAACACAGGTAAAGTGTTGTGGTGTGGGCATGCATGGTTAGAGCAGCCATGCAAGATTACTTCTCTTTGCTGATGCCAGTAGGAGCCGGGGGAACAATCATAGTTGCCTTTAACAGATCGGTTTCATTTCCTCTGGGTCAAAGGTATTCAAGCGCTTTTGTTAAAATCACATTGGTATTGCATGATATACCATAGGGAGGAGTTAAAATTTTGTTAGTGCCAAGAGCATACCCTTTCAGGCCTTGAGCTGTTTCATGTTTCATAACCCTTTATTTACTGGATTTAGAGATTTGCTCATTGTTCATGCTTTCTAAGCAAGATTATATGCTATTTTTCGTAGTCTGGAGCCTACAAGATGAGTTGGAGCTCTACTAGATATTGGCTCAAACCAAAATCTTTCATTCTCTTCATGCAGCAATTTTACATCTAGCCCTTCCAGGGAAAGCTATAAAACCGGCAATACAATTCATGCACTAAGGACTCTCGGATACATCCCCACAGGTTTCTTTCGTCTGGTAGATACCTGAAGCACCTTGTGGGGTTTAGTCCCCAAAGCAAGTAGCCTTGCTTTGCTCAGTACCCTCTGCTAGTGCTGTTTGATCCTCCGGTTCCCTCCGAAGCCTGTTCTGATTTGAATCTTCAAGATTCTTGATGGGATCCATCTCTGCCAATTTTTGCCATCGTCACATCAGGTGTGCAATCTGAGCTGTTGTCTAGGCTCCCTTTATTCTCAAGGGAGGTTGTTAAGTGCCTCTCTTGGGAGATTCATATAATCCTTTCCTTAGGATTGTCTGGAGATGCATCCTTTACAGTTCAGGCTAGACACCTACGTTTGAGCTGGCTAAGGCTGGGCCAGATGGATCCCACCCTTGTTGTCCATCTCCTTTTTGTACTGTGGAAGAAGCTGAAGGTGCATCTCATCCTCCCTGAAGTCTTGCCCTTATTCACAATTCAGCTCATAGAAAGAAGGCGAAGCTCTAGAAGAGAAGCCTACATTTCACACTTACATTTCACCCCAGAGGGTGGCACAGTGGCATTGGCTCATATGTTCCTTTCAGCAAAATGCATTTGCAATTTGATTTTTCCTCTTTGTGTTTATGTTTTATAGTAGACTTTACTCTCGCACAAGCTATCATATAACCTGGTAGTCGACTTCTAAACTGTCTACTAAATAACAATTCAGGAAGGGACAGGATGCATTTCAAGGGTGCTGCCCTGCGATTTGGTAGGACTAACTAAAGGACTGAACCTTGTTTTACAGCCTTTGAAGGCATCCTTTTAACAATTCAGACATCACTGTCCAAAAAGATTATTGGACAGTAGCTATCTTGTACTTGATATAATGTATTTAAAATCATAATCCTTGAAAAAACACTTAAATTCAGAACTGTCAGATTGTAACCCTTTAGCTGACATTATCATAATTGGTATGCATTATCTAGCAAATATCAATTTTATGCATCAGAACCCTGACACTAGTGTTTCTGGATAGCTGGGACAACCCTCCAGGAGCCTTATGCTATGATCTCATATTGTATATATAAATCTCTGGAAAAGTTGTGCCATGGAATTTAAGTTTCTTAAGTAGAGTTATATGTACAAAATCATATTGTATTCTTTTTATTTTACCTTTTCTTTGCTATCAAACTTTCTAATTAAACTGAAAGTATTTATTTTAGCTTTTTTTATCCTTTGGTTCTCCCTGAACTTCTGAATTTCTTTTTTTATCCTTTGGTTCTCCCTGAACTTCTGAATTTATCTGTGTGGACTCCTGTCCTTCTACAGTACATATTATCTCTGTGAAACTTGGTTTCAGGCACATTTTCAGCCCTCACCCATTTCCTACAAAAAAAGAACAATCTTTCCTTTTTTAAAGATTTGTTTTTAGCTCTGTCTCAGGGTTGGATGCTGCTTACATTTGTGCTCAGGGTGGGAGGTAAACAATCTCCCTCGCTCCATATTCTTATCCATTCTTGACTGAATTTTTTGGACTCCTTATGCTCTCTCAGTTTTACTTTGACTCTGTGTGATTTTTGACTTGGTCCACTGAGAACTGAGCTTTCTCTCCAATGATCTGTATCTATTCCGCAGACTGACGCTATTTTAAACTTTTTTCCTAAGCCTCAGTCAAGATCTTCTAATAGCCTTTTCTATACCATTCCTCTGAAACCCCCTAGAAACTAACCTTAAATTACGAGTACTGCAAACTCTCCCTTCCTGCAAAAACTTTGCATGTGTGACTGAAAAGTCCCAGAACTTTTACAAAGGCTTCAAACATTGCTCCTTCCTTTCGGCTTCATGTATGAACCTTATCTCCCAACACTGTTATTCTTTGTGATTGTGCAGGAAGCCTTTGTCCTGCCCTGCTCCTGCTTACCTAAGCTATGATGTTAAACAAATCCAGTGGCACTGACCTGACAATGTTAAAATTAAAAAGTTCTCTTTGTTCATCTTTTTTTATCTCATAGTTCAGCTTATTTTCCTGCTTCAACAGCTACTAGACTTCTGTTGCTGCGCTGGAGCCTCTCTCACCACTTTTCCCCCAACTGTTCTATTTCGTAGTATCAGGTAGCAGTCTGCAGTGGTGAGTTTTATGTCTCAGCTTATAATAAAATTGAGTCTTCATCAGAATAATAGATTAACTAATGTAAAAATCAGAAAAAGTTTTTGGGAAGGGTAAGTGCTGTTAGTGCTCCCCAGGAATACATTTTCTGTCAAAAAGAAAGGAAGATACTGTGGGACATTCCTGGCCTATCCTTGTAATTTACTAGCATCTCACATGGGCTTTGACCTTCATCCTTCTACACGTGTTTGGGTTAAAACCTCTAGATGGTTCATTATAGCCTTCCATAGTCCCTCTGTAGTCCAACCCTCAGCACTGAGCGTGTTCAGCTACCACACAGCATCACAAAAGACAAAATCAGAGAAGTCATGAAGCTAAAGCAACATGAAAACCAAAAAAATCCTACTTCACTATCACCTGTCAGAGAGTCCATTACCAGAAGATACAGATATTTTGTCGCTCAGTCCTGCTGCCATCCTCAGTGTCCATAGGAAAAAGTGGAAAATCCCAACAGCACACAGCATGAAGTCTGACCTTTCAAAATGACACTCTTAAAATTTGATGACAATTACAGTCTTAACATTACACCTTAACTGTGCACGTGCCTCCACATTAAACAGAAATAAGAAGCCCCATTAAAGCTCAGGTATAAATATCAGCCTTCCTGTGGTTCTTTATACCCTTTTTAAGGATTCAAACAACTGTTTCTTTTATCTGAAATCCTTCAGGTTTGTGATGCCTTAAAATGTTTAATATATTTGACACGACGCATTATTCTGTGTCACTTTCTGTTACACAGGCTGCTTCCTCAGCTTGTATGACACAGTGTCACAGAGGAGAGACATCAAAAGGAAATATGGAAAAGGAAATATGCATTTGAATTTCACCAGGGTAGCTAGGACATGAAGCAAGGAAAGATGCATTGCATGTATGATAGGCCACAGAGTAAGGTCCTTATGCTAGACAGGAAAAGGCACAATTCTGAGGTGGTTGTTTCACATTCTGAGATATCTGGTTTTGACTGTAAAAGGCCAGACTCTCTAAAATGATCATTATCCAGGGTCAGGGCCCAATTTTTTTAGTGGTGGTTAACGGAACTAGTGGAAATTGGTAGGAGCCAAGCCCTCCCTGAAAATGCAACCACTTCATTTAGAGGCTTAAACATGTGTTGAGCACTTTTGAAAATTTAGCCTTTTTTTTTTTTAATCAAAACCATGCAGGAGTACAAAGACAAGGCAAGCAGACCAGGCAACTAGGGCACTTTATAAAGAAGAATACTTCAGGTGCCCTGTGCATCTGGACCGGCTATGATATCTCTTTCATGAAATCACTGGCAACAGGGTGGCAGATAAGTAGTATGGAACAAGGAAATCATCAGCAGGTTTTGTTCTGTGAGTTGCTCCAGCAATACTGAGACAATATTGGCTGCATTCCCACAAGGCACAAATAATGCAGCAGTTCAGGAAGCCTGACACTAGTTCACAAAAATCTGATGATACCCACCGAATTTCCCAGGGCTATGATAATGTTTCAGCCATAGTTGCAGCAAGCCACGCACTCAATTTACTTCTCGTAAAACCCTTTCAAAGTATATGGAAACAAATGCACAGTAAGCAGTGTCCAGACCTGACCCGTCTCTTCCATCTTTCACCCTGCTGTGTATCCAGAAAGGCTTTGGAGGTGAGATCCAAGAGATGCACATTGTTCAAACTTCAGTGCTCCCTTGCTGATCCTCTTGCAGAGGCCTCTAGATGTTTTTACCCTCCCCAGAGCTTCCAGGGGCAGGAGTACCCCAAGCAGCTGTTGGAGAAAGGCTATGTTGCTCCATTAGAGAGCATTTGGGTCTTACCAACTAGCTGTATACCGCATGTTCATCACCATGGTTTCTGGAATACTTCAAGAAATTAGCCAGATATTTCATACCTAAGGTGAGCATGGGTGTGGTGTTCACAGGCGCTATAATCAGACTATTTGGGATAAGCTTGCAAGCTATATGTGACCAAAATGAGAGGAAACACACTTAAAAGAGATAGAATGCAGTCTGCTTTCTCTTTCTGGCCTCAGAGCAAATTTGTTTTACTTTTCTTCCCTTTCTTGACATTTGTTTTTTCCTTCCTCTTAGTGTACATAACTGAATCTCTTTGTTTCCCAAATATAGTACATTTCACAACTCAAACCAAAGCCTTCAAGAATGATGCTGACCTAAAAAAACATTTGCTGAATTGTATAACAACATCAATTTTGGTTTTGGTGTATTTGGGTTTCTTTAGACGTTCTCTCTTTTCCAGCTGAAAATTTTTCCCAGTTGCATGAAGGAGTGTAGGAACGTATCTGGGATTTCTAGCATCCCATCAAACTGCCAGCAAGAGCTTTGACTTAACTCTGGACACGCAGAAATGCCAGTCAAACATTCACTGCTGGCCTGTTATGCATACTCCAAAATTTGACCCTTTGGGACTTCCTGTGTAGGCAGCGTATGCATACAGCAGATCCCACAGCATTGGTCTCGGAAGTATATAGCGTGGGCACACATTTCTAGCCAGGAAATGTTGGAAAAAAATATATGGCTGCTCCACCACTGGACCACACTCTAGGACCACCATCAGTTTGCAGTTTAAACTTAGGAATTTTGTAATCTTTGGCAAGGCACAGGAAGGTGTCAGTCACACTGTTGAAGGAGAGGACATGGCAATAGGTTGTGCCTCTTCTCAGTCAATTCAATGAGCACCAGTCTGGTTTTAAATTTCCCAAATGTCCTTTATTTACTACTGAAGGCAATGGGACACCTCCACTTAATTAACAACTGCAAAGGTGCACAGCTCTGTCCTTCAAACCCAGTCACTCTCTAGAAAACTACCTCATTCAACTGCAGAGTATCTCCCTGTCTGAGTCCCCACCTTTTTAAACTCATGTGCTTATTTATTTTGGTAAGCAGGGCCAGCTGCCCTCCTGGATTCTTCAAAGTCCCACATGCCCCGTTATGTACTGCTTTTTGAACTCAGACTTCCCCAAGATCTAATTTTTTCTACATGTGAATGTCTGTGCTACCCTGCACGACCAGATCTACAGTCATAGCTGTGCATATTCTGGCCCTTCCCCCAACATCCCTGCTCCTGATCCTTATTTGCAGGTATATCCATGCAAGAATGTGTTAGCAGAAGCACTGTACAGAGTAGGCTGTTATCAACTACACATTTAAAAAGAGCCCTAAATCGCCTAATAGGACTTAGATTATTCGCTTATTTTGCCCTGTTTGCATTGTCTTTGTATAAGCAACACGTGCTTGAAACATGCAATTTTGTTACCTTTTTGCTACCGGTATAGCAAAGTCATACCAATGTTTGCAAAAATAAAGGAGGTTTATGAAATTTAATGGATGTTAGTTCAGCTGTAGAGTAAACCTGTTACAGTAATAATCCTAGTTTATCAGGCTGGCCCTTAAAACTGGGCTATAAAAAGTCATTCTGGTTTGAAATTGGGCACGTAAAATTCTCAGCCAAATTAAAACCAATTAAAAGGCAAAATAAATTGGCTATTTTTGAATGACAGGACTAAAGTCAGAGCAAATGTGCCAGTTTCAGACATCACTGTAAAAATGGAAAATATAATTTTGCAAGGGAGTGGCTTGGCAACTGTCTGCTTAGGTTTTCTGGTCAGCTTTCCAAAGGGTTCTAATATTAACATTCAGAAAGTAACTACCGAGAGAGTACAGTCATGTCACACAGATCACTTTGTAATTCTGCTGTCACAAAATACATAGCCATAAAGAGCTACTTCACACTGCAGGTGTGAAGACTGTTTGGAAAACTATCTCCATCTGTTAAATGAAAACATCTCTAAAAACAGATTCCAATGTAAATTGTTTTAATACCCATATAAATAAATGCTTGTACACTCTAGCAACTATGCCTATCATTCAGAGGAAACTGCATTGTCTCATAAAGTTTTTTTCTTATCAGCTCAATACCTGATGACTCTCAGGTTGGACATTTTGAGATGGATTTTGAGTTAAAATGTTTAATTATAGAATGGAGAGATGTGGGGAAAACATATTCTGGATTTAATCTGCAGAGCAAGGGTAGGCAGTTCTTAAAACCAATGCAGATTGTCAAGTGACAATAGTGTACTCGAACTCTTAACAAACTTAAAAACAAGTCAATCAGTTCACCCTCATATATACAATTAGAGCTTTTTCCCCTCTAAAATCACTGGCCAATTCTCCCAAAAGATCCCCAACTAATCAAATACAACCTCTGGAATAAATATAAGCTGTGCATTCCAAATATAACCACCCCATCCCAAGGAGGTAATACTGAAATCTGAAGGAACTGAAGCAAAGATTTGAACTGTGTAAAGAAAACCACTAACTAAAATCAAGGTAAAGTTTATGGTAATAGTTCCAAACCAGTTCAGAATAGCTTTCTTCAAACTTTGCAGAAATGCCCTCATTCACTTTCAGTATCACTGGGGCAATTTTCTGTCCAAAACCATCTTTTTAAACAAAATGCAAGAAAATGATGGTGGAAAGTTAAAATAGGATTTCATTACAATGAAATAACTGTAACTACACTGTGGAAGAACAATTTACCATCTCTTCAAAATACAGACCAATCTGTCTGTCTGCCCAACTCCCTTAACACAGAGCATATATAAATTGTGTATTAAGAAGTAGCAGCTAAGGGTTTGCTTCTGACAGGTGCTGACTGCCTGACTGAAGATGCTCAGAAGCTGCTGGGATCCTACTCTAGATGTTCACAAACAGCAGAATAACTGGAAATAAAATCTCTAACTTCAAATAGCTACTAGTTTATCAACTACGCTTTCTGATTTAAATTGAAACAGGACAATCTTGCTCACACTTTAAAGAATTCCTTTTTCTTTTTTTTAACTTAAACTTTTTTTATGTATAGACATAAATCTATTTGAGGTTAGGGAACATTTTTATTTGTTTGTTTGCTTTTATTACCAGTTTCCCATCACTGAAATCAGAGGAGCTGGAAAATTCCCATGAAAAGCTAATTCATCTGCATCTTGGTCCAGACTCAAGTGTTTGACTGAGACGCAGTGGAAATGTTTCTTTTGACATCAGACAGGTTCGGAGTAACTCTCTGGCTAACCAAGTCGGATGCCTCTCCAAACCTCTGCAGGTCCTTTCTAACATGATCTGTAGCCAGATTCCAAACCTGGCAACTCTAACTTTTGCCATAGCCTTGGTTAAGGCACTAGTGAATACAGCTGAAGAAGTTCTTCAGCCACGAAAATCAAATTATTATTATTTACTTATGAAACTTATGAAAATCAATAAAATAACATTGACTCCAAGTTTGAGCTTTTGGAACTTTAGCTCATTTGGGCCACAACTTCACTATGACTGAAATATAATTATTTTGAAATTACTTTTGCAGTCATTGTATATGTTCTAAATACCAAATCAATTCCAAAATTCGAAACAGTTTTTTTTGTGTACGTTTGTTTGTTTGTTGACTATTTGTTGTAAACTATAGAGAATAAACTTCAGATTGCAGTGACAAATTAAATCATGTAATTTATGCAGAGGCAAGTATTCAAACAGATTTTTTTTCCTTCAGATTAGATTTGTGTTTATTGCAAAAACTTGAACTGTGTATGTATGAGACAAGGTAAAAAAGGTAGTTCACACAGCTTAATACATTCCATTTAAATCGTTGTGCTTAATTTTATTCAGATTATCATGTGAATACAGCTAAGTATAATAAGACACAGCACTGCCAAAGACTACTAAGGTTTTTGTGTACATGAGAAAATTAACTGGCACTAGAATAACTTTTGGGGGGGGGGGTAATTATGCATATTTTATTCTACAAAGAATGTGGAGTGCTTCTGGAGTGATTATTCCCCTTTGGTAGTAGAGTAATTATTCTGGAATACGATCACTTTTATTCTGGAACTGAATGTCTGCACTGGGGAGTTACTGCAGAATACTTAAATTATACCAGAATAGCTATAACGGAAGTTATTACGGAATACCTCTGCTGGTTAATTTCCCCAGTGTAGTGCAGGCCAAAGGTTGAATTGCACCAGAATGTATTATACATAATTATGTGATTGATTGCTGTTGAGTAAGAGGGGTTTTAAAAGGGAATGATCCCCATTTAAGATCATTTCTCACACTCCTCTTCCCCCAAAATATAAAATGCTATATTTTATAAAAGTTCTGCAGGTAAGAACGCTTTGATAAAAAACTGAATGAGTTCCAGACCAGGACATTAAACTACTGTAGCAAATCCTATCCAAATTAGAGGGAACATCTACAATTGGCACTAGCTTGTTTACTGTCTCATACATGTGTCATCCATATCATGTTGTCCTCCTCTCTATTCATAGTGACAGCTGTCATAGTACCCAGGAAACAAAAACCTCTCACATCTCTTCTTGTTAAGCTAAGGCTGTTTTAATAGGTTTGGTTGTACATCCTGGAAAGTGCGAAGAACCCAGGAACATCATGTGAACCTGCCTTTCCGAGACAAGCCTTTCACTTTGTGCCTCATCTAGCTAATGAGAAGCAGGGGAGGGGGGAAAAGGAGAACGTTCAACACTTGAGAACAGGTAGTCAGAGGTAATAGAATGGAATAAACTGAAGGCCTGTAGATAGAGGGTCAGATCTCAGCTCAGTGACAGAGGATAAGCTTATGGGGTTTTGTCAGGCCCCTACCTAAGGCATTACTCTTCCTTTCCGTAATAACAGCTGGATATGAGGGGGAAGTTCAGGACTTGGACTTTATTTTCATAAAAACTAGGGCTGTTCCACACTATTAGAGCCGGGAATAGAGTTTCAAAATAAGAAGCATTCACAGGCACTCTGAGGACTTGCTTCATTTTGGTGTAAACCAACCCAGCTCAAATGTCCCCCAGGCCATATGAAAACGTGAGACCTCTAAACCCTACAGCACATTTCTAGGGACAGTTGTGTTAAACGAATGTTACTGCCAAGGGTACAGACCCATGATGCACAATTCTGGCATGGCTCTGGAAGCCTCTGAAAGAGTCTCTAATCCTTGCTGGCTACCTGGCCCTAGCCCTGCCTGTTTTTGCTGGCGGCCCCCTTCCAGAATGTTAATGCTTTGTAGGCACCAAATCTTTGCTTTTTAGTGGGAACTAGTACTGGGAAGAAATGAAATCTCATTTGCTGGAGAGAGACAGTGCATACCCATAAATATGATGTATGTTATACTCTGGAAGTGACATTCTCATCTGTTTCCAGGTGTTTTTCAAGTAACTGGATTAATCCTGCAAGATCCAAGACCTACCTCCATGATGGCTGTGATCAGCAGTGTGCTTTAACCAGTGGTCCCTAGGGATGTGCTCCATGGTTTGGAGGCCTCAGATTTTCAACGGTAAACTGAGTGCCCCTGTGTCCTACATTGCAAAATTTCAGAAGAACTAAGAAAGAGAGTAGAAAAAGCTAATCATATTTGTCACCTACAGTTCTCAACACATGCTTTTGCCCAGTTAGTGGGATATATTGGTTCTTAGATTCCAGGTACCTGACTATAACTCTGTAGCCTGTCAGCCTATAGAAACAAGACTTGAGTGATCATGCTGTGAGTCCATGTCTATTTGTCTATCGTGCCTTGATAACTTTTGAATACTTTGGCTGAGTTCAATTAAATGTGACTGAGGAAGCCAAAGTCCCCAGCAGAACGGTGTTCCTATGATTTCTCTGAACGTAGGTGCTAGATGAAGAAGAAAGACCCTGTACAGCTGCAGTGTGAGCTCAACTCTTAGAGAATGTAAATAGGACAGAGATGTACTACAGGTATGAGAAAAGCCTCAGTAAAAGGTTGTGCGTTCTTAGACACCAAAGTAAATCAGTCATGGCATACAGCTATAAAACCATATTTCTTCTGAATTACTTATTCTCTGTTTCATTTCCCTGCATCTTTGGTCTGGTTCTGGGGGGATTGGTTTGTTGGTTTTTGTTTGTTTGTTGTTTTTTTAAATAAGGCCAGCTAAACTCAGTTATCAGCAAGAGGCTGTATCATCTTGTTGGGACGGCCACTACTTTTGCCAAAGCAAGGGACTGAGGAGAAGGCCTTGAAAGCTACAGAAATTTGCAATGTAGTGGCTCCCACAATGGGCTAGTCTGTTAGTCTGTAGTACCGTTAAAAAAAGAAGCTAAGAATGTCTTGTGGTCTTTGGGAAATTTTTGAAGAGGTAAGATCAAAGCCATACGAGATCTTCCGGAACTTAATTGCCTTATCTGGCACCGATGTGAAGTGGTCCAGTTTTTCTGAATGGGAGCTACTGAGCGCTGAGCCCTTTGGAAATCTTGCCTATCAAGGAGCCTGATAGATGAATAAGACTGATCCATAGCATATGTTTCATTTCACTGAAACTTTCCTTGTCTTTATGCTTGCCTCACTAACTCTGTGTGTGCAAAACGTTTAGTGTGCACATTCCTGTCTCCATTCCTCCTTCCCAGAAAGCCAGGCGAATTACACATGAGTTTTCCTAGCAATGTTCTAGTGTAGCATTTATCAAAAATAGATGGTTTGTGTTAGAACCTTGCCTGTAATTTCTGAGGTAGTTCATCAGGATGGTGATAACAGAAGACACTACTGTGCAAAACACCCACTAGAGGGCTGGAATGGATGGGAAAATGAAAAGATTAGGCACAAAATGTAGGTGTGTGAGAAAAATCATTTCTGGCTGATGTATCCACCTTTATTTTAATAACTGTTTGGCTTTTCCAGTAGCGTGAGCCAAGGAATTTTTCACAGAATGTATGTGCTCTGAACAGGGAACAAAGATGAAATTTGGTTATGAGAACATTGCTTATTCATTTTTAAGGACTTTGATATAATATAATACAGAGCTCACAATTTTATGGGCTTAAATGAAGGCTTCAGAAATTGGTGTGGTTCCTCTGACTTCAGCTTATTAAGCAAGCTTGTTACACCTGTAGCTTTTGGGTGGTCAGGTAACAACAGGTAAGAACCCAAACCACCGCAGTCCTAAATTAACAGAGCGCCAGATTAAAAACAAACAAACAAACAAACCCCAGAGTAAGAAACCATACAAGTCAGATGGAGAAAGCGGCTTCCTTTCCATGACCCTGCTGGCTAGCCTTCCCATTGCAAGAGAAAGGGGATTCCTGTAACTTATGCAGTGGTTCTTCAGTCCCCACTCTCCACCTTCTTTGCGCTCAGATCCTCTTTCTATTGCATTTTTGCTTTTAAATGATAATATTATTAACAGTTAATAAACACTCTCTTATGAAATATTAAATTAAATATTGAACTCACTTTGAATTAATGAAATATAGATAAAAAGCCCGTATGGAAATGTCTTTATCATGGAAGAATCCAAATGGAACTGTTTTCCATTTCATTTTTGGTATTTCTTCTGAGAAATTCTGAGTCCAGCATGCCCTGTCCCTTGTCTACCATGGTATCATTTATGCTTTTGTTTTACATGCTCTCACACATGAAGTTTTATGGTATGCCATCCACAGTAATCAAGGGTCTGACTGAACTTTCACCTCTTTGTACTGATCCAGAAGGGGTAAGAAAAAGAGAATGCCGTATGTGATCTGCCAGTTTAAGCAAAATGGAGTCCACGTACACAATACGGTGTTTCTGAAGCTACAGTCAGGCCCAAATAATTCACTATTTCTTTACCCTGGCTGACTACCTGGCCCTTGGTATCCATTTCCCTTCAGCTGTCGATGTAACACTGAAGTTACTTTATCATTTTATACCTACCAAACACGGCCCCGAACCCGCTATGATAACTTGAATTAGCATCTTAATCCAAAGAAGTGTCATTGACAAGTAACCCAACAGTTTTCATAAATTCAAAGACTTCATGAATATCAGGGTCTGCTATGATCTTTTAGCATGACCCCCCCAGCACAAAATAGGCCATACTTTCTATATTTTTTCTCCTTGGACTATGCTTTTTAATGACCAAGCAAAAGCCAGAAAAACAAAACAAGATGCTTCATATTATGTATTCTCCTCCAACGGACTTGATTACCTCTCTATCCATAAGCCACAAGTCTGAGGACATTGGGTTTCGGCCCTTTAATAGCTTTTTAGTTAGCAAAACCAGATTTAAGAGGGACAGCACTCTTCTTAGGACAGATTTTGATGGATACTAGCACATTAAATGTCAACCAGAAGAGAAATTTTCTCTTTGGAATTGTTTGCTATTGTATTGTATTGTGCAATGTGAATGCTTATCTCGGGTTGCAGAGGTTATTTGCTGCAGGGGAGGCTGAGAATGTCATTAGTGCACTGTGCCCTGAGATAACCTGCAGCATATCATTAAACCATCTAATGACTGTATGGCCCATTGACCTCCATCATTCATTTGCTAACAATGTTTGTTATTTACAGGCACTAGGGAAATTACTGCTAAGTTACTACTCATCCTTCTCTTGCTGCTGCCATCACAATATTTGGTGATATCCAAAAGGAAAATTTAAGAAGTCAGTAAATAGACTTTAATGATATGATCTGGTGAGCACATGAATTAAGTCTGAGGGTACATTTACTGAGATTCGCCCCTCCTGTGTTCTGGTAGATCACTGTTATCACTGAAATAACATTTTCAGCTAGCAGTGTCTTGCCATCCACCTTCGGGTTCCACTAGCTGCATTCTTCCTTTTAAAAGCATGTTGTACAACAATCTGGAATGGAGATGAATCCAATGATGGAGGAAAGTCAATATATAAAGAATTGGCATCTGTGCTGCAAATGTCACTTTATCCCAAGACTGATAAAATAGAGCAACTGGAATTCTTAAACTACTATCTTTTTCCGCTGATGTGAAGTATTTGCTACCACTCCCATTAAAACACTTCTGCCATTAAGCCAGCTATTTTCAAAGCCACTCAAGGCTTTTAGGCAGTTAAACCTCACTGGAACTGAAAGGTATTTGTCTTTGACTTCTGTTTGTTTGTGGAATGTTGGTAAGGGGAGGAGGGGGGATAGAGTGAAGATAAGGTAGCTGTTTATTTAAACTATTTTGTACTTAAATTGTAACAAACAAAATTGGTGGTGTTTTCAGTAAACAGTAAGCTTTCCTTTGGTCAAATGTCTGCTCAGGGCGCTAAATTAGTCTGCTCTTAAGCCCAATCATGAGCAACTGAACTTTTCTTTGGGGTAAACCAGGGCTAGAGAAAAACAAAAATACATAGGGAGTAATATTCCAATCACATGCATGTTTGAAACTTCACAGAGAGGGGTGTAGCTTTCAGTGAATTATGACAGTACAGAACAAGGCGTTGTGTACTGCTAGAATTAATTAGCATTGCTGGCTCCATTCAGGGATGACCAGCTGTCCACAGCCAAAGCAGGAGGCCTATCTCTGGCTGCCAGGATTTCAAAAGTGATAGAACAACAATGTGCAAATAAAGCCAAATTATGTTGGTACTGCAAAAACTGCTTTAGCGTTTGGGGTTTTCCTGTGCAAATGGGAGAAGCGACACAATCAAGGGTGCTCCTACAGCTCCAGTGCTGTTTGCGGCTTGAGAAATTTTGATTCAATTACCAGACCTACTGCAGTGTTCCCTTTTGAAGGGAGAGTAGATACGCTGGGGTGTTGAAAGTCCCACTCATTATCACTTCATCACCTCAACTTACCTTCTGTAAAGTAAGGCTAATAAATAATAATATTGTAAAGGTAACAGTGTGAAATATACAGGAACATCTAGGACACAGGTCCAGCAACAGTAAATAATCAGGCCAGCTGAGGACATTCTGAGCATCAGCTCAAATCAGCCTACAGAGTACCACAGTTTAAAGATGTTATTAACAAGACATGGTATTAAGAGACCAAATAGCATTTTTACAAAGCTGAATAAAGTAGCAATCAGAGGGTCAGTGGTTGCAATCTAATAATACAAAGTTGATCATAATCTAGTATACACCAACAGCTGGAAAAAGCTTAGTATGAAGCAGCACAAATTAATTGCCACAGCTTAATGATATACAATGCATCAGTTGAGCTGCAGGAACCGACTATGGCAGCCCCCTTTGCCATCAGAAAATGCTATCTAAAATGCATTAGTCTAAACTACGGTGAACTTGTTAAGCTATAGTAACTCCAATTTTGTGTCACAACCCTTAAAACTTAAATGGAGTAGGCTCACAGAATCACAGAACGGTTGAGGTTGGAAGGGACCTCTGGAGATCATCTAGTCCAAGCTCCATTTAAGCCACTGCGGATTTAGTCACTGACTCCAACAAGTCGGATCCCTAACACAGAGAATTCAGCGGAGACATTCCCAGTAAGTCTGGTAAGTTCCCGAGTAAAGACCCACACATCCAAATCTCCAAACTCTTGAAGAAATACTGACTCAACACAAGTCCCTCCATTTTCTTTCAGGCCAGTCAGTCATTTAAAAAAGTTCTCTGCTGTTCTCTGTGTTTTACTACTGATTTCCTTCAAGGTTATAACATGATCCATGGACATCAAGTTCCTCTGAAATACTTTACAGTGAAACTGCCATCCTATCCCTCCAGAAAGTAGAACTACTGCTTTTGAAGCCAGTAAATACTCTGACAACCAGTACAGCTTGCTTCTGAATACAAGCCAGAGAAGACAACCCGTGCACAACCCATGCATGAAACCCATCTCTCTTCTCTAATCAGTATCAGATCTTTCAGGAATTGTAAGCTTGCTATAAAGATTTCAAATGACACAGAAATCATAGCACCTGACCAGTCATTTCAATGGTTAATTGTCCTCCCCATCTAAAATAAAGGTCTCCCTTTTATTTGAGGTAATCTTGCTTCAGCTTTCAGCCACAGGAGTTGGTTATGACTGCTCCTGTTCTGTTAATAAGCCACCTGGTTTTAAAGACAGTTTATGAATTTTGTTCAGTTATTCAGATCTCTTAATGCTTCTAAGTGTGAAACTGTAAACTCATTTTGAATGAAACACTGGTTGCTTTCTCTGTTATCTTTTACTTCTGCGGTCAACGAAATTTCACCAAGCATTGACATGAGATTAATAAGAAGAACAATGGAGTAAATGACTCTCATCCAAACAGAAGCACAGTGAGAAAGTGAAGTAACAGCACAGGGACAACCAGTTTTCTCTAGTCTCTCTGCAAAGGACTGAATCTACAGAGAAAGAATTTCCTTGTAAACAGATAGTGGTGCAGCATCTTCAAAATATAATAGTGACGTGACATAGGGCATCAGACTTCTGGGAAGGAGAGAGGAGCGTACTTTTGCTGCAAGTGGATCTGACCGAGCTAGCAAACAAGACAGGAAACAGGCTGCTTGGAAAAAAGAGCTCCCATGATGTCAGAATAAATAGTTCTAGGCTCCTTCAAAAATCCTCACCTATCTTCAAGGAATGGCCAGGCATGGTGAAGAAACTGAGTTAGGGAAATGCAACAGCACTGTATATGTCATATACTATCAAATTTCAGAGAAATTATGTGTAAAAACATTCCCGTGCCCTTTGTGCTTGTTTGCTTTTAACTAATAGATGTAAGGGTCAACTTGTAAATCCGGAGAACCTGCAAAATGTGGGAACTGAGAAAAGGTATGCTTAAATTGCTAAAGAAACTAGGAGCACTGGTCTTAAGGTTGTGGGATAGCCTCACAACGTAATCTTGTTTTTGCAAGGAAATAATGGGGGTGAAGGAATCAAAAAAGATGTGGAAGGAAAAGATGTTATACTCTTCTCAGATCAAAGAATGCACAGGACTAGCTTCCTGGGATCCAGGACACATCAACCTGGTCAGCTTTCAGGTAGGGAAAGTTCATCCAAAGCTATGCGACAGAAATCTCTTCTTTCACAGTTACTTGCAGACTGTGACAAAACTGCTTCTTGCTCTTCTTTTGGATCAACCAAGGAAGCTAAAATGTGTGAGACTGACCAACCAGGAGCCCAGCAATGGATCCAAATCCTAGATTAAAAAATTGTGGGAAGAAATGATCATCTCTTAGCTGGGGTTTTCTCTCTTCTGGATGCCAGACCCTCTGGATTCTGCCATTAAAGGCACAACATACTGCTTTTCAATAGTGCTTACACGTAATAATTGGTGCGGTGCTGATGTTAACTATGCTGGATACTGCACTTCTCCTTTTGGTATCCTTCGGTACTTTGTTGTTTCCTTGGCAGTCTACAGCGGTGATAACTGCGTGTGCAGCAGGTTTGTTGAGGGTTTCCTTTTATAAAAACTTAGTAGCTATTGCGTATTTCTGTCACAGCTTCTATTATGTTCCAGTGATGGTTTGACAATTTTTATTTTCAAATTGACAGTTCCGATAATGATGTACCACTCAGGAAATCTGTAAATCTTCTGGTGGATAAATCTTCCATATATTTTTGTTTAATGTATTTGGCAGCATTATAATGGATTTAAAATTACATTTATTGCGCGTGTTACTGTGTGACAAGGGATGGATTTCAACCATTCATTTCCCAGGAAACACGGCATTATTACTTGATGCAGAAATACTGCTTTTACATATAGGCTACTTATCACAATTTAAACTTGCCCTTTGACAGTGATTCACATAAACCTTGCGTGCTCTGTGGCCAAACTGGAAAGCTTAGCAAGCACTGAGTATTATTAGACTCTCATGCTGTAAGGGAAAAAGTACGGATTGCGATTACATTAAAGCTACTGATCCTGTTTCATGCTGTACCACCAAAGTGTCCCCCAGCCTAAGGAAAAGCATCTCCCAACTGTGCCCCACATGCAGCCCCTCTCTCTGACCATGTATGCTCTTCACATGCACCTGTCTCCAGCAGGTAGTCAGGGAAAGGGGAGGAGCAGGGCAGGACACCTATCCTCTCTCTGCTCTTAGGCATCTTGAGAGAAGATTTTTTACTGAGTCCAAATCATTCAGGTTTGCTACTGAGAACTGTTTTTGCATCTAAAAGCATACCACATCCTATACCTTGGCTTAAGTGGACTTGGCAAACAAGCCAAACGCATAGGCATGTATCTTGGGAAAGGGAATGATATCATTACCAAGCATAGAATTACGTATGAGCCCTTTCCTCCAAATTCCCATTCAGGTGCCTTACAAATTAATTTCCTTCTGTATGTCTCTCTTCACATTGAGAGACTTCAGTGAAATGCCTTTCATTAGGGCCTTGAATGCACTAGGGGTCCAGGGACCTTAGCACACTGGACTTTTGATTATTCTTCATAAGCTCATCATGAATCGAAGTTCCAATTTTGTGTGTCATTACAACAGATTTGCTTCAACCCACACTTACCTATTCCTGACAGAGCTCCTCCTAACAGCATCTTGGTGCTTTTCTAGGCTTCCACCAAACTGCACTGTCATCCAGGAGACTTACAGTCCTTAAATAGCCTTTCTTATCAACTGAACGTCCTCGACTTCGTTTCCACAACAAACGCATTCACTTCACACAGCTTGTTCTTAAGGTATGTCCTGACAGACTGCTGGTTTGTCAGTTAATTAGCCAGCGTGGGCTAGCCAACAGACAGCAGGTGGGTCTTTGTGCTCTTCTTCCTCTTCTCCTCCCACATCATCCACTGCATTTCAGAGAGGGGCTGCCTCCACATAACCACAGATCCAATTAATATGTGAGGTTTAACTGAGGGCACAGCTTCCTCTCTCCCTTCTACCTGTGGTTCCTCCACAGTTCTGGCCAGCCTATGGCCACCAAGGGGAGAACATTCCCTCTGGCTTCCTGGTTTTTTTATTCCCTACGAAAGAAAGAGAACGAAACAATTTCATTCCAAAGTGTTCCAGAAAGGGCATGGGAAATGGCAATGTTGCAATTCCATGAGAAGAATTTATTTTGTCTTTGATGCTTTTCCCTTGTGATTTAGACCTGCCTTTCCTCAGTATTCCTTTATTTAGTGTGTGAATGCGAGGGCAAGAACAGGGAAAATTGATTTTCCCCTTCTTTCTTCTTTTATTCCCCCTGGTTAAATTTGCAGAACACTGTTTTGTTTTGTTTTGTTTTCAAAAAATGAAAAGTGGCAAGAAAATCCTCTCCTTTTAAATTCTGGTTTGAGAAAATTAGGTGTTGGCCTGTTTTCACTCTAGTGAGGCAAAGTGTTAATGCAGAATCAAGTGATTTTTTTTATACAGAATAGAGTTCTCAGATGCAGACATTATATTAGCACAACTAGAATGGAATTTTTCCTTCTTGCTAAGAGCAGCTATAGCTGTCAACTTTTCTATACAAACAAGCCATCCTAACGTCATACCTGGTTTTGCAGAACCCTTTGAGACAGCTGTCCTTACCCATTAATTTCAAAGTGGCTGCTTAACTAAACATACAGTGTGGTGATTAATGTAATCTAATCTGGCTACAATGCCCCATCTCTACTAAGGACAGGAAGCTAGGCAGTCTGAAAGACCTCTATCTTGTGTATGTTGAACCAGAGACCCTATCGAATATGAACGCATGTGGTTAATTTCAATGTGCTACTGAAATCTCAATGTATAGTGCTTGAAAAGCTTTGGCTTTACTGGGATGGAGGTAGTTTTTTTGCCCTGGTGTTCAAGGATGTTTGTTCTAGTCTCCCTTTTTAAGATTTTTCTTCACCCACTTTTCTTCTGATGAGGATGATGATAACTTACTAGAGGATTGCTAAAGTGAGGGAGGGGAGCATACATTTTGCATTCTCATTCTGCTTTTTCCAGAGACTCATTACGAATCCCTCAATATTAATCATTTAGTTCCAGTGCAATTTTTTTGTCTCTTTTTTGTCTAAAATTTGTTTACTCTTTTTTAAAAGTCCTGTTTATATTTCACTGCAGACTTCACACTGCCAGTCAAAATTTCCCAGATGTAAGTTAGCAGAGGACATGTTATAAACTAAATCTAAACTCAAATAGAAGTATTGTAAATGGCAAAATTCCCTAATATAATTCACTAGACTACAAGTATCATTAAAGCATTTATGAAGCTATGGAAACTTTTTTTTTAAATGTACCTTTGCTCTTATTCATTGAGACTTTAAAGAAAGTAATTAGCATTCTTTCTCCCTTGACACCATGTCTGATACTGCCTCTTCTTGCCTCAGAATCTTCCCTCAGAAAAAAACACAACGTTATGAAAAAACTATAGGAAAATAAGTGTAGGTGGATGATACTATGTCAAGTACATCAAGTGTTTTGATATAATTTCTCTTTCCCATCAGTAACCATTCACACAAGCTGATAAGTCACATTTATGAAGGTCACTACCATGTGACCATTCCACTGAGCACATCTTTCGTTTTCTACTGTATGCTTCCCATGAATTCATTCCCCCCTGCATTTACTCGAGGGTTGTGAGCGCTTGTGCTCTTCTAGAGCTGACTGTGTGGTTGAGGAAGTTAGTATTTCTTGCTGGCAGTTGCTCCCACTACTAGAAGTTACAGTCCTTCCTGATTTGCTAAAGGAAGAGTCCATGTGAGTGTCTCCTTATTAACTTCAGGCAAAATTGTTCAGGTTAGCTCAGCACAAAGACTGAAACTGTGTAAGTAACACAGAATTCCAGAGCGCTCCATCTCTTGTCATCAGACTGGCAAACGGGGACTTCCAGTGGGGAGCTGAGCTAAACAGCTGGAAGATTAAAATCTTTTCTGTGGTTTGGCTGGAGAGAGATGTTTATCCCCAGCAGGACTCTTCAGCGGTTAAAATCCATCCCCATTCCCAAGAAAAGCCTTTGTGTTTGTGTTCCCAAATGGGAATAGTCTCAGAACTGAAGAAGGACACCAGCCAATGAGATCAGAAGTCATCAAATTCACCTATGGTTGCAACCTTCAACTCAGATTCCCATTAGAGACTTTTTAAGGTGTGTATCCTCATGACCTAAGACTATCCATAAATTGCGTATTACTAAAAGCCTTGAAATGGCTAGAGATAAGGGACTTTCCTGGAACAAGAATAGATTGAAAAATGATTTTCAAGGGCTTTTTGGAAATTTCTATATTATCACTTGATTATTGCCTTTCCTCTGTATGACTGCACAACTGTATGAAAGTGCTGCAATTGTAAGCATTTGGCACCTTAAAGCAAGCCTTTCTCATCTGTATGGAGGACTCGTTTGTTTTGCTTACCACGATCAGTCTAAAGTGCTAGGCGTCTAGTTCAAACTGTTCCCCTCTGTTGGCTCCCTTGGTAGTTAGTGGACAAATCAACTCATTGTACCTTAGCAGGATGAACTGCCTCTATGATTTTCCTCAACTGGAAGTGTCCAAAGAGTGTCTAGCTGAGATAAAACAACAGTTTTCAGATACCGACACTTAGACAAGATGAATCCTACCCTAAAGAAACAATAATCTTCTAAACTACTATTTATTTTTTAAATGGTATTATTTACTTTTTTGAAGTAAATATCTTAGAGCAATTATTTGACAGTGTTTTACAAAAACACAGACTTATATGTAGAGAGCCTTTAGTCACATTACGCGTTATTCTAAAATTGGTGAGATCTTTGAAAAAGCTCTTGGCTGACTTTTCGATTCTCTGCTCAGCTGCTGTCAATAACAGCAGTGAAAAATACTCTCCCTGGAACTTGGACAAAGATAGCCCTACCCAATTTTATCTCGTTTCCCAGTGACCTGATCCAGAAGTCCACCGAGGTCATTGATTTTTCTTTTCTCCAATGAAAAAGTAAAGAAGCTCATTTTGTACCTTCAAGCCATTTCCTGGTACCAGGCACAGGTGCTATTTACCCATTCCATGGGTAGAAATCCAGCCAAAAGAAGCAGCCAAGTATTTTGGTCCAATTTTTCATGGTCTTCATGGAAATGAAAATAGAACAAAATCCACTTATTAAAATTGGCCCATCTCCATTTAATTCAAATGGGTCACAGTTCATTTCATATGTTCCTAGAAGTTATATTTCTGCAGGAAATGATTCCAGAACTTATTTAAATGAGCAGGGATAAGATTTACCCTTGTCCACAGTGACTTAACATGTGGATAGACACATGTTCATAATATCCTTTTAGAATATCTCTCTTCAAAAATATCCATAAATATGTTAAAATCCAAGTCCCACAGTTTCATCCTCTTCCTGGACTACAACAGCACATTCAACATGACTAATCCTTTTCTAACGAGGTTCTATGTTACTCAGTGAAACACATCCAATTAGAACATTCTGTGACACAACATAAGTTAAAAGATGAAAAAAACACACTTCCACCTCTAAGATTAGCCATATGAGAAATGGATTAATAAATACAAACCAATTAGTGACACACTAAAACATTCAAAATACAATTCATAAACATACCCAAGCTGAATGTTCAGATCTTGCTACAGATGAGCGGACATACTTCTCTGGTATGGGTTTCAGAATGTGATTATAAACGTCAGCCAGGGAGTCTGCACGATTTAATACCCAAACATTTCACTGTCACTCTCCCTCCACCTCCTTTTTCTTTTTTATCTCCAATGCTCTTACAAAATAAGGGTTTTGAGCTTTTGAACCTGTCACTCTGAACACAATGATGAAATCCTAATGATCAACCTCAGCTTGCCATCCAAGCAGACCCCTTGCAACTACTAACAGTTGTATGTGGAGAAAATAGGATTCTTCCCCTTCCAGAGCGATTTGTTGGAAATGAACACAAGCCATTAGCCACGGACCTGCTATAAAGCTTGACTGAGCTGAGCACAGCTGCGTGGTAGAAGGATGTTTGAAGTTTTAGGGAAAACCTCATTAGTTCTCCTAGAGGAAGGCCTTGGGGGAATTGAGGCAGAATGACCTGAAATTACTTAGTAAGGGATGTTACCTGTGACTGCTAAGCCAGGCTCTGTTCCGTTGTTATACCTACATTACATGAGAGAAATTCTGAGCATGGGATGCTTTGTACGGTTTGCCACAACATCACTCCTGCTTTTGCTCTGGGCTTATGGCGTCTCATCCGCAACATCAAGGCTCTGACTGAAATGACCTCTTTGTTCTAATAAAGTAAAAGGGAAGAAAGAAGAGAGAATGTAGCACCGGGTCTATTTGTTTAAGTAAAATGGATTCTACATACACAAAATGACATTACTTAGGCAAGAATCAAGCACAAACAAATTGCTGCTTCCTTACACTGTCTTTTCTATGGCTCCTGCATAGCTGAATCTCGTCTCTAACTTCATCCTTTCCATAAACCCTCCATTTCCCCATTTTAGTGAGAGCTGCAGGGACCATTTCTTCCATTGACAAATAAAATATTTGGAGGTCTAATCCAAAGCTCCTGTGTTTGAAAAGCTTGGCCTTGTAAGTGCAGGTGTAACTGTCTTTAGCTACACATATTTAAAAATGTGTGTGCTGTCAGTACCTTTTGAGACAAATTATTTTTCTTGGACCATAGGTTAAGTTGAATTTATTTTACAATTACAGCTGCCCAGAGGATAAGAATTAGTTTTTGTGACAGTTTTGGAAGCTTCCAAATTTGTCCATGCTCTTCAGTAGAATAAACAGGCAATGAGAACGTCCAAAGACGTTTGTGA
The DNA here is from genome assembly GCF_040807025.1 of Struthio camelus. Taxonomy (NCBI): domain Eukaryota; kingdom Metazoa; phylum Chordata; class Aves; order Struthioniformes; family Struthionidae; genus Struthio; species Struthio camelus. The sequence continues at coordinate 1,916,856 of NC_090945.1, forward strand.
ATGAGGAACTTCAGGGAAACAGCTACACACTCAAAGTATGAGTCAATCCCATACTCTGAGTATGGGATATAAACCTTTCTATTATGAAAAGGGATTAATTAAAAGGGATCTATTTGAAGGTGTCATAATAGTTTGTGCAAAGCTTTCCATGGAGTATTCAGGTTGTTGCATTTTCACTATTTCTCCCCGTCACTGAGATTTATATGTGGGAACTGAAACTGTGACTTTACAACGGGGAGGTTTTGAAAAATGATTCAAATACTCTTTTAGGAACGTGTTTGGGTTTTTTCTAATTCGACTGCATAAACAGAAGAGACAATGGTGCCTGGTATTGTCAAAAAGCTGTTATGGGCAGGGTATTTTTCACATACTTGATCAATTTTTTAAAAGCTGGATGCTATTTTAGTGCTGTGCTTCTGAACGGAGATGAGCTGCAAGTCAGAGGTTGTTCAGATCTTGCTAATGATGACTGCAATTGCTATGGTGAAGTTTGTGGTTAAGACCTGTGGAGGATGGCTTCTAAAAGAGGAGCAATAATTCACCACTCGCACAGGAAATTACAAGGGAATACTATCACAATGCAAAGCCAGTGTTGCTGACTACCTGCATCAGTGTCCTGTCCCTCCATGCCATAGTAGTGCTAGCTTTGCCATCAATTTCTTTGCAAATGTCCTCCTTTAAAGCTCATAATTTTGCTCTGGTGAAATTTCACAACTGGATGTTTGTCCAGAATTTTCAGAGGTTAAGCAATCTGGTGAGAGCAGCAGCAATTTATAATAGACACCATACATGACCTGCTCTTCTATTACACCTGGCCACAGCTGCAGGTATCTTACATTGGCACTTCTGTGACTCAGTTGAGTTGTGCTGGTGCCTTTTGATCCCCTGCCCACTCATCAGTGGAAGATTAGAAAAGCAGTAAATAGGAAGTCCATATTGCTAAGGAAATAAAGATGATTTTATATAGGTTCTCATTCCAGATCAGAATTAAAGTCAGACCTTTCAAAGCCTTTCATAAAAGACTCCAGTAAGGGAGACAGTCTACCCAGTTCTGTCTGCTCAGGGATTAGAAGGGGGATCAGCTCTCTATTGTTTTTTTCTGGTGTGGAATACCTTTTCTTCTGGTGTGGAATACCTGTCTTTCTCTCTCAGCTCTGTCCCCCAAGTAAAATACCTTTTTGTGAAAATTTTCCGTTTCGATGGAAACAATTTTTGCTAAGGTTTTGTGCATGTGTGTGATTAAGCTCAGTTTCGACATGCCATGGAGGTAGAGATCACCAACCTGTTCTTACCTAGGATCTGTTCTTACCTACCAACACAATGTCTCCTTTTCTTGTTTCCCTTTTCACACACAAATATCAACAGAGCTCAACTATTGCGAACAGGAGGCTAGTAGCAAGTGCCTTGAATACCCACTGAAGAGGAAAGATTTACTGCTGAATAGGTATGCTGGCTGCCAGCAATGTGTCTCATTTTTCAGCTGTTCTTCAGGCTATTAAATTATCAACAGGTGTTCACTAATGGGAAGACTCATATGGTGCTGATGCCGCGCTGCTGATTCATTCTAACCCTGGGTACACCAACACACATTCAGAAGGAAGGTTTTATGTCAACAAGATATTGGAAAGCAACCTGCAATGTCGCTTTTCGTTCAAGACACTGCCGTGCTGTTGTTACCCTGTCTTGTCTTCTCCCAGGAGTCCCACTTTCACAGCAGCTCAGTGGCTTTGTGCAGGTACTGGCATCCAGCTAAGAGCTAGGGGAAAGCCAGCACCGGGGGTTGGTATTTATCTTGGAGTTTGTCTAAACTTTTCAGAGTATCTATGCTTGGAGACAGATTTCCTCTGAGGATTAGATGAACATATTAGCATAACTCTGAGCCCAAGCTACAAAAATCTTACCTCATTTAGAGCAGGGAATTGAACCGAGGTTTCTTAGTTTACAGACAAGTGCCTGAGCCATGTCTGTTTTTATGGTCGCTTAGGTTTATGTTTCTTTCACATATAACATTGAAATCTTAATTAAATTTCATCTCCAAATGTGGGCATAATTTCTGTAGTGTAATTATTATTTTTTGAATAGCCTGGGTCAATACATACTAAGGAAAAATGAACTGCTACACACTTTTTGCATTAATGTAAACTAACATTCAAAGACACAGGTCTCGTGTGAGCCTGTGAAACTGAAACAGTTCTCTGGATCAGTGAAAAGTAAAAAGACTGCAAAACAGGCTCCTTCTGATGCTATATACCTGTGTAATAAATTAGGCAACACCACATCATCTAATGGTCCCTTCTTGCTTTAAGTAAACAGATCTATGATTAGGGTGTACTTTAAGACAAAGATAGCATCATCCCATTACAGCCATGCCTTAGATGGAAGATGCTTCATATCCAAAACCCAAGAAATCGATATGAGAAGTGGACAGAGAAACTAGCCTCATATGTAACATGTATACGTATATAGTGAGATGGTTACTGTGCTTCAAAGAAAAGGCATTCATGAAAACCCATTGGTAACTATGCCATAGAAATACTTTAGAGAAGCGGCAGCAGGGCAAGCAGGAACGTGCACCTTACTGAGCTAAATCAGAAGATGGGGCCATTCAGGCCTTTATCCCCCTCAGCAGCAGCCTTTATGTGATGTTTCAGAGGAGGATAAGGTTAATGACCAGTTAGTTAGGTCTATATCCCTACTAAAACACTTTCTTGTTGATACAGCATTAAATTCTAACTCGGTTGCTTATTCATATATTATCCTGAACGCTTCAGAGTGCCTGATTTTAACAATACTTCATAGCAATGAGTTCCACAAAGGAATGGTGTAGGGAGAAAAAGTTTTCCCTCATATTCAGCTTTCCATTTTCCATCTTTAGATTTCAATTCCCGCTTGTGAAGAAGAGTCATTTCCCTTTACATCACACCAGGTTACTGTGGGTACCTTTATCACGGCATGTCTTGCGTTTTTGTTTTCTAAAATTAACAACTCAAAGTTTTGGCTGTCCTTAAAGAGACATTTCTTTACACTTGGTTAATTCCCAGGATCTCCTTCAGACCACTTCTATCTTTGATATATAGCGTTTTATGATACCTCTGATGAAGAACTATCACTGATATTTACATAAAATTTTCAGAATAGTTTTTCTTTGTATCTTAAAAAAATTGTGGACCTGTGCTTTCCTTGAGTAGGAAAAATACTCAGATTTTTTATGTTGAAAGAGCAAATTTAAAACTCAGTAGGAATATAGATTATTCCTACTGCATACATTACCTTGTCAACACTAAATTTCACTTGCCATTGCATTTCCCACTCTCCTAGTTTGCTTATGTCTCTTTGAAACTGCTGATAAGGTGTGATTTAGACTGGGGAAGGTGAACTCCCCATTCTTCATGTGACTGCTCACTCTCTTCAAATTTTACAAAAGTCCTCTTCCTTCATTAAGGTGAGATGAGTTTTGCATGTTAAGCAGTGATGAGGTCTCTTCATTATATATGAAGACTATATCTTGCTTCTTTGGAATTATAGCACAGACTCGGCACAGAATGAATTTTATGTGAAATTCCAAGTAAATATATTAACATATTTATGAGATGAAACTAATTTAAAATTGGATTCTCCTATAGCTACAATATTGAACGTCAGTACTTTTTTGGCCAGGAAAAAAATATTGTTTTGCAGCTTTTTCAAACGTTCTATGTATCCAACCTCACTGAGAACACTAGCGTCAAAATAAAACAAAATTATAATTTTTTTTTTATCTAATGTATCATTTAAAGTAATTGTATTCTGATCTCAAGCTACAGTATCTATTATGCATTAATCATCAGTGCATTATTATTGCATAGCTTCAGTAAAAAGCAGTCAAGTTTCCTTATAAGTCATAGCAGGGCATTTGAACGCCTCAGCTTACTTATTTTAAATTAAACCTTACTTCTGAATTTCCTGGATTTATAATGCCAAAGCTGGAGATAATTAGAACGACTCTCTGATGTTTGTTTGGCCTCTTCCTCAGATTGCTCCAGCGCGCTCCTAACCTTGCCATCACTTGACCACAGCTCCTGTTAGAAAATTAATAAAGGTAGTAAGTTAGGTAGCCCCTGATACCGCCCCTCAGTATCCTGCTGTCATAACTTTCTGCCCGGCGGTGAAACCCTGCTCCTTGCTCTGTTTCACAGCCAGCTTCCCCTGCCTCAATCGCTCACGCCACGAGCACCCGACATGGGATGAGGCGCCCACCACAACCCTTAAAGCGCAACTGCGATTTGAGGAGGAACGGACCCGGCTTCACGCAGAGCCGCCTCCCGTGGGCTTTTGGGCAGTTAAGTTTTTTGGCCAGGGTGGCCCTTCACCCTGGGGCCATGCTGCTGACCAGGGCTTCCTTGGTGCTGGCTGAGGGCAGGCGCGGCCGTTGGGGCAGGCGCGGCCGTTAGGGCGGGGCCGGCCGGCCGTTGGGGCAGGCGCGGCCGTTAGGGCGGGGCCGGCCGGCCGTTGGGGCAGGCGCGGCCGTTAGGGCGGGGCCGGCCGGCCGTTGGGGCAGGCCAGGAACTCCCCTGTTTTCACATGGCCGCAGGGCTGGTTTAAGCAGGATGGTGACCGCTCGGGTATTTTTAACCAGGCTTTCCCCTCTTAATAACGTTACTTGTTGTCGGGGAACTGTCGTTCAAGAGGCTGTAGGACGGCAGGTGGCCACGTGGCTGTCACAGAGTGCTTACAAAAGCTGAGGCTGCCTGTGAGCCTGAGGGCTGCTGTGGGTGACGGCGCGGAGTAGAGGGTTATTTAACGTGCCTGTAACGAGCAGCGTATGCTAACGCACCCCCGCTATAAACAGACCCAGCAGGTACACAGGTGCTCCGGTTTACCTAGCAGTTTCCCCTATAACAGCCTATATGGGGCTACGTGGAACTTTGCCAAATTTTAATACTAACACTTCCTACAGCAGTTCGTCTCAGCCTGATATTTTTATTACTTTTTTTTTTTTTTTGGTAAAAACTTTAAAGTCTCAGCTAAAAAGATCAATTAAATTAGGGAAAATTCGTTGTTTGGCTCGCGCTGAGAAGTCAGAGCTGTTTCTGGGAAAACTGGGTTTTAGCTCTTAGATGGGAACTTGCAGCATGGTTGTCTGGTCTTAGGGAGACGCGTCCGGCCATCCCTAGGCAACTTTCTAAGCGGTAACCAACTTTTACCAAGGTCTCTGAAAAATCATCCTTGGTGCGGGGTTTGACAGAGGCTCGCTGGTGTGCTGCACCGAAATCCTCAAAGGCCTCGAGCTCTGAGCGATGGCCAGGCACTCCCAGGTGCAGTGCTCTAGGTGTGTGCAAATGCTCTGAGCGGCCCAAAACGGGCACCGTTAAATTACAGAGGTTGAGCAAAACTTTTGTGCCTATTCCTCCACAGAGCTGCTAGAGGATATGGTGGCAATCGACCTGCACGCCAGAAAGACATTCTTATCCTCTTTTCTGATCTGGGTTCAGGGAGAGACAACTGGGAGACATACAAGTAAGCTGCATTTCTTAATGGTTGAGCACACGGGAAGATTGTGCCTCAAGACATATGTATAAACATCTAATGACCTGGTAACCTCACAGGAGGCGATACGTTTCAAAAAAGGATTCCCCCCCCCCCCCATCTGTTTAAAAAGAAAGTTTCAAGACGGCAAAACTCAGTATAAGAGTCAGCGGGTTCTTTTAGAAAATGGTATGTGGCCATGTAATAAGCACTGGGTTGCAGTGTTTCCCAGGGCGCTCTGACATTTTTGAACCAATTGAATCTGCAATCTTTATCATGTTTATATTTCTAACACAGTTTTAAAAATAAGAATGATGTTAATTATGCTGAATTTTCAGAACCACAAGTTTGACACATTCTTTCATTTGTGGCTTAGAGCAGGGGTGTGTCTCTGAGCATGTGGTGCAGTGAGGAGCTGCAAGGCCAGACTAATTCCTGCGCTTCACGCTTCCTCTCCCAGAAAGCTGTCTCTGAGGGAGGCCCAGGATAGGCAAAATTTACTCCTGGACTAGTAACAGAGCAAAAGGTCAAAATCCTAGATGCAGGAATTTCGGCTTGGTGGGGGTAGGGTATGCCACACACCAGTAGAATACACTGCATGTGATTTGGCTCTTGACAGCATCAAAGATACCACTTTTTAATATGCTTATACCATTACCTTTTAACAAGACGTTGAGGCACTGGAGATATCTAAAGTACATTTGGTGCATCTTTTTCTCTTGCTGATTAGGAAGAGGGATACACGATGACTATCGTTTCTTGAGATTCTTTAAAATAGGTGAACGGTAAATAGATGGTATATACAGAATTCATAGTGGGGCATGCGTGGAATATGGAATTTATGCATGTGTTTGCAGTGTTACGGGTGCTTTGCTCACATCTGCCTCTTGAGAATAACATATGAAGTCAAGCGTTTGTATCGTGCCACTCTATTGTGTTTTTTCTCAACGTGTTTATATGTATGTATGTATTTATGCATCTGTATCGCTCCCCATGCACCTCCATCTGCACCGAACTCCTGAAGAAGGGATGCATTCCTGTTGTGTGAAGTTTTGAGAGACGTCTCCAGGCGATCATGCTCATCCGGAGAGAATAAAATGGTAAGACAAAAAATGATGCCTAGATCAGTTTCCTTCTATTTAGATTCTGCGTATAAAACCTGTCCACATCACCCCCTACCCTTATCTGCCTGGATATCAGTTAATTGATGACTAGCTAACCTTGACTAGTTTCACTTCTTTGTTAGGTATCTTAGTAAATAACTATGAAAACATTCAGACAGCTCTGTACAGCATTCATTATCACTGCAGTAGCACCATAGCTATTTTAGCAAAATGAAAGGAATGCAAAGGAATAGAAAGCTTTTTCACTTGCTTAGTAATAGTTCTGCCTTGCTTGCTTGCTTGCAGTGGTCATGGAACAAGGGGTAGAGGAATAATCTGCTCCTCAAGTGAGTTTTGAGAGGCCTACTTGATATAGGATAGCTTGCTGCTTGGTAGCAAAAGCCAGAAAAATGCTGTACTGCCAGGATTCAGTTTTGTAGGGTTTTAATTGCTGCTCAGAAGAAATCATTTGTTGAAAAAGGGTTGTTTTTTTTTTTTTAATCTTCTCCAGAAAGTTACCACTGTGGTGAGTGCCTAGCCTGGTGATGCCTTCTAGCTGTACGCACTTAGCAGAGCTATGTTAATAAATATGCAATGGACAAGGTCACTATTATTCTCCTTTTCTGTGCTCCAGACTAGAAAAACTGTTGCTATGAATACTTGGTCCAAAAAGGCAGTAACTTTGTGATGATAATGTAATTACATAAAACCATGTGATGAGCCGCACGCTTAATGTAAAAGCATATGCTCTGCGTGCAATTTGATCGTGACAGTGCAATGCAGACAGTTTGACAGTTTGCGCTTACTTTTCCATCTTTCCATTTTATCATTCATTCTCTCTTGCACCTTGTCCTCTTTATCACTCTTTCGTTTTCTCCTTTTCAGTGCAAAATGTATTCTGTTCTGTTCTGCCAGCAACTTCTAATTAGCTAGTCTTGTACTGTCTTTTTCCTCAGTCTAAACACCAAGCTGCATGAGCTGAAACAAGAGTACAGAAATGGGAGGATACCCTAACTTCACACTCCAGTGTTTAGCTCTGGTGGGCTGGTACTAAGCTGCAGCTGTTTCCCTGTACCCAAGCAATAGGTCAGATAACAGCATTATCACGTTCTGCTTATCAAGGTTTGAGAGAACATAAAAAGAGCTACCTTAGATTTTAACTGCATACATTAGAAGTCATTTTGCCTCAAACCTCATATCGCATCAATGTAGTCGATGTAGTTCGACTCCAAGGACTCCTATATTCTGTTATCACTGGTAATGTTCACTGAATATATCATAGCTGTATTGCTTTCAAAGCTGATGGTAAGATACATGTTTGCTATAGGGAAAGGTTAAACGCTTTTCTATTTTACTAATATTTTCAAATACAATTACACTTCATTAAATTAACTAGTCCTTAGTGTGGTCTTACTAAATAGAGATATTTTTTCAATAATAAGCAGAAGATATTTAAGGAAGACTTACCTTGGCATTTTTTGTGTCTTTAAATACAACAGACAGTTACGCCTTCCCGACCACATTTCACTTCCCAGGGATGTTGTACCTGGACTTGGTGATATATTGGAAGTGTAATGTTGCTTGGTCTAGAAAAGAAAGAATTGAAAAGTTCACTTTAGGCATTCACCTTTCCAATTAAAAACACTTCTTTTAATCTCTTGCCTGAAATAAAAATAGTATATAAAATTAAAGAGGAAATTGAATTATTGCTATGCACAGCCTACTGGTACACTATGTACACTATGTACACTATGTCCCTACAGTATGTAGCTGCTGAGATAAAAAATATTACTGAAAATGTTGGATAAAATGTCAATTCTAGATAAATCTGCAAGGTACAACAATCACTAGAATAATTCAAAAATTATGAGGTAAGCTTATTGCTGTTGCAGGAGTTGCAAAAACCACAGGAAACCAGCTGTAGTGATCCTTTACTAACAACATTTGCGAAAGCTGCGTTTGTCCCCAATTTGGGAACTACATAATATATGTGTGTTTTTGAAAAATTTACCTGCAGTTTACCTATTTTCAGAAAAGATTGTGCATACAGGAGTATGAAGAGAAGTTAAATATAGTGATGGGAGTTAGGCATCTAGGAATCTATTCAATTGTAATGACTGATTCAAATACTTCCTGGCCTTGCGTGTTTGAGCACTGGCTCCCCGTTCAGTCGATAGAGAGATGCAGTTACAACTTCTAAGTTTAGGACCTGTAATGGGGCTGGTTGCGGCCTCTAGGCTGGTGTGAAAATCTTGGTCAGCATCTCTCTGTACCTTTTGATGTGGTAATACCCTTAGACTTTCTGCATCACACTAAGAGATTTAGCAAGAAATTCTCAAAACTGCCAAAGGATTCCTCCTTACTGAATATATCGGTATCCTTTCAGCTATTGATATGAGAAGGTAACTGTGCTTAGCGTTAAGGATATGTATAGGAATACTTTGTTTACAATTAATAAATTACTCATAGACATTTAGTTAATTGTTTTAGGTTCTAATAAGTCAATAGATTGCTTATAATTGGGCATAACATTTCCTGATAGCATTTTCATAAATATCTACTATACATGCTGATCATATTGGTAACATACCCTAGAAGATCTACTAATCAACCATTAAATCTTTAACAGTTTTTGCGACTTTCCCTTCAACACAGAGTGAAACCAAAGAAGGCATATTAGTGGTATATGAAAATTTATATGAACTAACAATTGCAATGAGCCATAGAGCTAGGTATTGGTGTATGTCTCTTCCTCTTTCATCTGTTTTGAACACAGTTTTTGTCTCTTTTTTTTCCCCCACTACTAATGAGTTTAAAGGCAAGCTGTGTCAAGTAACAACATTCTTAAAGAGTCAAAGATGGACAGTTTCTAAGAATATTTCTGCTTTTCCCTTAGAATGACATTTTATTGGCTGATCCATTGATTTCTTAATTGCAGCAAGATAGCTGAAAGTAAGCATGTTCTGGTTAAAATAAATCCAGAGGAGGAAAAACCACCTTCATTTAAGAAAAAAAAAAAAAAAATACAAATTCCAAGCCTCTCCCTTCTTTTTTTTTTGGATACTTCCAAAATTATTCCAACTTTCCTAAAACAAATAAATAAATGAATAAAAATGCCCATCTGTGTCCTTGGTTAGTAACATGGCCTTCAGCAACGACATCCACATGTCAAGCCTAAACTCATTATTTTATAGAGCTTCTTTCCCTCTTCATACCTCCTCTTCTCTTCTTTCGACTATTGTCTTTTCTTACTTCTGTAAAAGTTGATCTGCCACAGCTGTTTTCTCACTTTCTGCCCTTAGCATTATAGATTCGTACAGCACATTGGCTTCTGTCTTCTATTTGAAACCTTCACCTTTATTATAGCTCCCTTATTATTATCATTTTGTTGTAACCTGTCCAGTGCTGGGGTGTGTTTCTTACTACAGTACTGATTGTTTTGCCCACTGGAGTTATTAGGATGTAAATGCAGGCTCCTCTCTAAACGTCTCTCAGAGCAGCAGTCAGTACTCAGGTAACACAAGAACCAGGCTTTCTTTAGATTTTCCTTCAGCCCTCTAAAGAATTGGGCCATGCTCCATTTCCATCACCAACCTCTTCACAGACTGAGAGCGTTTTCCCCTGATAGCTTGCTAGGTGTATGTAGAGCAAAATAGTTCGTCCCTGGAAGCACCAGCGCTGGATATTACAAGCAAAAAATCACTGTTCGGCTATTTTTACCTTCTCTTCTTCCCATACAAATGTTTAATTGTTTCTGCTATTGTATCTGAAACCTCTGCTTCTTCTCTGTCAAAGATAGCAGCTTGTCCTGTTCTCTGAACCGTTTCTTTCATTTAGCTTGTATTTGTGGAGCACAGTCAAAGGCTACAAACCCACTACTTATCTACCTTTCTATCCTGGTGCTATTTTGATATGGACAAAGTACTGCTAAATTGTAATAGCTAGATCCATGGCATGGTCAGCCTTCTAGTTATTCTTCCATATGTTATTATTTCATTTTCTCTCTTTTCTACTTTACCCATTCCATCCACCTGTTGCTTGCTGTAATCTTAGAGTGTTAATTCTGTTTCAGGTTGTGTTTTGGCTTCGTTTGGCTCCAAGCTAGGTCTGTAGCATTTGTTTGGACCCTGTGAGTTTTACTAACATATTTAAATACTTATTTTGCTTGCTTCTGAGCAGATATTTTTAATATTCAATATATCCTAACTAATGCAAAGCAAGAAAAACGTTCCCTGTTGTTTCATCAGATGTGTGTTATGTGTGGCCTCCGCAGTGGCAGATGTATGGTCAGTGCTACTCACATTACTTTGACCCAAGGCAGGCAAAACTTAGTGGCTGTGCGGAAGATGAACGGATAATGGAAAAGGAATGCTGAATCATAGGAAGGACAGCAAACTATAGCAATCCAAGTAAAGCCAACTGATGTTAGGAAAAACACTCATCTAATTGGATCTGGGCACTAATATATGCCTCATTGTAAAGAGGCATTTCTGACTGGAAAACAGCCCTTTGCTGTTAAGATGGAAAGTGGAAAAAGGAAAAAAAAATGGAAAAAATGATTTCCATTTTATTTTACCCTGTAGTGTATTTGTCTTGGGTTCCTTCATTTTTTGTTTCTCATTGTAAGATGTATATCTTGATCTTCATTCTTTCTGCTCATATTTATTCCCCTCAGCCCATCAGTGGTGACCGAGATTCTTAGTATTTCTAGTTTCATTTCAGTGGGTACACTTGGTGGAACAAAGCATTATTCAAAATGATCAGTACAGACAGAATCTGCCCTGGCACTTTTCAAAGGACTCTTTCTCAGGGTTACATAGAGAGAAATATTTTGGCTGACTCTTCTTTAACTTCTGCTTTGCAGTCTTTGATATTTGGGAATTATCCCAAATGCTGTCCTCTTCTCTAAGGGGCTGTCTGAATAGGAAATGTCTACTACACAAAGCAGTGTTGCTTTAGGGGAAGAATTGTTGCTTGGCATATTGATGCACTTTCTGCTGATGTAGCGGGCTTCGATACTTTATAATTGTCACTTTGATGTTTTCCTGTGGACTATTAATAAAAATGGGGATTGGGGAATGCTGCTGGTCCCACTCCAAAATAAATATTGCTACAGAAAGAACGAGTAAGGATCTTGTTTGTATCTGCTTGGAATATAAAGGACTGCAAAGAAAGTGGTAGTGAATGTACTATTATTAGTCTTTTCTCACTTCTGTTTTACCTTAACCTATCAGGTAGTTGCACTGTGGTAGATTTCCAGTTGTCCTAGAGCCTGCACACACTGATCCTGCTAACCATCCTGACCTCTTTGATATGCAATGAATGTGTTTTTCATTATGCAAGTCAGTGATTGGTATCTGTGCATATTGATTCTTGCCTTCTCACTTTGAAATTTCCCCTCTTCCTTCTATCAGAACAGTTCCATAGAGTTAACACGTAAATAAACATACATGCATAGAAATGGGTAAATTTCAAAAAAAAACAAAAAAACTTAGTTCTGTTCATTTTGCTCCAAAAATACTGACTAAAATCTGGCTTAGAGTTTAGTAATCATGGCTTCTTTTGCAATGGATGTATTTCTGAGATTAAACATTAAACATAAATGTATAATTTAATTCTAGCAAACAATAGGTATTAGAATCTACTTCAATTTATGTTGTGTAATAATCTCAGGCCCATCCTACAGTATCATCAGCTCTGCAGCTGTGTCTCCTTGACTTTGGCCCAACTCTAACCCTAATCCTATGAAATCAGTGTTGGCTTTGGCTCACGCAATATCACACATGTGCCCAATAATATGCCCGCTACTGGCATCCTGAAATGCAGCTTTCTCCCCTTCTGGGCCCAGATCGCCTGCCCACAGCTCAGCCATTTTAGGCAGACACGTACATATGTTATTTTAAAAAATAGGAAGGGGGCAAAAAAAAGTCATGTTTTAAGTGATTAAGTTTTGGCTGTTGGACTTCAGATGTGGAGAGGTTAACCTTGCAAGCATTATTTCTCCAGTCCAGTTCAAGTGGCTAAAAGGGAGATGCACACCAGCTCTGAAAACCAGGAATCACCACTGGCTTTCCAAAAGGATTCACTGCCCAACATCTCCGACGCAAGTCCTAGAAGTAGGTGGATTTTTAAAGGGATTCAACTCCACTTCAGATTCATACAATAAGCTTCCAGTTGGGTTGATGGGACTGCTGAGTATTTTTGAAAATCTAACTTTTTACATAGCTTTTCTAGAAGCATTTAATTGAAAATGTTCTTCCATAGATAGTAGTTGTTTTGCTGTTTCTCCTAGATCACAGAAAGCACATTGGGGCTGCTCTTGAACAGTATTTTGCCTCCGAGATTCATAATTTGACTTCCAATCTGGTTTACAGGTTCCACTTTCCCCCCAAGGAAGAAATAGTCCCTTTATTTCCTTGGGGAACTCGAACATTGGAACGTAAGAGAAAATTTAGCATTTAACAATGGCTATTTGCAGAACATAATGTACTCACAATAATTAACCAAACCTACTACTGTTTCAATAATAATGATACAAACAAGTCTTTAACTTGGGGACATGTGTTGGGACATTCTTTTCTTTCTTTTTTAAAAAAAAGTTTGGATTTTTTTTTCCCTTGGACAAATTCTCTTCTTCCTCTGTGCCTTATAAAATATCCTTCAAATAGATAGAACTGTATATAAATTAAGCATTCAGGCAACCATTACGTCATCCTGGCTGTGTAGGCAAGTGTACTATCATCTGAACTTTTCACCAAGAAATGGACAACTGTTGTCTCAGGGTAAGAGATGGCGGAGAGATGAGGAAATTAATGACAGAATTACAGGGGCAGGCCTTTCTTGGGGTTTTGAACATCATCATAAAGGCCTACAAGGAGCTGCTTTGGAAGGCAGATTCGGGGCCAGAATCCCTAAACCCCACAAGCTTCCAAACAGGTAAATTTCAGCCACCTCTGAGCAGGGCTGTCATTTTACATGGTCAATAATGAAAAATTTGCAAGCTATTTAGACTCCTCATGTGCAAAGCTGCCTCCTAATTTAGATGACTCATTTCAGTCTTCTTTGGTCAAATGTACCAATCAAGCATGGAGAACTGAACACTTGGCTCTCCAACACAGAGCTTTTGAACCACAAGTATTTTAATATCACTGCTGCTGGTCTTTACAGTTAGTTTTCTTTTTAGGGACAGTGATTTTCACAGCATAGGCATTTTTCTGGGATGCATTTGTTCTTCCCAGGAAGAGGGAAACCAGCCTGCAGGGCCGTATTGCTCAACAAGGGGAGAAGAGAGTTGGACAGCGGATAGCTGCTGGGGAGGGGAAGGGACCATAGGAGAGAAAGCAGCACAGCTGCTTAGGTCTCTCATCTTCCCGGCTCCTAAGTTCCATCTTTGCTCACTGGGTATCTGAGCAAACTGATGCCACGGAGGAGGAGGAAGAGCAGATGCGTAGGCAGGTGGGACAGAGCAGACGGTGGGGTCAGTAGATGGCTGTGGTAGAAATCTTGTCTCATTCTGTTCCCACCCTGTCTGATAGCTGAATGCCAAGCGTGTGTGTTAACATCACCAAGTTAATTATCTCTTGGCACTATGATAGCAACAGTTTCCAACCTCATGTTGAACTGAGTGGATTTACCACAACCATACAGTTCGTATCAGATAAAAGGAAATTCAAACAGCCAGGAAAACGAAGAGCGCATAAAAAACTAAATTCCAGCAGGGCTGGGTAAAGGAATGGGCGTCTTTAAACTCAGCTATGGGTACAGAAACGTGTACACCACTGTGCTTTATTCAGCTGAAACATCAACCCACAGAAGATGGAACACACCGGGTGGTTATACCATCCCATCCCCATGAGAAAGCTAAAAAATTGGATACTTAGCCTGACTTTAGCTTCCCTGTGCTCCCAAGTATTCTAGTGACATGAGACAAGCATTCACACTCAGGAAAACTTTTAAAATCTTGTTAAGAGGTGGGAGAAAGCCCTTGATATTGAAATGCAGCCACAGAACAGCAATATCTTTTGAACGCTCGGCAAAGACCATTTATTATCTTCTCCGAGAACGGCGTTGTGCCTGTATTTTTGTGCGTGCTCCCTTGAGAAGGCACAAGTTAGACTTAAATTGTGACCACTTCCTGACCTTAGCCCCACCCCCTCTAGAAAAAGAAAGGGAATCCATTACTACTCCTGGGAGGCAAATCCTCCCTATCCAACAGCATGTTAATTCAACAAGTGTTTTGGAAGCCTCTATCAGACATGGAGAACCTTCTAGTTGCAAGAGCTTCCTACTGGATTTTGTAAATTTCCGTCCAAAGCTAACAGCTTTTGAAGAGCCTCCTCCTACACTCTTCTCCTTTGGCAGCCTCTACACTAGTCATATGGAAGAAGGCATGGTATTTCAAGATGTTGTGGCTGGTTTATACAGCCCTATTGACCATCTTTTGAATGAGTGTTGCAGCAATATTTCATATAACTGTTGTCTAGGGGTCTTTGAAGAATTCAGAGTAATAAAGATTTTTCCTTGGGCTAGCAGGTAAAGTTAGAAGAATGAGATGTTTTAAAACAATCTAACAAAAGATTTTTTTGGCAGATCAATACAGTGTTTTCCTTGATCTGCTGCTCTGGTAAGAGAAGCCAACAAAATGGGAAGATGCCCGAGAAGTGGAATGAAGAATAATATGGAGACAATTATAAACACTATTCTTTATATCAGTAGCTCACCCTTACTTCAAAAGCTACGTTCAGTTCTGGGCACTTGATCTCAAGAAGAGTAACACAGAATTAATTGAGGTTCAACAAAAGTGAACAGGTGTATGGAAAAACTCTTGTAAAAAGGAAGATCAAATTAACGGGGGCTTAGAGATTAAGTGCATGACTTTGCTGTATTCAAAGTAATGATGAAACTGCCATTGACCTTAATGGAACAGCATCCACTACATGACCAAGCAAAGTGAGACAAAAAGGCACAACGTTAAAAAAAGATATTGTGAAGGTGGACACACAACTGCTTTATGGAGCAGGAGCTAGCAACATTGAATAGTAGCTGGTAAGCCTAAGCCCTCCCAGGGAAACAAGTGCTTCTGCACAACATGCACAATTAGATATGCGCACAATTAGATATTCTTCTCACTGCCATAGACAGCTTGAAGGCCAGCAGCCTTAGAAGAGTTAGCAAAAGATTGGCTCCTTCTACTGAGGAGGCAAACATCCCAAGTTTGGGATGACACTTCCGGAAAAGCAATCCAATGGTAAAGTATTTGAGATTCTTTTAAGCACTCAAGCCTTTAACTTAATTAACACTCAAGCATTTAACATCTTCTACCTAACAGGCCAGGAGAAACCATTCTTAAAGCTCAAATTACAGCTGCTGCTTTATGGTTTCTTACATGTGAAATGTAAGGTGCCAGTGCCTGGATGTTGAGCTGGGTAGTCTAGAGCTGTCAGGCAATTCTCATGTGTCTGAAGCCTGACAGGAGGACACTCTCCTGAAACCACGGCCATTAAGCTGAGGAAACCGCAGTTGGGTTTGTTCATTTTTAATGTAGTTTAGGAAGCGCCTCAAAAGGCTCAACTCCATTCAGGAAGGAAGAAAGGAAGTGCCCCTGGACTATTGTTCCACCAAGGGAGCGAAGCCACGTTTGTTCTCATGACTCCCCTTACTTCAAGGGTCCGTTTCTCCTTCTCTTCCTGTAGCCCCTCCCCACAGCCCAACCCTAATCTTACTTTCAAATTTTATTTGATTCCCTGATCTTTTCTGGAACTGTATCTTCAGAGTTGATTGCTGTCATTCCTTTTTATGCAGTCACATGGTAACATTCTTAAAAGGGGCCCTGTTAAAGCCAAACAATACTAGCTCCCATTTGTGTTTTGAATTACACATGTGTATTAAATCACCACCAGCAGTAACAGAACTGACCCCTGTCTGCACCTTTCAGACAGTGGTGAGGTATTCTTTGATGTCAGCTTTACAGACTCCTGTTTCTGGCATTGCACAGGGGCTCCTTCCGCCTACAGCCCCAACTGGAGACAAATCTCCATTTCCTATTTAGTGATCCCAAGACAGTATGGTGGCAGTTATGCTTTAGTTAGTTTGAAGGAGGAGGAAAAAAAAAAAGAAAAAAATGTTCTTGCTTGTTTTTGGCTTCTCTCTTGCTTCTGTTCCTGGCTGTGGCAACTATTTCATCTCTTGCTTACTGCTAACTGACAAATGTGCTTTTTAATCATAACATTTTCAAGGGATTGTTTCTTGTATTGCCTTTTAAAGAGTGGGGAAAAGGAGGTGAGGAAAAACAAATTCTCAGTCAAAACCAGGATGGAGGAGAAAATACAAGTGAATACCATGTTTTGAAAAACACTATCCAGATGAAGAAGTAGTGCAGGGAATAAGAAGTATGACTCAATCTGTATAATATGCTGACCTAGGGTTTCATTGGATGGCCTTCTACCCAAGTATTGCTTATTTTAATATGATTGCATGATCTAACTTTGAAATTAACACTGCTTTGACTAGAAGTTGGATTAGGTGACCTCTAAAAGTACCTTCGAACCTAACTTTTCAGGTGAGCCTGTGTTTCATCATGTCACGTAGCTCTTGCGTGGACATTAGAACTGTATGGCTAATAAATGGCTAAGAGGACGAGGACTGTTTTTGCACTTCACCCAGTTTAACTCATTTCACTTTTTCTTCAGTTTAACCTTAGCTTTAACAGCAGCAGTATCATACTACTGGTACTGATATGCATGAGCTCCAGTTTAACATAGACTTTTTCCTTATCCTATTTTCAGAATTTTTGTAGAATGATATCAATATAAGAGATATCAAAATAAGAGATGTCGTGGAAAGACTGCCAAGGCTTGTCCACGCGTCGGACTACTACCCTCTGCTGATCTTCCATGTGGGTGCTAATGACACGAAAGGCAAACTGGAAACCATCAAACGGGACTTCAGAGCTCTGGGAATGGTGGTCAAGGGTCTGGGAGCCCAGGTTGTTTTCTCCTCAATCTTGCCTGTGAGGGGAAAGGACAGGAGGAGGAGTAGATGAATTTTCCAAGTTAACAGCTGGCTGCGCCGCTGGTGTTGGCAACAGGGCTTTGGTTTCTATGACCATGGGACCCTGTTTGAAGATCAACAGCTGATGGGGAGTGATGGGATCCACCTTACCAAGCGGGGCACGCGCGTCTTTGCCAACAGATTGGCCAGCCTGGTACGGAGGGCTTTAAACGAGGCAAGATGGGGGAAGGGGAGTGGTATAGTGGCAGGAGAGTCAGTAAAACACCGCTCAAGTCAGGATGCCTCCAGCGGGTGCATACAACCAGGGGAGACAGCATGCAACGTGGCTATGGAGGATCCTCTTGCACCTCTTCTGGGAAGCCTGCGTGCTTGAGTGGCTCTCTGAAATGCCTGTATACCAATGCACGCAGCATGGGGAATAAGCAGGAAGAGTTAGAGATCTGTGTGCGGTCACAGGGCCATGATCTCATTGCGGTTGCAGAGACATGGTGGGATAGTTCACATGACTGGGATGCTGTCATGGATGGCTATGTGCTTTTTAGGAAAGACAGGCCAGGAAGGCGAGGTGGTGGAGTTGCTCTTTATGTGAGGGAGCAACTAGAATGTATGGAGCTCTGCCTAGGGGTGGATGAAGAGCAAGTTGAGAGCCTATGGGTAAGGATTAAAGGGCAGGGTAACATGGGTGACACTGTTGTGGGGGTCTACTACAGGCCACCTGATCAGGAGGAAGCCATAGATGAGGCCTTCTACAGACAGCTGGAAGAAGCCTCACGATCACAGGCCCTGGTTCTCATGGGGGACTTCAACCACCCTGACATCTGCTGGGAAGACAGCACAGCTAGGCACAAACAGTCAAAGAGGTTCCTGCAAAGCATTGATGATAATTTCTTGACTCAGGTGGTGGAGACGCCAACGAGGAGAGGTGCAATGCTAGACCTTGTACTAACGAACAAAGAAGGTCTAGTTGGAGAGAGGTGAAGGTTGGAGGCAGCCTTGGCTGCAGTGACCATGAGATGGTAGAGTTCAGGATCCTGCGAGGAGGGAGCAGGGCAATGAGTAGGATTGCAACGCTGGACTTCAGGAGAGCTGACTTTGGCCTCTTCAGGGACCTACTTAGGGGAATCTCCTGGGATAGGGCCCTGGAGGGAAGAGGGGTCCAAGAGAGCTGGTTAATATTCAAGCGTCACTTCCTCCAGGCTCAGGATCAGTGCATCCCTCTGAGGAAGAAGTCGAGCAAAGCAGGCAGGAGACCTGCCTGGATGAGCAAGGAACTCCTGGCCAAACTCCAACAGAAGAAGGAAGTGTACAGAATGTGGAAAAGGGGACAGGCCACTTGGGAGGAATACAGGGACGTTGTCAGAGCGTGCAGGGATGCGACAAGGAAGGCTAAGGCCCAGTTGGAATTAAATCTGGCAAGGGATGTCAAGGACAACAAGAAGGCCTTCTTCAAATACATCAATAGCAAAAGGAAGACTAGGGAAAACGTGGGCCCGCTGCTGAAAGGGGCGGGTGCCCTGGTGACAAAGGATACAGAGAAGGCAGAGTTATTGAATGCCTTCTTTGCTTCTGTCTTCACTGCTAAGGCCAGTCCTGAGGAATTCCAGACCTTGGAGACAAGAGAGGAAGGCTGGAGAAAGGAAGACTCTCCCTTGGTTGAGGAGGATCGCGTTAGAGATCTTTTGTCCAAACTTGACATCCATAAATCCATGGGCCCCGATGGGATGCACCCACGAGTGCTGAGGGAGCTGGCGGATGTTATCGCTAGGCCACTCTCCATCATCTTGGAAAGGTCATGGCAATTAGGAGAGGTGCCTGAGGACTGGAAGAAAGCCAATGTCATGCCAGTCTTCAAAAAGGGCAAGAAGGAGGAGCCAGGAAACTACAGGCCTGTCAGCCTCACCTCCAGCCCTGGAAAGGTGATGGAATAGCTCCTCCTGAAGGTCATCACTAAGCATCTGGAGGACAAGAAGGTGATCAGGAGTAGTCAGCATGGATTCACCAAAGGGAAATCATGCTTGACCAACCTGATAGCCTTCTATGACGGAATGACTGGCTGGGTAGATGAGGGCAGAGCAGTGGATGTTGTCTCCCTGGACTTCAGCAAGGCTTTGGACACTGTCTCCCATCAATATCCTCATAAGTAAACTCAGGAAGTGTGGGTGAGATGAGTAGAGAGTGAGGTGGATTGAGAACTGGCTGGATGGCCGAGCTCCGAGGGTTGTGGTGAATGGCACAGAGTCAAGTTGGAGGCCTGTGGCTAGTGGTGTCCCCCAGGGGTCAGTCCTGGGCCCAGTCTTGTTCAATATATTCATCAATGACCTGGAGGAAGGGACAGAGTGCACCCTCAGCAAGTTTGCTGATGATACTAAACTGGCGGGAGAGGCTAACACACCAGAAGACTGTGCTGCCATTCAGAGGGACCTGGACAGGCTGGAGAGGTGGGCGGAGAGGAACCTCATGAGGTTCAACAAAGGCAAGTGCAAGGTCCTGCACCTAGGCAGGAATAATCCCAGGCAGCAGTACAGGCTGGGGGTTGACCTGCTGGAAAGCAGCTCTGCCGAGAAGGACCTGGGAGTCCTGGGGGACAACAAGTTAAGCATGAGCCAGCAGTGTGCCCTTGTGGCCAAGAAGGCCAATGGGATCCTGGGGTGCATTCAGCAGTGTTGCCAGCAGGTGGAGGGAGGTGATCCTCCCCCTCTCCTCAGCCCTGGTGAGGCCTCACCTGGAGTCCTGTGTCCAGTTCTGGGCTCCCCAGTCCAAGAGAGACATGGCACTCCTGGAGAGAGTCCAGAGGAGGGCTACCAAGATGATTAGAGGGCTGGAGCATCTCTCCTAGGAAGAAAGACTGCAAGAGCTGGGCCTGTTCAGCCTGGAGAAGAGAAGATTGAGAGGGGATCTCATCAACGTGTACAAGTATCTGAAGGGGGAGTGTCAAGAGGATGAGGCCAGCCTCTTCTCTGTGGTGCTCAGCAACAGGACGAGAGGCAACAGGCACAACCTGAACCACAGGAAGTTGCATCTGAACGGGAGGAAAAACTTCTTCACTGTGAGGGTGACAGAGCGCTGGAACAGGTTGCCCAGAGAGGTAGTGGAGTCTCCTTCGCTGGAGATATTCAAAACCCGTCTGGATGTGATCCTGGGCAATATGCTCTAGGTGACCCTGCTTGAACAGGGAGGTTGGACTAGATGATCTCCAGAGGTCCCTTCCAACCTAAACGATTCTGTGATTCTGTGATTCTGTAATACTTTATTGATTTCTGGGCGAGTATCAAATTCGGTAAGTTATAAACAAACAGTATACTTGAATCATAATACGAGTAAGAAAAGTCAGTGTTGCTGTCCTTGCTGCAATAGATCAATGGACCAGACAGATGTATAAATTCATGAACTAGGAGGGATGAAAATGTTACTAACATTAGTTAGTGATGACTGTACTTCACCATAGATGGATCTAAAAGAAATAGACTGAGTCACTTATGCTGAACTGTCATCTTAAAAAATGACTCTTTTGACCCCATGATGGGCAGCATGACACAGGGCCTTCTAGCAGTGAAGGGCCTTCTGCATTTTGTGAATGGTACTTATAATCAGGAACAGTGTTTTGTTTTTCCTAAAGAAAGTTCCATGTTAGAATCAGGTGACTGATTTGATGCCAGCTTGGTTTTACTTGTCAGATTGCATGATATAACTATAGGCTGAGTAGGAGATGCATGACTAGCTTTGGCTGACTCAGAAGCTGACCGTGCCAAGGGAATTTGGTAGCTTGCTTTTAGAAGAATGTGAATTTTTAAAAAAGCATTACTCAAATTTTTCCTCAAGTCTTAAGCAAACACCTGTACTTACATAGTCAGTATTCTGCCTGTAAATCAGTTACAGGAACACATTCACTTCATTCCCCATCTACTCTGATTGTACAGAAGGCATCCACAAAAATGCCAGTTGTTTTTATTCTATCTTGTTAAAAATACCATGTTTTCTGAAAATGAGCTCCAAGAGTTACTGAGTAATTTTTAAAACATCCCTCCCTCCCAGCTATGTGAAATGTATTGCCTGGCAATTTCCTGACATTTCTTCTAGTTTGGGAGTTATGAGCAATAAGACCTCCTGATTTTACTATTTATAGCTTTTTATAAGTCTTATGTAACTTCTGAGTTCTGTAACTAAACAGTCAGTCTTCTCCCTTATAATGATATACTCAGCATCTCACTTTCTTGATGGTTTTGTGGTTGGTTTTTTGAAACCCTACAGCAAGGTATGCCCTGTTATGTTACATCTGATATAGTCTGCTTTAGCTGCAGTCAATGGTCTGAAGTGTAAGGTTTTTCTGCCACCATTAGGGTGGGAGGTGTACTGCAACAAATCAGAAGCAATGTTGGAGGGGCCCTTGAGAAACCAGATGAATAGCGACTAAAGCAGCACTTTCTTATTCCTGAGGAGGTTTCAAGTTTATGTAGCCAAAATAAGAGAGCCCCTTGTTCTCGTCCTGCAGTTTAGGATGAGGGCAAAAGGGTACTGTTTCAGATGACATAGCAATGGATACAATAAATGAAAACTTACATTTCCACCTCCTAAGTGAGAAATTTAGTGAGAAGACCCCATTTGCTCCTAGCTGGAACCAGCAACTGGCGTTAGAGCACATTATCAGCAGAGATTCACCATATAGAAAGCACTTTGCTGTGATTAGTTAGGAGGCATTGTATAGCTGAGTTAAATGCGATATTATATGCAACCACTGAACAGAAGTTGAGCCACACATCTTCTAGGAATGGCCTACACTGCTCTCACTCCTCTGAGATCATAGTTTGCCCTGACAGATCAGTAAAGCCTGCTGCAAATCTAGCCAGTGGCTGAACAGAGTCTGAGCCCAAAGCAACCTGTTTGCTGTTAGCGAAAAGCCATGAGCTAGTAAACCAGGGTCCTGCATTCAAAGATCAAGTTGCCCAGCATATCCTACATGCCTTTCAGAATCAATCAAACAATGGTACTGCCTCATCCCTTACCAAAGGAAGGGGTGAACTGCTACTCCAAAATATCAGCTGGAATCGCAAAAGAAAATAAAATATTTTCCGTGAAAGGTCTTTAAGAACTTGAAAAGGTATAAGAAATTGCCCATCTGATATAAGCCATCTGTTATATTATGTATGTAGTCTTTTATAAAATGGCCATATAGAAGCATATGTTTCTTTTTTTCCCCCTTCACAACCTCGTGTGTGTGCAGATTTCTGTGGGGGAGGGTTCACAGCTATAACAGAGGGATAAGAGGGACTAACTCTGTAGGCTAAAAGCTGAGGGGTTGTGAAGGGGTTATCCTTACATGAACCTATATGTTACATGACCTGTAAGACTTAGAAGGGTGGTTGGGTTAAAGAAAAAAAAGTCATTTGCCTTTTCTTTTATACAGGTTCTAAACAGCTACAGGTAGAAGTGTCACATTATTGGAATTGATTTTTGTAAATTTGTGTTATATACTTGCTTTCATGGCAGTGAGGAGTTTGTTTTGATTTTTCCCTCAGGCTGATTACTAGCATTTTCTCAGAAATCGGTACAGATGGGTCTCAAGATTCTGAGATCTGCAGTCAATAAAACATGAAGTAATCAAAGCTTGTCTTCTCAAAACTTTAAAGCATGTATCTAGGAAGAACCCCTCCTGTTTCCCCAAAGCACTAAGCAAATGCCACTTCACCTTAGTATAGCAGAAGGGAAGCTGGATGAGATCAAGTGTCCATTCAGCCCAGTACCTTGTTTTCTGGGAGCAGCAAGAGATCTAAGATTAGGTGATAGGGTGAACTTGCATGTCACATCTATCCCTCCTACTCTTCCCTTCCCGAGAAGGGCATCTAGTTTTCCCTAAGGGCTTCCTCCTTGGCAGTAGCATGACCAGGCTAGGAAATCCGAGTCCCCCTTCCAGCTCAGCTGCTTATCAGTTCTGGGCAAGTCTGCCTTGGTTTCCCCATCTGTAAAATGGCAAGGATGATACCTTTTCAAAGGAAAAAGGATTCCGAGGTCTGCTGGAAAGAAAAACCAAAACACTCCCCCAAACACATACTTAGTATGCATACTTACGGCTGGAGTGTTCCCCTGTGTTTCAATGGCCATCTCTAGCAGGCTTCTTGTCTCTGTTCTATCTTGCTGCCTGCCAGTCTGTCTCCATTAAAATCTAACCTGAAAAATACATTTTTTTGCTCTCCTTTCCTATATTTCCAATTCTCTTTCCTTCTGGCTATTTACTCATTGTTTATGTCCGTAACTGTATTATTGAACAGTTCTACAGATTTCTCAAAGAATAATTAAACTGCTATTCTGTATCTAAAAAGTCTGTCTTGTATCACATATTGAATAAGCCTTACGCCTTTATTGTCCCATAGGGGCAACTTTATCCATGCTAGAGTAGGCAACTAAAATTGGACCTCCTCCTCCTGTTGAAGCCTGTCATATTCTGGATAGCTTTGCCACTGCGGAAGAAAATACATAACAATCCCTTAACTCTTGAGTTATTCTAGGGAAGAACGGCTAAGTTTTCAGCGGAATCTCTGCTGGAACCCTTCTGGTTGGGGCTTGCTATGTGGAGATTGCTTGTGATCTTTCCTATGCAGGAGGACCAGTGTTTTGGCCTGTTTCGTCTTGGCTGTGCATCTCTTCAGCTTTCTTGAGAAGAAGCCACAGCCATAACACGATCCTGAAGTTGGTCAGATGAAGGTATAGGCATAGTACATTAGTGTTTGCCACTGCAGGTATGATTACAACAGAAGTTTAACATCTCTTTTCTGCTCTTTAAGGTATGTTTCTATCCTCACCCAAGTGCAAGTAATTAAGTAGTATGGTTGAAATTGGCAGGCCAATGAGAACAGTAGCTCTAAAGGGAAACACTACTCTATGCATCTTTAAGCAATGTTAACTCTGCCCTGCTGTTCTGGAGAGTGTCCAGAGGACATCTGGGGATGAGGATGTAGGGATAGAGCTGCATGATGGACTGTATCGTAGGTAAAATAAGCCCTTGGGACCTTCATTCTTGGCTTCAAAGTGCACCTGGGTAGACATCCTGCTCCTGACACATTGGACTGCATTGTGCTGGGCAACAGGCATGTCACTTCTGTGCTTCTCATTTCACTTTAATTATTAACATTTACATGAAGATTTTGCTGATCCCTCTTCATTAGCTCCAATCCCATTGCTTAGGGATTCTAGGGATTATCTTCCCACTCAAAACCTTCACAGCACAACTGGTTCCCTAGAGGAAGGGCACAGGCCAGCTGTGAGGAATGATTATGAGAAAACATTGTCCTTCACTGGTGCCTGCTATTGAAGCCCAGAATGAAGCATATATATATATACACACATATATGTATATATGGTATACCTACAACTATTACCTCATACGGCTTTCCTTCAACTCTCTCCACTTCCATGCCTCCCCTTTTCCACAGGGGCTATGATTTTGAGAGGAAAACTTTTGAAAAGGTGACTTTCCTTTTTAAAGGTCAAAATGTCCAAATTTAGCACTTATTTAGCCTTTTGTTGCAAGCACTATCATGACTATATTTCTCAGATAACAGAGTAAACCCCAAACTGGCATGACAAACATAGAAGTCATAGAAAGTGTTTTGCAGAGCTAATCTTTCTTAGATAATAGCAGGAAGCTAATGCCAGTGAGGAGCTTTTTTACTGAAGTGAAGTCAAACCACTGAGAATTATTTCTCTTCAAGCAAAAGGCAAAGTAGCAGAAACAATCAATTCCACTTGCATTTTCTTAATAAATCCAGCACTGAGTTATAAGGACAGTATAGGAATACAGACAAACTCTGACTGGAGCAGCAGTAGAACTGCATTTGCCAATTAAACTGTCCAGTTTAATTGACCACTTTAGGGATTTTGGCATCTGAAGTAACACGTGTAAAGAGGAACTGAATCCTCAGGAGGCCTAGCTGTTTGGGAGATTCCCTAGACTGTATAAAGGAAGTTGGGGGGGCTGATATGTAATGATTTGCCATTGATTTAGAAGGCAGTATTCCCTTTTGGCTAATGGGGTGATAAGGGAAGACCACTTCGGGAAGTGTAAATTTGTTGGTTTAGAGGTGTGCTTTATGCTGGACAATGAAAACATTTTCTTGAAGCACTTATGGAACTAGGCTGTTCTGATGCTGAAGATCTTAGAGATATTTAAAGCTCTTTGTAAAGTTACTCGTAGTATTAGTGTAGAAGCAATACAAACAGCTATGAACTGATCTTTCACCAACAGAAGAAGAGTATTTCCAATGTATCCCAGGATATATGCCAATATAATGCTTTAAATGACTATAAAGTTAGCTAAGGTAACAAAGGGCATGACTGAGAGGAGATGAACGTTTTCAAAGTGATACCTGTAACATCTGCACACACTTCGTTCTGCCAAATTAAGTATGCCGTGAATGCAGAAGGGAAAACAAGCTGTTAAATTAGTTTTGTCAAAGTGGGTCTTTGATACTAATAATAAATACTAATAATGCTAATTTTACCTCCTAATTCTGTTTAAGTAGCTCTGCAAATTTAATAGTTTTAATAAGATTAGTCAGAAACAAAGACAGTAACCTTCACGAATGGGACCCTTTCTAAGGCAATGGTGAATAGTTTGTGGTATGGGCTGCCATGCTGGTCAGGAGACCTTCTTCCTTTTTT
This sequence comes from Struthio camelus, assembly GCF_040807025.1. Lineage (NCBI taxonomy): Eukaryota > Metazoa > Chordata > Aves > Struthioniformes > Struthionidae > Struthio > Struthio camelus. The sequence continues at coordinate 1,943,126 of NC_090945.1, forward strand.
TTTTTTTTTAAGCTCTCTATCATGCCTGTTGGCTCTCTGTCTTGCAATAGGTGTGCTGTACCACCATGGTGGACACACTGGGTAGTGCCCAGAGTCCTAGTGCAATCATCACTATGTCTAGGCTGCTCAGGGAATCGCACCCACTTATTTCACTGACAGAGCTTGAGTCATTACCTCTCCCCGGAAGATGGATGCAGCCTACGTCTCACATGATCAGTTTTGGATCTGTCCTCCACAGTCCTCTGGATGCAAAGACAAGACAAATCCTCACTCTCTTCCTGTACCGATAGGCCAGAAACTACGGGATCTAAAGCTCTCCTGCAAAGCCTTAGACAACGCAAGTATACAAAGTCTTCATGGCTATGAGAGAACAGGGCCAAAGAGGCAGCAAAAGACACTGTCTGGGAAGCACTAGGATGTGGGTTACTGGAGGGGTGGGTTACAGTCATGAGAAGACTGCAAACATCAGACCAGCTCCACTTTCTCTTTTAATTTTCTTTGACTTTTTCAGGATTTTTTTTTTTTTTTGGAGAACACCAGTATTTTGGAGTTTCCCTTTTGGGAAGGGAAAACAGAGGGAATAACAGTCTTCATTTCATTAAGAAGCCATTTTCCTCTGCAAAGACATTTTTACTAGACGTTGTTCCAGCTTTATCTGCTACATAGGTAGCATAACAGAGAGAAGCTCTTATTGGCAGAAAGCGTTAAGAGGGAAGGGTGAAAACATGTAACTACCTCAGCATAATTACTTCCCCAGAACATAATAATAGATTACAGTATATAGATTCTGTTTTCAGCTTGCTTTCTTTCAGATATGTGTATTCTGCTTTTGGAAGCTATCCAGTTTACAGGAATTGTCTCCAAAAGAAAAAGGGATGGGGTGGGGGGGTGACTACTTCTCTTATATGATGTTTATTTCAGGGCTTTCACTGTTGCAGTATATATATAAATAAATAAATAAAGCTCAAAGTGTGCACAAATATCAGGACTGGAAGAATGCCACTGAAATATCTCTCCCCACAACTAAATTAAAATTTTAAAAAGTGGTTTATAATTGAAGAAGAAATTCTTCCACCCCACACTTGAGTGGAAAAAAAAAAATACTTCAAAATACAAAATTAGCGCAGTTTCTGATTCACAGGAAGCCATCCAATCAAAAATTCATTTACCTCAAGTGAACTAGATGGCTCTCTTTATAGTTCCTATCCATTTGAGCTAGCAATGCCAGCAGCACATCTGAATCAACTTTAAGGTCAGCCTGGCATGGCCTCAAGTTTTACAAAACAGTTCTGAGTGAGAAAGTTGAATGGAAAAAACTTTCAAGAACTTCTAAACTTGCAGAAGTTGGGATATACTCAGAGGCGAAAAGAAAAAGGGAATGTTCTTCCATTTTATGTCCTCATGGGTTAGTGCAATTTTGAGTAACTAATCTGAAATGATCAAGGACTCTCACTAGCGCTGCTTTGCTCCTTGAGTTAACTACAGAGCATACCCCCTAGTACACATGCATAACTTAGGCTGAATATAGCAAATAACGTATTACCGTATGTCATTTTTGATACTGTGACTATTCACTGGTTGTAGGGACTTAATTGGCTCTTGATTCTTTTGGGCCTAGTGGGCAACAGCCCCACAATCTATACAGATCACACTCACTAAACCACAGCAATAGTGTCATTCATTTATTGCAGCAATCTGTCCAAACCATACTCCATAACTTGTGCTTATCCCCAAGGTACTACTGACTAAACTATGCACAATGGAGAACAGCATAATGGCATTGCTTTGCCAGCCTGAATAATGACTTCTTATGGCCCAAATGCAATCCTAGAGGAATGCCAGGGAGGTAATGGCATTATACCAGGGTAGAATTCTTCTCATTCAACTAAATGTATCTGATAATTTAAGATATGGATAGAGGTTGAATTCTGGCTGATTAACAGGGAGAAGGGCACTAAAATTGCTTTATCTTTCTACCATTTGAGCTGTCTGGAAAGTGAGACTTGCTTCCAGGAGGAAGGAAAGTTACATCAGAAGAAATATCTCCAATTTGGACAAACGGGAAAAAGGAGAGTACCTACTCATTAGAAGAGCTTTTCAAAAGAATCAAGATGTCAGTCCTCCATACTCCCTTGTCACTCACCAACAGGCAATAAATATCAACAGGCAAATTCCAGGAGGCTGAATTTTGACTTTCTAACTCCCTCGTGTGCCTTGTTCTCTCTCCTCCTGGAAGCTAAGTGCCAGGAAGATGGAGAACACGTATACTGACTTTCCAACAGTTTGTTCACAGAAAAGGCAACAGGAAAGGATCAGGCATGCAGCTGGGGACCTGCCAGTTTCTGTTATTTCCTCTGGATAGCCAGCTTTGTTCAGCACAACTGCAGTTTTCCAAGTGAAAAATTTTAGCTTTGTTAGAAGACCATTTCCCATAGGGGAATAAATGAGGTGGAAGCATCCCTCAAACATCATTACTTTTCATTTGCAACTGCACACGCACAGAAGCTTCAGAAGAACTATAATCCCCATCCTCAACAAACAAACAAAGCTAATTAGAAATTTGGTTTCATAAACATTCTTCCCACATTCACGCACCTACACTTAGAGGATGACATACCTTACTGCAAGTTCAGAGTGGTTTGAGTAGAAGAATCCAAGGGGAAACAGAAAGGTGAGGGGAAATCTTTTAGTTCCCTTATACGACCAGGAACTCTCTCAGTGAGTAGGCAGCACCTAGCAGAAACAGCTGACTACAATCATAACCACCCTCTTTCAGGCCATGTGACTTTGGGAGAATACGGCCTTTGCAGCACATTAATCAGCTCTAGAGCAGGTGGCAAAGTTTTTCCCTGATAGCTAGATATCAGAAGGTCTCACAAAATAGCAAATATACAACAGCTTTCAATTGAGGTATTTCTTAAAGAACGAATACATTGTGAAATGAGCTCAGAGAAAATTAATACAATTTATACAAGCCCCTAAATAAGAGTAAAACCAGGCTTTTATGAAAAAAAAAATAGAGAGGGATCCAAAAGATAAAGCAGCAATAAAAGTGTTAAGATATGGTGCTTTACTTTCTAGATGTGCTGTTTCAAATTACCATTCTGCTAGGTGCATCTAAAATTAACAGGAAGTTAAAAGGGAAGAGGAGACAATAAATGTCATCCATTTTGAGGAGCAGAATTCTAAACTGCAAAAGAAAAATGGAAGCAACCAGAAGCTAGTACTTAAGTATGTTCACAATAGAAAGTTGATTCTTTTATGTGGAACTCATGATAAAAACCAGCAATACTTTAAACTATGGTTGAAAGATTCATGCTCTGTCCATTTTAGCTAGTTTACCTACCATAAATCTGGATAAAATAACACTTGGTTTAAGCAAATGGAAAATATTGAGATAGGAGCACTATCTCAGAGACAAAGACATTTAACAAAAATTGGAAAAGCCTTTTCTCATGGTTGCTCCCTAGGTGAAAAAGGGTAACAGCTTGCTTTCCTCAAAGTCACACTCTTTTTCTAATCATAGTGAGCAATAGAGGTGACATGCTAGGGCTGAGCTAGCTAGCTTCCCACTTGATATGTTTCCAATGAACTCTTACTTGAACTCTTACAACTAAAGCTAGAAGGGGCAGGAAAAGGAGAAAGAGTCTAGCAAGAGACAGTGTCCTATAACAATCATGGCTATTCATGCAGTTCCGTTCATCATCCCTAAATTCACCAGGAAGATCAAACGCTGTTGAAATGGTCTCCTTCAGCAGTCAGAGATCCCAGGCCAGAGATTTTAACTCTTGGTACCACCTGAGATGGCAAAGTCTAATGATGCTTTTGAAGGCCATGTATGTCTTAACTTCTCTTAGTTTCAATAACCTTTGCAGAATAATGGATTAAAAGAGATAAGCTTAATAGTTACCCATCTTTACAGTCTCCCCTGGCTATAAAATCTGTCTATTTATTATTTAGTTATCACTTAAAGCATGTCTTTGTTATCCCAAACTGGTTCTGTACAGGACTAGGCATGTAACATTTATATGGACTAACTACCACCGTATTTTCCCATTATGAAAACATGTTGGATGAACCGTATGGCATTTATATGGCATCACAAAATGGGTAGGGTTCACCTCCTCTGCTTTTAGCTGCATTTAGAAGGCAGGTAAGTGTAAGCTAATCATCTAAGCCTTCTTCGTAATCAGTGAAGAGAGCGTTAAAACTAGAGGTTGATTCATTCCCTCCCAGGAGAGACGGGATGAGTCACCATTTGGAGGGGGCGATCTCTCATTTTGACTATAAAGAAAGTCTAAAGTTAAAGTTCAGGTAGGTAAATCCCAGCCTATCTGGATTATTTTGTTTTACATCATGATTCTCTTTCACTTTGCCCTCAAAACATTCACTGAAATTACCTTGCACACTAACTTTCCCTTTACTATCAACTTCTTGGTGAGCACTGTTTTGTAACTTTCACAGTCTGCGCAAGAGCCCTTTCCTAGATCATGTGCATTCATCAATTCAACAGGAATTGTATCGGTTAAGCTTTGAGGTGGCTCTGGGTGCTGGTGGTCCCTGTTGTTCGGACTCCTTTTGACAACAGCTGCCCAGCCACAGCTTGTTAGAGCACTGAAGGATCGCACTGCAGGGACATCAGATCCCTGCTGGATGACCTCCATGCAGTATGTGGTATGTGCTGTAATATACAGCCTTTGCAAGGTGGAACTGCTCCTTGCTGTAGAACTGATAGTGTCATCCAGTGATACCAGTTGGTGTTCTTGTAGGGAACTACATATCCCAAGTGAATTCCTGCAGTTTCTGAAAGAGTTCCTGTAAAAGCTCCCACTCGTTTCCCAGAATGGACAACATCTGTTAAGCATGCTTTCTTTTCCAGAGTTCTAGGGTCACCACCTTTCTCTTGCCTCCAAAGCTGGCATTTTGTCCCCCCAAAAGGTATGGCACTCATATAGCATATACATTCTATATATGTTTATCCCAAAGAAGGACTCTATTCATGAATTTTTGGTGGATCTTATCCAGGTACCGTGATTGCGTTGGGCAAATATACTCTATCTAAAGCCACAAAAGAGGTAAGGGTAGTTGTAATTTTTGCAATAATTATGACTTTTTTTTTGTGGCCATTACAGAGACATAGAAAGAAAACTCAGTAGCATGTCCTTCTCCTGAGATCATTTAGGAAGGTCAGTTTCCTCACAGTGGGCTTCATTAACTTTTCATAGAAGAACTCAAATGTGGTGTACAGAAGTTTGTCACATAGACTCTCTCAAAAACCTGTTCTTATCTATTTTTCTATTGTTCAAATGTGAATTTGAGGAGATGTGGCATATTGATGAGTCTAGTTGAAAACTGGCTCTTGTGACCTGCAGTAAAATTCTTGGAACAAATGCTTTTGTTAGGTGTGCAGATGTATCTCCCAGTAACTTTATTGATGTCTCCCTGCAAATGCTGAATGCTGCATCAATTCTATGACTTTCCACATCTTCATGTAGTGCTAATGACCAGGCACATTCCTCAGGCTCTGCAAATGTCTTGTTAACACCATTCATTCTTTGGACTAGACTCATTTCATCAATAATACAGACAGATGGCTTGGTATGGTTTGCGCAGGGATCAGATTCTGTCCTATCCTTTATCTAAAGTTGCCTTGTTTGTTTTCATAACGATCTATCTGATGTTACCATGCACTAGGAATGTGGCTGTGGGATTTGCTGGTTCTTTTCCAGTGTCCAACTCTCTGCTTCAAGCAACAATTAATATGTTTCCAAATAACTTCTCGTCTGCTTTCGTAATTACTTCATTTCCGATGTATTTACAACCTGTTTCTTTCTGTAGGTGTCTAGGAGGGAAAAAAAAATTCTATTTCGTCATCTGAGCATGGAATTTCTGATGAAGAGTCTAACCATCAGAACCATACATGTAAACATTGTATACTTACTCTGCTACTCTCTGTACTTTAAAACACATCCAGCTACCCACCTATTCTACAGCATTTCCAGTAAGACTAGAGCACCTCCTTGGTCCTTGCAAATACTACTTATCTGCATGAGTTAACGTTTAAGGTATATAGTTGTATTGTATCTCTCTCGCCTCAGACAAGTGCTTCGGTGCTCAACAGTTAGATAGGTACCGACAGTGCCTTGTCTGAGATTCTTCCAAAAACCCTTTCAATTTCAAAAGGAAGTAAAAAATACTTGACAAGACAGTGTTTCTAAGCAATCTATTCAAGGGACATATTAAGCAGCTTGCCATGTTTTCTAGATAACTGTAGTAATTGGAAGTCATGCATAAAGCAGTACTTAACTCCCAGTTTCCAGAGTGGCTGGAAAGCATTCCTTGGTAAGCACCTTTCAGGAAAAAGCATTTGCAAAACAGTTCAGAAGGCCATTGGCTATTTCACCTAGAGAAATGAAGCACAACGTATGGAAGGCTTTGTGGTTTGGGCTTTTTCTTTTTTTTTTATTTTTTCTTTCTTTCCCCTTCCCATTTTGGATGGGGAAAGTGCTTTACAAACTGTCACATGAAGTTAAGCAGAAGGTGTTAAGGGCTGACTTGCCATTTTAGAAATCTGCTTGCTCAGAACTCAGGATTAGATAGCTTTTTGCATTTTGTTTGTTTTGTGGAGGACAGAGAGCATTTCAGTGACCGCAGGGATCTTGTTGCTTTTCATTGCACTTGCATCAAAAGACAGAGAGAGACTGCTTTGTATGTTTAAACATCTCCTTGGTGGTGCATTATTCTGTTCCACTGCATCAGGAAGTTTCTGCCAGTAAGATAAGGAGGGGTGCCTACCCAACTGACAACCTTAAAAGACTGTGTTTGACAACTGTGGGGAAAAATACAAAGCTTTTTGCTTTGTGAGGGAGAACAGACTAGATCATAAAACTGAAGGATATTAATTGAGTGTACATAGTGGATAGCATTAAAAAAAGGGCTTTTTCATTCAAGACATTTGTTAAAGGCTTGAGTCAAGCACAAATGAATTTGAATGGGGTGCTGGGCACAAGGAGGGTGTGAAGATTCTTCAGGGAGTCAAAGTATGTGTCTCAAAGGGAAAAAGTTATGTTAAAATCAGTATTCTTCCAAGACTGCTCAGATACCTTGTTAGGAGTTCAGGTCTGTCTTTCTAGGCAACCTGCCGTTCTCCCAGCCTCTCTCACCTGGCAGATCTTGAATTCTGTACCAGATGGTGCAGAGGCATTTCTGCAGAAAGTGGATGCCTCCACTGTACTCCACATGCAGAAGCAATAACTGGATACATTGTAGAACTAGTCAGAAATATTACAGATTTTTTTCACTTCTCACTAAAAATTTAAAAAGAACAAAACAAAACCATTGTTTTCGGAGATGTTCTAGATTGTGGATCAAAAGAAAAGATGCCTTTGAAAACTGAAACCATTTCCTCTTTCACTGTTTTCAGTAGCCTCTTTCCCTTGCACCTACCCCTTTCAGTGAATCAACACTAATAATCAGAAAACTCTTCCTGCTGTAAATTTCCAATTTATGGACAATATTTTTCAATAACCCAAGAAACTGGTAACATCACTGAGATGAAGTTAGGGAAATTGGGGAAAACCTTGGCAGCACAAGGATCTACTCACATGCTTAGCAGACTTCTGGGATTTTGCCTCCACTCGGTCTAGACTCACATTTTCTCTTCATCAGGAATTGTTACACTTTACAGTCCAGTGACTAGGCCATGTAGAGGAAGTCTTTTTTCAAGAGCAGACATGTGCCCATCTTTTCAGGACTTCATGTTCCCAGTACATTTTTTCATCTTGTGTCCCCTGGCACAGGAGACACGGGTCTGTAGCTTATCTAGTGGCAGAGGACTGCCACCCAGTGTTGTGTCTGGTGAAAAGGGCAGGCCCGCCACATAGGGCTCTGACTCAGTGAGGTTGCCTCTTGTTGTTCATGGCTGGCATGTATGTTTAAATACAAGTCATTGTTCTTTAGTAGTACTGTATCCCTGCTCTGCATAAGCACAGATGGTTAACACAAGATGTGAGACTGAGGAAAATTGTATCTTGGGTCTATTTACAGGTTCTTTACTTTCAGAAAGGAAAGCAGAGAGGGTAGTTTGAAAGTGTGGTCTTTGAGTAGTAGTTCTGAATTGCTGGTAGTCCCAGCACCGTGGTAGATGATTTGTAAAAGGTGTCTACAATTGGACATCATGGTGGAAATGCCAGGAACCAAGTAACGGTTCCTGACCTCTCCATCCTCTCTGCAACATCTCTGTGCATTGCTCCCCCAGGCTTTCTGCTTGACCCTTCTGGCAGGGAGAGCCTTCTTCCTTGCCATGCCAGTGAAGTGTCCAGAGACACTACCTCCATCCTCTACTTTACTGAAGGCAGACACTAGCAGAGGTAAGACTCAGTAGCTGAGAATGAAAGACTGTACTGTAAGCAAAAGCAGTCAGCAGCCTGGGCACATGGACTAGGGTATACCTGTAACTTGAACTCTTGTCTCTCCATACCCTGAATATTTGGATGATGGGGAGACAGACCTGAAAGGCTGTCTCCTTACCCCCCAACAGTGATCAGATAGGTGAGAGAAAGCTGTGACACTGACGTGCTTAAGCAATTCAAGAACAACAGGCAGGCAGAGAGGAAAGACGGGAAGATGTTAAAAATATGAAAAAGAAGGAATGGGGGAGAGTGACAGTTAGACTTCATAATGAAGTGGAAGGAAGTAGCTAAGGGTTAAGGAAGGAGAAATTCTGAGGAGTGCTGCTCAGGAAAATCATTTTTTTCTTCATTGGAAACCGAACAATTCCCACAGGGAAGTTCTCCATTTCCATACTATGTTCCTCAGGAGGATGTGGCAGGCTGTGCAGTGAAGTGAGAGAGGGAATGACTGACTCGCCTGGGAACAGCCAGGGCACAGATCTCCTTGGGACCACTGAGCTGTTGGGCTACTGACTGTTCTGGGATTAAACGTGTCTCTCTCTCTCTGTTGCAGCTGTGCCCTATTTCGTAAGTTGTTAATAATAATTTAGGCAGCAAGACAGACACTGATTCTAGTGCTTGGTACCTTCATCTGGAGTGAAGGACACACAGTGGTAACTTCTTCCTCTGCCTGATTCATCACAGGGCTCTGAATGTAGGTTTCCTATATTCCTGGGTACTTGTTTCTCTGCTCCTTCTGCTTGATGTCCTTGAACAAGTCATTTAACCACTTTGTTCCTTTGGATAACCTCTGGAAGTAAGCCTTACCTGCCAAACAGACATTCATGTTCATGACGTACTGGACAATGAGATGGTAAATATTACTTCTGGAATTCCAGCATATATTATGTACAAAATGTAAACATTCTTGTACAGTGCCTAAGCTTAGAGCTTTAAAGAGGATTTTCAACTTCATTTGTATTTCTTCACATATAACTGGAAAGACAAACATCACAAATAATAGAAAATCGTTGTGTCAAATGAAATTGCATGGTCAAACTGAACACAAGGACATTTTCACAAGCAATAACAAGTACTGGGCTATTAGCAACCAGTGCACAGAATAAATAAATACAAAGAAGGAACAGTGATCCAAAACCTCTCCAAAAACTGAAAACAGGTCTGTATAGATATTTTATGCAAGGGTCTGTGTTAGGGTGGTTTCAAAGTTGATGTGTTCCTGGGTCTAGTTCAGTAGTGTCTATCCAGCAGTTATGGAGTAGGAATCTAAGCAGTTCCCCTAAAGCCAGCTGCAAGAGTGACCATTTATCTCTGCACTCTATGATGTGTGGCTCATAAGGGGCAGTGGTAATACTCTATCCTTGGATTATGTTTATGAACATTTTATTAGTATTTTATTTATGGTTAATGGATGTTCCACCAAACTTTCCTTATGTGTTAATGAGCATTTGCTAAATTTTTAATTCCAGTGGCTGCAAACTGATAAATTGTTTCTAATAAAACCCTTAAAAATTGCCTTTTTATCTTTCACAAGGCTTCAAATATATTTTAACATACACTAGGGGAAAAGGACTCTGAAAAAATTCCTGTGTTTTTCCAGTAGAAAGGTTACTTTTCATCTTTCATAGTGATCCTTTTAGGGGAGAATTGCTACTCTTCTCCTGCCGAATTATTTGTCTTCTATAAGAACCGTCTCACTGGCTTAAACCAGTGGTCCATGTAGTGCAGTGTCCATGCAAAATCCTATTTATTTCAGGAGGACACACGAGCCTATTGGTGTGTGCACAAGTATGTTCACTCTCACATGCGAGTGTCTCTTGGAGGCTCTTCAACCTTCAGATTCTTCGCTTTGTTTTCCCCTGGCTCACATCTCACTGCTGCACCTGATGCTCCATTGGTGGCTAAACATCCCAGGGTATTTGCAGAATTTATATTTTAAACACAGGAGGTTGAAAGAAAAGGGTGAATGTTTACAGTGTGTAAATTTTAGTCATCCAATTTAGCTGCTTGGAGCAGCTTTCTGGAAGTGGTAGCATCTCTTCACAAATGCCACAGGAATATCTACCTGGAAATTCAGGTGTTGGGAACTGCCTCGTGATAGATGCCTATGTGTTCTAAAATACCTGGTAAGTATTCTGCTGGCCTAAGAGAATTTTCTTTGGGAATGGAAACTTTTACTTCCTTTGCAAAATATGGAAGAAAATGTCCGTAGTGTGTTATGAAGGGCTGACAAGGAGGAAAAAATGCCAAAGAATTATTTGCCGATTCATCCAAGTAATTTGTTACGATATTGTACTGAGACATGAGGAGGGTAGAGCTCGGGGTAGAGTTGGCTCTAAATTTTCTCATGCCTTGAGCTAGTCTAAAAGAAATTTGTGAGGTGTTAGTAAAAGATAAAAGACCAATATGCTGCCACAAAATACCACTGTCCTTCCTGGTGAAATGTGTTTCAAAATAATTCTGTTTTAATATACTGTTGCTTGTAAATTTGATACCACTTGAAGAATCTAGGTTTTTGTCTATGCCAAAATAGCTTTACATTTTTCTCTTTGTATTGAATTTAAATATCATTATAGAAAAATGGCAATCATTACTCATATATGGGACCACAGCAGAAAGCCTATGCCAGAGATGGTATTAGCCTTAGCTTAGCAGCACTGGTGGAAATCTAGGGCTGCTGCAAAAATCTATCTGCGAATGTAGTCATATCCATGAATTTCATCAGCATTAACTGCACCCTTTCACCTTTCTGCTCCTCCTGTCTCCATTTCCACCGATCTACATGTTCCAAACACAGCAGCTTAAGCCACCCTCAAACAAGTCTCTCATAATTTCATTCATCTTTGCAGTTTACTGTAGGCAGCTTCCCTTCCCTTCCTTTTCCTTCCCTTTCCCCTTCCCTTCCTTTTCCTTTTCCTTTTCCTTTTCCTTTTCCCTTTTTTCCTTCTGAAACAAACTATTATACAGACCTTCCCAGCACATTGAGGTCCTTGTGCCAAAGTGAATTTTAAAGTACTACTGTTTTTTATAAGTCCTGGCCTTATCAAATAGTGTTGTTTGATCCTATCCATCAGGAAATCTTTGATATCTACTACCAAAATCAGCCTTCCTCCTTCCCTTGTGCAGCCTCCACCCCTTTCCACATTTGTAACGCAGTTCTTTTCAAATCAGTCGCTTGAATTTCCTGTTGTTGGGGGGGAGTGTGTGTATGTTTGTGTATGTGTGTGTGTTCATAGGTGGGATGGAGGGAAACAACCTTGCATCTGGACAATGAAGAGTTGACACAAAGGTGAAATTTCTGGACTTTCCGAGGAAGCTCCAAACCAGGGCCTGGTGAAAGGAATTGAAGGACAGCTCTGGAGTGAAGTCCTAATATGGGTGTCTCACAGAATCACAGAATCGTTTAGGTTGGAAGGGACCTCTGGAGAGCATCTAGTCCAACCCCCCTACTCAAGCAGGGATCTCTAGAACACACTGCCCAGGATCACGTCCAGGCGGGTTTTGAATATCTCCAGTGAAGGAGAGACTCCATTACCTCTCTGGGCAACCTGTTCCAGTGCTCTGTCACCCTCACAGCAAAGAAGTTTTTCCTCAGGTTCAGATGGAACTTCCTGTGGTTAAGTTTCTGCCTGTTGCCTCTTGTCCTGTTGCTGGGCACCACGGAGAAGAGGCTGGCCTCATCCTCTTGACATCCCCCCTTCAGATACTTATACAAGTTTATGAGATCGCCTCTCAATCTTCTCTTCTCCAGGCTGGACAGGCCCAGCTCTTGCAGTCTTTTTTCATAGGAGAGGTGCTCCAGTCCTCTAATCATTTTGGTAGCCCTCCGCTGGACTCTCTCCAGTAGTGCCATGTCTCTCTTGGACTGGGGAGCCCAGAACTGGACACAGGACTCCAGGTGAGGCCTCACCAGGGCTGAGGAGAGGGGCAGGATCACCTCCCTCCACCTGCTGGCAACACTCTGCCTAAGGCACCCCAGGAGACCATTGGCCTTCTTGGCCACAAGGGCACACTGCTGCCTCATGTTTAACTTGTTGTCCACCAGCACTCCCAGGTCCTTCTCGGCAGAGCTACTTTCCAGCAGGTCAACTCCCAGCCTGTACTGGTGCATAGGATTATTTCTCCCTAGGTGCAGGACCTTGCACTTGCCTTTGTGGAACTTCATGAGGTCTCCAAGGCTGCTAAGTTCATTTGGGGAGCAGTGGAAGGAAGAGGATATCCCACCCTGACAGATTGTCATAAATCGGAAAATGCAAATGTTACATCAAGTTACCTTCACTCTCTCTTTCTGTGTTCCTTCTCTTAGAGGCAGGAGAGAAGAATGACTCGCAATTCTCCTTCAGCAACCGGTAATTATATACCCTTGTTTCTAACAAGGCTCTTGTGCTTGGGCCACTAGAATTGATGGGGCTCTTGGGTAGCTGGCACATTTGCAGGAGAGATTGTTCGGGTCATGATGATGGAACCATTGGGGACTATGACCAGGAAGGTTTGACGTTTCATGGGAAAACCAGAGCATTTTGGTAGAGTACTTGTAGAGTACTTTGGTAGAGTACTAGTTCCTTGCCCCCCCTCCCCCCCCATAGCATTTTCCCCCAGGAACTAAGATAGGTGCTTTCTAATACTGCTGTTGATGAATAAATACACTATACACTACTAAAGGATGTAAGAGCTGCTTGGCAGGATGAACGTCCCTTATGTTTGTGGAAGAACTAAGTTATGTATAGTAATTCTAGCTGCTGTTGCTCATAACATCTACCATGGACTTGTGTGCCACCATAGAGGCCAAATGATTCAAGTACACCAAGTGCATAAGCCCAACAACAGGCAAGGCTATATAGTTGCTAGTCACTGCCATAGAGCAAAAGCATGTGATTAATAATCACGTATCAAATGAAAAGTGTTTTGTTCATGGAGTAATGACACCCAGAGCAAGCACTGCTAGTCGCCCTGGCCCAATGGTCATGGCAGGAAGAGTATGTGAAAAATAACTCAAATTCCAGCAAGACCAGTAATGACTAACCTCTGGCAGACTCTTATTTTCCCTGTTTTTCAGCTGTGTGGTCTGCTGATATTTCACCAACATATCTGAGCATGTGAGAAAAATGGATTCCTCTCAACCTAAGCCATGTCTTCAACTAGCTACTCTGAATTTCCTCCTCTTCTCCATGTGTTGGTTATTCTTTTGTTTCATCTGGGCTCCATCGTTTGTTCCTGTTTCTTTCTGTCCTGCATCCCTTGGGAAAAGTACACTATAGTCCTGCCTAGCTCTCTATCACTTTTCTAATGTTAATCTTTGCATTACTGGAAGAAGTCAATCTTATCCCCATCTTTCTTCTCGGCAAGGAATCAGAATTCATGTCTTTCCATGGTATATTTCAGTACTACATTTTTCATTCTAGAAATGGATGTATTTGAGATTCAACTGGTAACTTTGTCATAGCCTAACATGATGATTCTGATATCAGTTTAAAAGCTATGAACACAAATACATAAAATTCAAGTTCCTATCATAGTAATCCTGATTTGTATCTTAATACATTCTATGATGCATTAAGGGCTTAGATTGTACTTGCCAAATAACCTTTAGAATTTCTCTTAGTGAATTAATTATATATTTATACTATATGTAATATGTATATGCATATATATAGGTATATATGTTTATATAAAGTTCTGTCCCAAAAGATTCATTTTCTCTGCAGACTGCATTCTGCTTTTCCAAAATAGAGCCTGTAGAGTATGATAAACAGTAGTTAAGATTCAGAAAGAACCTTGTATATGAAAGAATAAATGTTCACATTGAAACATATGGGCAAATAGGATTTTCTTAAGTGTGTAGCAGCAACAATTTGGATTTGTAAAACTTTAATAATTGTGCCAGTAGCCTAATTTCGTGGCCTGGGCTATCTCTGTTATGGCTGTATTTTCCCTGAGTTTTCAGCTGGGGAGAGGAGTCTCGGAATGGGAAAAATTAAAAAAAGAAGTGTAAGGAAGATCTAACTTAAAGAAAAAAATTAGTATTCTGCATGATGGGCTTCTTTGTTTTAGTTCTGCACTTGCTTTCCCCAAAACACTGGAAATTTCAAGGGATCTCCTCCCTGCAGACAAACATGACCCAAACTCTTCCCCTCTTCCCCCCCACCCCCCAACCAGCTTCAAATGCCATGCACATAAGGTAAATCAGGACAGGATTTGGCCCAAAATAAAAGCTGGGTTATCAGCTACCACACAGCAAGAGCAGCCAACTTCTGTACTACTGCACTAACCTCAATACCCTTTATCATAAGGACAGTTCAGTAGGTAAATATGACCAGAGAGCAATGATGCTGTGATCTCTCCTGGATACTGTATGGTCTGCTGAAGCTGCTGCTCTGAAAGCACACAACAGACCTTAAATCCAAGGAGAACTACAGCCCCTCTTCTCCCTCCCCTCTGATACACACAGACTATGAGAGGACAGTTGACAACACTGTTTCACCATAGTTAATCGCTCCTCTCCAAGGGGAGAGTTGAGCAAGTTTCTGTAGCTGTAAGTCAGAGTTGACACCTGCCATCTGGCTCCCCAGTCCTTTCTCATTCAATGGCACATGCCTTCGATTAATTGTTCCAAGGCTGTTTCTATTTTTCATTAGCCTCTGCTCTCAAACAGATGGTTTGAAACAAATCTATTCAATAATATATATTCAAGCAAGCAAGGGCTGTGAGAATGGCTGAAACTAGCAAAGGGAACTGTGGATTTCACTCTGATGTAGGCATTAGTATTTCTGTTCCTTTGGGTTGGACAGTTTTTCTCAATCTCTTTAGGTCCCTTGTGGCTTCAGTTTATCTCCCTGCCAGAAGGCCTCTACGTGTGGCTTAATCTGAATTCTGCCCTCCTTTTTGAATATGATTAGAACTAAATTCATTCCTTACTCAATACCTGCACGTACTTCATTTTGACAGAACCCTTCCCAGTCAGTCTGCTTTAAGATCTCGTTCTGCTTTCCAAATAATCACATATATAAACAGAAGTGATGGGAAGCTTTCGCCTTTAAAAATATTGTTGATATTTTCAGAGAGCAAACAACAGGAAAATATTTTCACAGGCCTTTTCTCCTTTCCTGCTACAATCCTTGCTATTTTCACCAGCTTTATTTATAAACCACTACTACTTTTGCTACAATGTTCCTTCACAAACAAAATGCAAATCAACTGAAAACACTGGGAAAATTAGGACATAGTTAAATCAAAGATAACATGTATTTCTTGATGCAGTAGCAGATGGCTAATCAAGTGCCATCACTCCAGGAGTGAATTTTGTGCCACTAGTCTTAGCATCTGTAGTTTTCTACCCAAATTTCTTCCCATTGAGGAAGAAATGCAAAGGCCTGTACCCTTATCACAGAATCAAAGAATCACAGAATGGTTAAGGTTGGAAGGGACCTCTGGAGATCATCTAGTCCAACCTCCCTGCTCAAGCAGGGTCCTCTAGAGCATATTTCCCAGGATTACATCCAGGCGGGTTTTGAATATCTCCAGCGAAGGAGATATGTTTAGCTTATGACCGCAGGCACAAATTAGGCAATTGGAGGTACAGGTTCTGCTTTGAATCTGCAATTCAGGACTCAAGTAAAAAAGATTCAAGTGCAAATTTCGCAGAAAGGTGTGAACACTTTGCTTATTTAGGAATACTGTGAACGTCTGCTACAGTAGAGCGTGGTGCAAAGACACCTGACCTTGTGCTCCACATACTCATTCTGGCCCTGACTCAAGAGTACTCACAAACCCATGGCTTTGCAGCTGAGCAAAAACACACAGATACTAACATACGAGAGAGGCTAACAGTAGAAGGTCTATCTAGCCCAGTAATCTGTTTTTCCTCCTGTGCACTGTTGGTCAGCAGCAGATATTTAGGTAAGAAGATGAAAAAGGACAGGTAAGGAAAGAGTCTTGCAGGGCTCTGGAGAAGTGCGACACTGTTTTTAGTGTTTGATGCACACTCTGTGCATAGTGCTGCACTACCACACTGTCCTGTACTGCATGAAGATGCTTATTGTTATTTATTTCTGGTTACTGCTTATTTGTCCTTTCTATGTCTTCCAAGTTTTGCTTGTACTGTGTTTAGCACAACAGGGACATGTTTGTCATCAGGATCTGATGAAAATATAATTGTCTTTTGGAAGAGATCTATATTCCATTTCTTCAGCTAGGTGTGCTGTTGCTTCTTTCTCAGCTGCTAGTCCAGCTGGGATCTGGGAATACACATTGGGTTCTTTTCAGCAGAGAAGAGAGAAATTAATTTTCTGCTACAGGAATCAAAATTATTGGTGCAGAAAAGTCATTTAAATACTGTCCCCATCTCCGTTGTGCAGAAGGTGTGGTTAGTGCAAACACAAATGTATCAGTTTTGTTCTTCCTATTAAGGATTCTGTCCTTAAGATTGTAGCTGTGCGAAGCACAAGGTTTTCCAGAAGGCGAGAAATCAAACCTAGGGCTAGATCAACCTCTCACCCTCACAGCCAGGGTGAAAGTGAAAAACTGTCTGACCTGGACAGGCGATGTTTCATTTTATGTTCTACCACCCACTGCAGGAGCTTTCCCTACCCATAACATGCAAATGGAGAACATCTCTTCCATGTCATATTTTTGAGAGATTCATTTTCTGTGCCTCTTACCAAACCATATTAAAAAAACCTGCAGTGCATGGTGATAAGAAGACACAGTCACGGTGGCATTGATAAGGATATGAAGAGGCAAGGTTATGGGTTGAGATGAGAAAGGAATTATTTTCAGTGGGTTAAAGAAAATGTTGCCTCATTATCAAAAGATTCCTCTAAACAGCACTAAATGAGAAATCTGGTTTAATATCTGGCTTTGAAGAAGGGATATGGTCTGTGATGTTATATAATCAATGAAAATATCACAGCTGTTCTTGTTCTGTTATCTTCCTTTTTTTGTTGTTGTTGGGAACATTACTTTTGAGGGGCTTTAGGATTCATTATTGATAGGATAGAGTGGGGAGGACTAGTCTGGAGAGCTGCACTTTGGCCCTGGCCCTGCCAGGATGTAGGGCCCTGTGCACTCAGGGGCCCTATGTGCAACTGTTTCCACGTAGGGTGGGTCCCATGAGCTACATGTGCAGAAGGAAAGACAATTGTTACCCCTCAGGTACAGTAAGACTAGCTACATCTGGCATCACACTTAGAGCGCTAGTTGTAGTACTTCTTTAAACTGCAGGCCTAAGGCTTGGACTCCAGAAGATGATGCTATGCAATGGTAATGCCACAGTGTAGCATTTTAGGAATGACTGAGGGAATTTTCTTATTTAAATACTTCTATTGAGAGAATTCTAATACACTCAGTGACTGGTACTTACAGAAAACTAGGAATGAAAAAACAGATACTGTTTTGAGAAAAATACTTGAATCTCCCTGAATCTAAGGGTCTTTGATGTACAGAATCCATACAGCCTGCAACAGGCTTTAGATTAAGCCATTTGCCTCCATGATGTTGCACTACTTTGTCTCAGATGGTATCTCCTCAGTAAAGCAGCTATGGAGATGCCAGAGCTGACAAGTAGCTGCTCTGCTGGACATACCTTGAAGGCAGAGAAGCAATGAGATTCACAGATGTGGCTGACGCTTTGATTTGAGGTCCCTTACATGCCTACTGGGAAGACAACTTGCATTAAAACTGTTATCTGCTCCAGGTACGCAAACTCAGGCTAGAAAACACCCTTGAGTTAGCCAGCTCTTGAGTTTTATTGCCAAACACAGTTAGAAATCAGTGGTCACACCACCCCTCCAATCATGAGTGGAAAATATGCATTTGAAAAGTATATACATTGTTATAATATATCAAATAACAAAAGAGAAATAAAGTATCTGTCCTTTACATAAAAAATGTACACAATATGCAGTACCACATGGCAAGGTGTTGCCGATGTGTATTGCACAAGCAATACCGTGCAATATTTAAAATTGTATCTGTTGTTACTAGAACTCAGAGGGCATAACCCATTACATAATTAAGATACGACTTTCGCTCTTTTGAAAACAGCAAACCCCTGCATAGTTCTTTGTGTACATATGCATGTACATGATCACGGCAGTGCTGATACCTGAGAAATAAGTTGATCCTGGCCTAGCCTGAGCTTTGTTCCTTTTGCAGCTATGGGGTTACTTCATCCCTCATGATGAAGATGAGGTTTCCCATCTCCTCTCCCCTAAGGCTTGGTCTTGCAAGGATAGATATGTGAATAAAGATGAGTCTTTCCCATTGCTGTGGGTGGGAAGAGAAATGGATAAGTCCTGGGCTGCTAGGCTATGAGAGTAGAGTTGGCTGCTTTCTTTGCTGTGTAAATTCTCTTTTCTTTAGGGGAGAAAGGCAGACCTATGCTTGCCTCCTCTTGTAAGCCCAAGAGGCAAGGCAGAACTTACGTGAGGACTAGCAAATATACGTCTGTGCCTCCTGGAAGAAGGAGCTATGAATGAAGTAGACAGTTGTCAACAGGTACATAAAAGCATTGAGTGCATTGGCACATTACAGCATTTACACACTCAAGGTACCCTGAGGAAGCCTTTGTCACTCTCTTTGCTGTATGCAGGTTTAGGCTTGAAGAGCTAGATGCAGCCTCGTGCTTATCACTTTCCTAATCTGCTAATTCTTGGGAGCTAGGTAGGTGTATCAGGGTAAGGACTGAGAAGGGGGATATTCAGGGGATATATTTTAAAGGCCTATTCTGAAAATTCAGGGAAAAAAATATACGCTTCACCCTCTTTTTGAACTGCTGGATCTGGGAAGCTGTTGTGACACCTCTTCTGCTCAAGAACAGTGGACTCCAGTTTGTGGAGTTCTCTGTTTTCAAGGAAGTGACTAAGCTGGACTAGATACCACTTTTTGATGTGCTCCTAGTTGGCAGAGCCAGGCCAAGCTCACTGCTGCTTCTTTAGCTCTTATCTTGTTTATCTCTTGGCTCATAGTCTAGTACTTGGTGGATGGTGAAGTAAAGACAGTCCCATACAAAACTTCAGCAGCACCAAAACTCCCTATATTCTGCATGCATATATGTACCCACTCACAGACAAGTTTGCTTTTTCGGATGGGGTCTTATCTTCATGTGTCTTACATTTTGGGAGAGTGTTAGGCTTCATTGCCACCTGGCATCAAAACCTTTGAAAACAGCCACCCAAACGAGTGAGTGCCCACTCCTGCATTCATCTATTTTAACCATGGCTTCATTGTCTGTATCCACAATGATATTTGCACTTACTTGGAGCCTTGTGGTCTCTATGACAACTTTAGAAGTAATCTGTGACATGGCTGTGTCTGCAGCTGATATGCCTACCCCTGCTAGGGGGTGATGAACTTGCCTTATAACGAGCAAACTTCTTCCTTCAGGAAGGATAAAGATGTCCGTGATGGGTGAGCTGTATCTGCGCACTTGAGCTACATCTCATTATAACATTCTGAGGGATGGATGAGTCACTGTAAAAAGAACACAGGAAGTGATTCATGCTGCTTTAGAAGCAACCTCTGCTCAACTCCCCATGCATTCTCAGTATCTTCCCCATCTTGTGGAAGTCTGAAAGTGTGGGTGCATGCTGATACCATAGCTCCTTCATGAGACATAACAATAGGTGATCGTTCATCCTGTTTGAAGTCTCTCCATCTTTCTTTTATTGGCAGGAGGCATATGCTTCTTCGGGGGAAGGCTTTCATATGAAAAACATGCTCAGTAACTCTTCTGTTCTTCTGGCGCTAGCAAAGTCTCAGTTGAAACCCTGTGTTAGTGTCAGGCTCTTCAAGACAGGCACAGCTCTCTTGGAAAGAGTACAGACGAGACAAAAGAGGATGATGGGAGGTCTGGAAAAAAACACCTAATAGGCTGAAAGAATTGGTGATGATAAAGTCTAAACTCTGTAGAAAAGGCAGTCATGATAATTGTCTTCAAATATGTAAAAGACTAAAAGAGGAAAAGTGTAGACTGTTCTTTGTTCACTAGGGATGGCATAGGGATTTGCAGACAGTAATTACAGTAAGAGAAGTTTCACTTGAATATTAGCAGAAACTTTAATTCTAGGAACACTAACACACAGGAATAAGCTATGCAGTGTAGAGGGAAAGACGCTAAAAGGCATTCATCTATCAGGAGCGAAGGAACTAGAGATGCATTTGTGCAGGGAGTTCTTCATGTTTCATGTTTCTGCCTTATTTTTCTGGACTCCTTTGTCCAATTTTTGATGCAGTCAGTATGATGATAATGCTCATCTCTAAGGCCTCCTCTCAGGGACTACATGTTTTGACATGCTTTGGCTTCCCAGAGCCTCCCTGGCAGCTGGTCCTCAGTAAACATGCTAGGTGTAACTTGGACAAGGCAGAGTTGTGGGACTTGTGGGAAGGGGAGAAGACTAGGACTGAGAAAACAGCAGTTGTTGAAGTTATTGTTCCCACATTTTGACATACTGCTTCCTACCCTGGGATTCTGCTTGAGCCACACACAACCATGGGCTGCCGAGACCAGAAGAGCATCCTGACTTTTGTTTCAGCAGTGGCCAGGGATGCCAGTGCTCCCTAGCAGCTGATACAAACTGCACTACCTGTACTCAAGCTTCTGCCACATTTACTCTGGGCTACCGCAATATGTCTCTTCAGAAACACCCTTTAGACAACGATTAAATAAAAATGCTTGACTGCTGTTCAGCACTTTTCAGCCAAAGATCCCAAAGCACTTCCTCCCCAAAGTGCAGAAAAGGAAGGCAATGAGCATGGAGATGCAGTGAATTGCTCAGCATGATAAATACAGCCATAAATGGAAGCAGAAGCAGAAATCAGTCTGCTAAGATGTAACTTTACCCATTACACCTTCAAGCTGTGTAGACTGAACCATAGTACAAAAGAGGGAGCAAGACAAATTGACCACATAGATATATATCCATCGAGACTTTTGCTTTGCTATTGGCTTTTCAGGAGGTTATGAAATCCTAGCTGTTTGTACTTGGAGCTGAATTCCTGGGTATGAATAGTGAGATGCTTCTGCTGTCTGTGATGGACACTGGTAGTGATGGATGCTGGTAGTCTCCAGGGATCAGTACAGGATCTCTTGTTTTTTACTGCCTGCTGATTTGGATTTTTGGTGGACTTCCTTTAATTGCTAATGAGAGGCAAGAGGACACAGGTTCGTAGTGGTAAAGAAAATACTTAAGAGACACGGAAAAGGCCAGGCACAATGTCCAGCTAGAGACCACTCACCAGTGGTGTACCCCAGGGGTCAATACTGGGTCCAGTAGTGTTTAACCTCTTCATCAATGACCCAGATGATGGGACAGAGTGCACCTTCAGCAAGTTTACAGATGATACAAACCTGGGAGGAGTGGCTGATACACCAGAAGGCTGTGCTGCCAGTCACAGCGACCTGGACAGACTGGAGAAATGGGTAAACAGGAATCTCATGAAGTTCAGGAAAAGGAAATACCAAGTGCACCTGGGGAGGAAGAACCCCATGCACCAGGACAGGCCGGGGGCTGACCTGCTGGAAAGCAGCTCTGCCGAGAAGGACCTGGGAGTCCTGGGGGACAACAAATTAAGCATGAGGCAGCAATGTGCCCTTGTGGCCAAGAAGGCCAATGGGATCCTGGGCTGCATTAGGCAGAGTGTTGCCAGCAGGTCGAGGAAAGTGATCCTTCCCCTCTACTCAGCACTGGTGAGGCCAAATCTGGAGTCCTGTGTCCAGTTCTGGGCTCCCCACTACAAGAGAGACATGGCACTACTGGAGAGAGCGCAGTGGAGGGCTATGAAGAGGATGAGGGGACTGGAGCATCTCTCCTCTGAAGAAAGGCTGAGGCTGAGAGAGCCTGGCCTGTTTAGGCTGGAGAAGAGAAGACTGAGAGGGGATCTCATCGATGTGTACAGGTATCTGAAGGGAGGGTGTGAAGAGGATGGGGCCAGCCTCTTCTCCGTGGTGCCCAGCAACAGGACAAGAGGCCATGGGCAGAAATGAACCACAGGAAGTTCTAGCTGAACCTGAGGAAAAACTTCATTGCTGTGAGGGTGACAGAGCACTGGAACAGGTTGCCCAGAGAGGTAATGGAGTCTCCTTCGCTGGAGATATTCAAAACCCGTCTGGATGTGATCCTGGGCAATATGCTCTAGAGGTCCCTGCTTGAGCAGGGGGGTTGGACTAGATGATCTCCAGAGGTCCCTTCCAACCTTGGCCATTCTGTGATTCTGTGACCTTAGTATTAAACCACCAAAACACCCTAGAGAATTAAATGACCTATAAGTATAAAAAATACTGGAGGTGGGGGGATAGGGGAAAGGGGGCAAACAAGGCATGTTATCCCAAAGATTTTTCAGTTTTGCTAAATAATGCTATATTTTGTTTGTTTCAGAAGGACTTAAACTGAATTCAATGCAGTTTTTTGGTTAACCACTGACTGACCTGAAATATCCAGCTACACATATAATTTCTTTCAGGAAGACCTCCTAAGCCTGCCAACAATTTCCCTCTTGCCTTTTTTCCCTACCATATCAGATATTATCAAGTACAAAAGCCTTGCAAAGAAAATACTGGGCCTAATGCAAAATCCTTTGAAGTCAGTGGGAGTCTTTTCATTGACTTCAAAGGGCTTTAGATCAGGCCCTATTACAACAGTTTAAATAATGCAGTATGCGCACAATGAATTGGGGCTTGGCACATGGATGTTATGAAATCTGAAGTGTTGAGTGGCTCTACATAAGATTGGCTGTAATAACAATGGTCTGGAAGAACAACCCTTGGATCCAATTAATTTAAATAACTAAAATACTAAAGTTGTTAACCTTTGAGTTAATAATCTTGATTGGACTATTAACTTTGATGGTAGGAGTTCAGTAGGCAAAGAAACGATCTTATTTTCCAGTAACCTATAGTTTCCATATTGTTGCTAATATTCTTGGAGAAAAGTAGGTTTAGAAAAGAATTGAGAAGTTTAGGGCAGATTTTTACATGCTTATCTTATTAGTTCTATTTGCAATTCATTTCAGCCCTCACTCTCAAATTAATCATTAGTTTCACAGGACATTCACGGAAGGAGTTGATCCTCAACGTGACTAATATGAATATAAATGTCATAGCATAGAAATTAGCACTTTTGAATTATAATGTTACATTGATCTTTTTCAAAAAGACTTCCAAATGTCTGTGTTTAGTTTTCAAATATTATATTTCTCTTCTGTGCTTTTTGTATTCTTTATTATGTAAGTTGCTTAGCTTTATTTTCACTATTACATTTCAGAAAGAGCTGTGCTATTTTCCCTTTGTATCAAGTCAACACAAATTCCATGAACTCATAAAGAAGCTGTGATTAAATAATAACTGAGAGTCTCATGAAGTATTCATTAGTTCTCTGTATATCAGAGCTACACTGTGGTACTCCCACAAATGATAACTGAGAGACACAGAAGGGAAGTAACCTGCCCACCACAACCAAATTTACTAAGCGCAGAGAGAGCAGAACCACAGTTTCATGTCATCTAAACTGCTGCCTGATTCAGTAAAGAATTTGAACCCATGCTTAATCTTATGCATGTACTTCAATTCCATTGAATCAGTGTTTAGCACAGAGTTAGGTTCTCTGATTAACACTGAGTAAATCGAACATATGATTTTATGCAAGCATATACATTAAGTTCATTTATTGAATCAGTTTTCCATAATGAGCTATCTCCTGGATAAGTCTCTCTCAACTTTTCTATTTGGAAACTCTTTTTTAAGGTTTTTTTTTTTCTTTTCTCAGCCTTTTTACTTTTACTATCAGAGTTGAAATGATTACACAGATAAGCCTGTCTAGTTGACTTGTACGTGCTTCAAGAGTTTGGTAAAGAAAGCTTGACCTTTATTCTAAGTTATGTGGGGAGATTCTCTCAGCTTAGATTGTAATAAAATTTTCAACCTCTCGTGACTCTTTTTATTACTTTTCATGCTCTTTTGGGAGTCAAGTCCACGTGCTTCACAAACTCTACTGCGCTCTCTATGCCTCACTGGGAACCACATAGTTTGACTCTCCCCTGACAGAATTTTTGATCACTGTCCTTCAGTGTATCCTGTCTTGGTTGGATGGATATTGATTTCCCCCAAGTCTACCCATTTGCCAGTGGGAGCATGCCCTCACATGCAACAAAGTTCAATATATTTCCATGGCCACTGGGCTGAGGCAGCTGGTGAGAACCACCAGCCAGACTCATCAGTGATATTTCTTGAGCCAATGCTCACTTGCCAGAAAGAGGACACAAATGGCTCTGTCAGATGGCAGAAATAAATACATACAAATAATCCACTTTCAGATCTTAAATGAATTAAGTTGCAGAGACACAGAAAATATTTCCTGTTTCCTGCTCCAGTGCAGAAGCAGACTGAAATGCTTTCCTTCTGCATTTTATACCTTTTCTATTCAAATTCTGTAACAATTCTCTTTTGCCTTGTTTCTAGTTGCAGACCACTAGCTTTGTAATAGAGACGGTATAAGTCACAGTAGCTATTGTCAGTGACCAAAGAAAAACACACTTTATTTCATGATGATTATCTTGATGCTGCTTTATCAAATGAGCAAGTGGGTGTAACTAAGTTCACGTTTATCAACTGGCAATTTAAGATGACGCTGCATATTATCACCTGAAATGCCAGACAGAAGTGTATTCTATTGTTGTTTCAATGATGGAAGCATCTGGGCGAACACAGTAACGATTCAGAGCCCCACTGCGCACACAGATGTGAATTTGTCTTGGCTTTGACTTGAGTATTCATAATTCAACATAGTTGATGAATCTTTGTTTTTGCCCAAAGATACATTTTTTTTTAAGAAATAGCTGTGTTAATGTAACTTGTACGCTCCTATTCTAGGAACTTCTCTCATCCCTCCTTTTACTCCCCCAGGAAAAAACAGACAAACATACAAAACATCCCCCAAAAACAGGCCCTGAGAAATGAAAGGTTTTCAGTTCGGACTATGACTTTTTTCCCCAAGTATCTTCCAGTACTATTTCTCGTCTGCAGTGCATTCAGGTTTTACATGAAGTAATGGAAAACATCCTCCCCAGCCCCCAAATTTCCCACTGTAAATAACTGATGATTTCAGCCAGCTCTGAATATAAAAGAAAGAATGCTACTTGGCTCATGTAAATGTCTCTTCTTTCTTTTTACCGTCTCCTCATTTCCTGGTCTTCTTTTATTTTCTTTTGTGCTAAGCAACTGTTTCTCCTTCCTTCTCTCCCCATCACCTTTTTTTAAAAAACTTCCCCAATTTCATTACTCTTTCCTTCTACCTCATCTCCTCTAACTCCACAATCTCATTTCAGTAATGGCTACTGCGCTGCTTTCACTCTCTGCCCATGGATCACAATGAAACTGATTCATCATGTTTCTTGATTGAAGACTGTTCCATCCCTACAAAAATTTTGGCTTGAAAATGATACTATGCTATCAACTTTAGTTGTCAGATCCTGGCACTCTAACAAGTGGTGGCACGTTGGCCTTGTTCCAAATTTCTGCCCAAAGAGAGTAATCTTTATTAAAAATACTCTGCTTAGATATCAGAAATTCTCTCTGTAATAGTTTTTGCAAGATAGTTAACTGCAAATATGTCAACATCAAATGCTCAGAAAATAATGAAGTCCTCCAAATTGTAAGAAATAGGTAAAATTTTGTGAGATTTTACAAAAGATCACTGCCATGATGATCACTGTGAGCTTTTTGGATAGCAGTGCC
Organism: Struthio camelus; assembly: GCF_040807025.1. Lineage (NCBI taxonomy): Eukaryota > Metazoa > Chordata > Aves > Struthioniformes > Struthionidae > Struthio > Struthio camelus. Next base: position 1,969,262 of record NC_090945.1, read on the forward strand.
TAGGGTCTCCACTCTCTCTCTATTCAGATTTTCAAGGGTTTTTTGGAGGGGGGGGGGTGTTTTGTTTTGTTTTCTTATCCTATCACCAGAACACAAAGCTGCAGCTAATCACATGCATCCAGGAGCCAGGGCAGGAAGACAAGGCTAATTATCATGATAAAATGGGGAGTTATCATGGCTGTTAATTGTCCTCTAGAATCAAATCTGAAACTGAGAGAAGTAAATAGATAAATAAAACAACAACAACAGCAACAAACTATGAAACAGCATGTTAAAAAATCCCACACTATTTGTCAGTAGTGCTTAACAGCATTAACCTTTATTTATTTCAACACATATTTACTTCATGTAGCTGTTAAATCTCATTTCTGTCACAGTGAACACCTCATCTTTCTCCTGTGCTCCACGTCATAGCAAGCGATTTCACAGTTCACCCATTCATGCCAAGCTTCTCAAAAACACCAAGATCCCCCTACTCCTTCAAGCTGAAATCAGTGAAGTGATGATCAAGAAAGCATGCATTTATCATTTCCCATTAGCAATAATCTCTGTAAGCCCTTTCCAACTGCTAAGCGCTACACTATGGCAAAGGGGGCATCTTCCGTCCAACACATGGGTCAGAACTGAACTGTCTGTGGAAATGGAGAGGAGTGCAAAGGTCAGGCTCTTCCTTCAACAAAGTCACAGTGATGTGACTTTTAAATTATGAGGTGGGTTCACAAAACAGCCTTGTGCAGTAAGGGAGAAATCCTGTCCACTCTGTGAAGGAGAGCAATGGCAAGAGTAGCAATGCTGTTTCACTGTTTAAGCTGAGGCAGGCTTTAAGGAGCAAAAAAATTGTTGGAAACTTCTGCATGACGTCATGTCCGGTCTGCCCCTTCAGCAACTATCCTAGAGCAATCCAAGCTGTCTGGACTGTCCTGACTTTCTCTCTCCAGCACGATTTGGACTATCGGAGCTCTTTATGGATTGCTAAGGCTTATTCACACTACATCAGTTTAGGATTAGGTCTTTGTTGAGGTGGGTTGTGTGGGTTTAGGTCCTGGATTTCCTGTAGAAATTTCCTCTTTAGCTTGTATTCATCCTCTTGGCAAAGTTTCTGATTTCTCGAGGGGCCCCCTTTTTCCCTGGTGGTGGCCCAGAGACTCCTTTTGTCTGTGCTTCTTTTCCTGTTGGTCTTCTGCTTTGACCTTACCCACTCAGTTTTCGAAGAGGGAATGGTGTCTGACAGTACAGGCACAGACACTTTTAAACTCCCTTTCTACTAGTCTCCCTAAAGCCTGGAGTTTAACTAGCCTTCCTTGGAGATCAAATCTGGATATATTAGCAGAGGGTCATGATCAAAAGGCATGAGAAGAGGATTAGGACCCAGTTCCCATTGATGGCTGTAGGTCACAGGACAATCTTCCATGACATCATTTTGTGTTACTCATCTGGTTGCCCTCCTGACGCTGTACTTAGACCCCAGATTAAGTATTGCATATCTCATTCAGAACTGGAAGTTGAACGTATGCTGGAGGAATATTAAAATTAGGAGATAATGGCATCCATCTACTCCAATTTCCCTCATTTTACACCAACAGCAGATTACCTCTTAGTGTTCTTGCACCAAGTTGAGCTAGATCTGGAAAAGCAGTGCTACTGAAAAGTTTTATTAATAATGTTATGTTATCCTTGCAAAATTTGATACAAGTGAAGCTTTGAAAACTGTTTGAGGTAAAATCCAGATTCATTTGATAACAATAATATCTCATCATTACCTTATAGGCTTTTTTCATCTATGCATCGTGAAAAGCTTTAAAGAAGAAGCCCTAGTCAATCCTCTGGTGAGAAAAAAAATATTTGCCTTGTATCTCCTCAAACAAGGTCATTTCCTCTCTCATCCCCAGGGAAGAAAATAGTCCTCCAAGGATAAAGTGATTTTGGGATCCTCATCATAAATTTATTCCATACAATAAATTAGGGAATTGACACATGTTCAGGAGGTCTCATAATATAGGAATCTTCTTGCTATGGCATTCTTTCCAAGAGGAGTAAGTGAAAATGCAATGACAAAACAGCTGAATTTGAAACCTGGTAAGGACTGTTGCCTATAGTTTTGTTTGAGGAAGGTGCTCTTTGAACTCGCCAAAAAGGTGCTGTGTAGCTGTACAGAGAGAAATATATACAGGGAAATAAACACATGGAAGACATTCATAAGAACAGCTGTACTAGTTCATTTCACAGGGCCCCATTTTCTGTCTCTAATAAATATCCAGGGAAAAGTAACAGCAGAGCAAAAACATATGATACTTCCCTGGTCTTGGATCACTTTCGGAGCAGGGCATTTCCAGATGTAGTTTGTCTGGCAGATCTTTCTTCCAAGTTTTTCATCCTCTTGAACCCATGCAGACCTCTCGCATCCACAAGATGCTTTGGGAAGGAGTTACACAAGTATTTCTACTATCTGTTGCATGAAGAACTACCTCCTTTAATTTGTGTCACAGCTGGCTTTTGCTGGCCTCATTTGGTGGCCTTTTATTCTTGTACTGGAAGAGAGTGAACAGTCAATCTCTTTCTATCCTCTTCATGTCATTCACCGTTTTGTAACCTCTGATGTAGCCTCGCTCAGCTGTCTCTTGCCCAGGATGGAGAAATCTAGCCTACTCAGCCATTCCTCGTTTGGGAGCTGAGCCAGGATTTCAATATCCCTTGTTGCCTTTCTCAGACTCTTCTCCATTTCCAGTAGATCCTGAGATGAGAAACGCAAGTTGCATGCAGTATGAAAGGTGTGGAAGAACCATGGATATATATGGTGCCATAATGATGTTTTCTCTTTTACCGCTTTCCTAAAAATGCCTAAGAATTGATTGGCTTTTTTGACTGCTACTGAGCTCTAGACTGATGTTTTCATGGAACTATCTATCTGTCACAAGCCCAAGGCCTTGTTCCTGGCTGGTGAGTCAGCCCATCACTTCGTATGTAATGATAAGATTGTTTCACTTTACATCTATCTGCATCAAATTTCATTTGCTGTTCTGCTGCTTTCATTGCGCTGAGCTGATCTATAGAGCAGCTGGTCTATGCTGGTTTAGGTGGAATTTGCACAGTTTTTTTTTTAAGAGTCAATTTTAGAGTAATTTGGACTGAAAGTGAATAACAGTTAAAAGAAAAATTACCCATCATTTGTAGACCTCAAAGGTTTTTGGTCTTAATTCTAGTTCAGCTACAAATAGAAATGTGTTTAATGAACTGCAAGCACATTCTAAACATATTGTATGGTTTAGCATTATGTTCTTCTTACGGTCACTCCTAAAATACCAAAAGTACAGACATGATATAGGTCTGGGTGGAAATAATGCATAAATAATGTGTTCTCCTTTTCCATATAGCTAATTCCTGAGTATGCATGTTTGCAGACTCATACACTCATAAGTAATATGAAAGTGCTTAGCCAGAAAAGGGAAATAAATTTTAGTTGGGGAATGGAGGGATGAACTGAATATCAGAAATGGGGGAAATGTAATTCTAATGCAATTACCGTAGAGAACTCCTTAGAGTATCTGCCGAGTGGACATAAAGCTCATATTTGAAAATACTTTTCCTGGTTGACATTAACAAAAAAGCTAAGATGAGGAGGCTTGTCAAAACCTAAGCAAAACTATGCAGGAGGAGGTATATTTGAGCAAAGAAATAAAAGTATTTTCGATGGAGTTTCATTTAGTAAACATTAGATCATCAAGGAGTTTCTCACAACTTAAGTAGTTCTGAAAATCAGCAGAATTTTCATCTCAAAACAAACCCCCCATTGGCTCAGAAAACAGTATTGAATGTCTGGCATTGTGTCTATTTTCCCCATATAGATGGATGTTACAACTGAAACACCAACCTCAGAAGAAGTCTCAGAGATCTGTACTGCGGCAATGAAAAATGAGATTATCAATACATGAGCACAGGGGAGTATATTTTAGATGCTGCTGCATAACAAAGCAGAGTTTTCAGGGGATATTTTAGCTCTCAAGGTCAAACGATTCTTCTTTAGACAACTACAAATATCCAGCTGTCCTCTGAAAATGACAAAGATGGACATCAAATGGGTCTGGTGGGTAGACTCAGAGTCTATGAACCCATCTGGCACTATATAACCCACTCTCAGTATTTCTTTCACATCTTTATGGTTTGAACCTGTTTGGCGTAGCCAGGCACTCTATAGCTGATTTCCAGTTCAGTCCCTCAGCTTCTTTCCTGAGATTTCCAAAACAGATGATGACCTCTAGGAACTGAACAGAAGACTACAAAGCCCATGAACATCACTGGCCTGATACTAGCTTGCAGTGACAGCTGACGCCAGATTAATTGTGTGCCAATAGCCTAACAGCAAAGGATTTTTTGTATTCGATTATTATTTTCCTCTCTCCAATTATCTTTCCAACCAGCCTTTCTCTAAAGCGTAAATTCTTGCCAGGTCATTGATACTGTTCTACAGACAGAACTACAGAAAAGAGATTGTACTTTGTCTGTTGGTAATTGGTTACTACAGGCATTTACACTAATCATCACTAATCATTCTAATTTACACCTCCTACCAGCCCCTGATTGCTTGTAAAATCTCCAGTCATTTTACTCACCTACTTTAAATAATTTTAATTTCAGCCTGTAGACACAGAGGTGGCATGTCTGTAACAGAGGTTCCATATTTTTAATGAAAATGCTGTTGGACATCATGACAATGTGTGATTTTCGGTACGTAACAGACATATAAAGATCAGAAGTGTTTGAGTAGGGTCGGATACATACAGGGCATATATGCATATTGTCATTTCTCCAAACTCAGAATTCAATCAAATAATTTAGGTGCTAACTCCCTTGAGGATGAAAGAGTTTAAACTTTGGTTTGTCCTTGGGTTGAAAGATGCAGTCACAATTTGTTGCCATGAATAAACTCATTATGGTGGAAGAAATGTAAAGAACTGAAAAACAAAAACTAAAAAATGGATATGGAAGTGCCGTTTGTTTCATCTCATTATTAATAAAGAGAAATGCGGCGTTCAAAGCAAGCTGCTAATACCAGCAAAATTGCAGTCTGAATCAAATAAAATTGCTAAAAAGTCTTAATTCCTTATTACAATTCCTTTATTTTTTTTCTTCTTTTTTTCTTTTTTCTTGGCCAAGTACAGTGCGTGTATTTGCTAATGGTAGGAATGAACCATCTTTCTACACTTAGACAGTGGAGTGAACTTGACACAAAAGCAGAAATTCTCCCTTCCTCTCAAGCATGCCTTTCCCCACAGGAGAATATCAGTTTATCAGTGATTACACATATTGGACTAAGCACCAGCAAGCTATTGTAGATTTTGTAAGGTCTAGATTCAACTGCATTCCTTACCAGTGATTGTTGGCATATATACACTGCTGCTAACGAAAGAATATTATTCTTTCACCCTCCTCTTAACATTTCCATTGGCCTCACAGGACAGACGAAAGCCTGTTACCACCTCTAGGAAGCTATTCTCCCAAGGATGTTGAGATCCCAAACACATAGAGAGCTGTCATAAGCTACGGTAGAGACCAGGCAGGTGTTTGCCATATTTGAAATGACTCATGCTCATTTTCCTGCTTATGACCTGGAAGATGATCCTTGTGACCCTGTTGAATGGAAGAAATGTCAAGCAACAGCAACAGACAATTTGAAGTCTGCTAGCTTTATTACCTTTATCCTCTCTGTATCTTACAACTTCCTAGATCAAAATAGCTCATACAGGGGACTACTAGAATTTGTATTTGAAAGCGGAGCTCAGGAGAGGGTTCTCAAGAGGTAAAGAGGAGAGAAAGGTAGAAATGTTAAGCCTAAAGCAATTTATGTCATTGAGTTGGTCCTTTCAGTCACTGCAGGTTCACATACGAATAGTTCTACTGGTGAAGAGAAAGAATCGATCCCATGAAACATTTTTGGTCCTTAAGAAAGACTCGATCCCATGAAACATTTTTGGTCCTTAAGGGAGGTGAATACTTTTCCTATTTTGATGGGATGATGGCATCAAGACAATCAGGAGGCTGTGGCCTGAGACTGAAGACCTCGGGCTGGGCTCTACTCCGAACCCTCCAACTAACACTAATTAGTTAGGTCTCTGAAGCTCAGTTTCTCAGTTTTCCAATTTCCTCTGCTGTCCTGGCTGGCAGGAGCTCACTCACCACTTCCGAGAAAGACCTCCCCTTATCCCATGATAGCAAGGAATGGCTCTACAGAGCCTTCCTCAGAGACTCTTCCTGAGACAAATCTGATCACTTACTCATGAGGAAGAGGAAAAATAGTTTGGCCTCTTTGTTACCTCTGGGGTCCTACAATGACATAGCTGTTGATCTGACAGGCCAAGACAATAATGAGGAGTTCTGGTCAGACTCCAGAAAGAGGTACACTGAGCTACCAAGGCAGATCAATCAGGTCTGATGAAGAAAGCTTCCTGTGTCCAGGCTTCACAGGCAGATCCTAAGTAGAACGGACATGCTTTTGGTGGCATTATGCGGAACAGTAATACATGAACACAAATGGAGAAATGCTGATCAGCTACTTCTAAAATAATTCTCCGGTCTCACAGCTCATTACAATACTCCAGGAAAACAAGGACTGGGCTTATATGCATTATTAACTTTCTGTCATGTTGGTGCATTGTGATTACCTGTAATGTGATAGTCTCCCAAACACAGAGTACTGACACTTAATAAAACAATTAAGTTGTGACTCTTGTGAATACAGTTGTGCTGGTTAATTGCTGACATATCTACTCAAATTTGCCTAATTATTCAATGACTTACCAGAAATTCTTTACTAATGTGATTAAATTGTCTGTGCTATTTTGAACAAGGTGAGCTTTTTAACCTGAGGAAATCTACCTGAGGAAAATGATTTTGCTGTTTCTCTCATCTCAGGCTACTTCTTCCCTACATGAATGATACTATCAGGTCGAATCTGCCGGGAACAATCTATCTGGTTTTGATCTTTTTAAAATAAGTTCCTCTGCAGTTTACTTAGCAGGAACCACAGGTCCTTCCCTATGCATTAAATAGACTCTAATTCAAGAATGAAGTTAACATAGCAGTTATCCCTGTTGCCCGTTATGTCTTTCCCAAGACAGCTGGACAGCACGACTGTTTAGCTTAAGGTCTGGAAATTTATACAGACTGAGCTGAAGGTGCTATGGTCAATATTAAGATAGGGCTCTACGGGTAGATGTCAAGTAAGTGGGTTTTTTTACTTATTTTTTCCAAAGCTGCAGTGGTTTCTAGACGAGTTTCTAACGTGCAGAGGAATTATACTCTGTTCGATGCTCACAGTGTATATAATTTATTCTCTTGGCCTAATTCACAGAAGCTGCAAACCTGTGATAATCCAGTCTACAAAAGCTGGCTCTTTAGTTCAAGCTACAGAGTTCTGATGGAGATGTACACCTCTAAACCTTTGCACAAAGAAGTACATGGTCAGAAAGCGCTACTAGGCTTTGCTGAATAGTGGCGACTTCTGAACCTTTGCCACAGTGGTGTGAACACATGAGACTCTAAAATAGTTCTTTTGATTGCGCAAGAAAGGGCAATTATCACTCTCTTAAAGAGGATCACATTTTATGCCTGGGAAAGTTGAGAAGCAGCAACCTTGACTGCAAACCTTAAGACAGATAAGGATTAGACACCTTACTTGGAGAATTGTGAAAGGAAAACGGAGCCAATACTGACACCACGATCTACTTCTCTATAAACAGTTCATACCCATCATCTAATACTAGTGTCATGGTACCAGGTTATCAGAGAGGTAATACCCTTGGTTAGGCACAAGTTCAGGTACACAAGCCTTTCTACAGCTCCCTGCGTTTGGAGGCAAAACAGTGGGAAACGTAAAACCGTATTATGCCGACATAAGATCATCTTGGAGGTACTATGAGACCAAATTAATAGAATAGCAGTTGATTCTTCTCTTATTAGGGAAATGCAGCCGTCCAAAAGCTGGTCTGACCTAAAGAAATTGCTAACTCCATTTAGCACATTTTTGGAGGAGTTCGAATAACTCTCATTCTAACTGAGATGCCTTTGCCCTAGTGTTTCTCTGACAGTCATCCTTAACATAAATGCGTTGTGCAGAAAAACCCCTAAAACAAACAAACAAACAAACTGCTGTAGCATATTCTATTTTCTTTTATACTCCTGCTCCCCTTTCCTTTCCAGTGAAAATTCTGAGTAAATTACTTTCAAAACTGTATACAGCACACCCCATCTGTGCAGTTATCCCCACCGCCTGTTGTGCAGGACACTGAGGTGCCTGAAGCCACAACACAGTCCACAGAGTCAGAAAAGACGCAGACAACTAGGAGAAAGGACAAACCATAGCACAGTGACTAATGCTTCTCTTCTCCTCCCCCTGCATTTTATCCATCACCTCCAGCCTCTGGTTTCTCCTATTCCCTTTTCCTTGTGAGATTCTCTCAGTTGCGTGTCTGACGGCTTCACTCTTTTGCTGAGGTAGCAGTTCACAAAAGCTTACGCTGCAGTTTGCTTCCTTTGTGCGTTCTGTCTGTCCCTTCTTCTGCCTTTCTGAATGTCTTTGGAAGACTTCCACTAATGTTTTTTTTTTTTTTCCTTCTTGTTAGTGGAGCTATCTGCTGGGTTGGGTGAATGCTTTACTCCTGTCATGGCCTGACCATCTCCTGTGCTTTGCTTTGTGAGTTTGGCAATAAACAGGGTTTTCTCGTAGCTCACCAGAAGTGAGACATAAGAGAGGTAGATACTATAGACAACTAGAGGTCAAAATTGCTTGTCAAACCTGACAGATGGCAATGGCTTATGCAGTTTGGCTGTGAAAGGGTTAAAGAAATGTTTCTAATTCAGAAGCACATTGGCTGAACTAGATGGGCAGCCCGAAGACTGTACTTTTTAATTTTTCAGCATAACACTTCCACAGGACAGTCCTAGAAGAAAGAGTCACAAAAAAGATAAAAAGAAAAATCGTTTCCCCCCCCCCCCCCTTCATTGGAGCTAATCCTGACTGAGTTAATTAGGCTAGGAATGGAAATGTAAAGTATATTTCACCAAAATGATTTGAAGTGAACGCTCCTTTTAAATTTGTCTCCCCGCTCAGTAAACATGCCCTAGGCAACTGCATGGCTATCATGGAAAAGAAGGAAAGAAAGGTTCAGAACCGGAATCATATTTAATATATAGTTCAGGAAATTCTGGCCCTTTTAAGGTTTAAACCACCACTGTACGGCACACACAGAGAAATACGGTTTCATCCAAATTCTCTGTCATGCTGGAATCAAGGTCTCATGGAGACTTGAATTAATGCATTTGATGTCTGTATTGTTTCACTTAAATAGATAAGAGACCAAGAGCTTTGGACAGTATACACGTTTATAGGAAGTAGGACAACTCTTTCCTTTGGTTTACATTAAAAAGAAACAGGGTTTTTTGGTTTCCTTTCAAGAGGGATATAACATTTCAGGAAATTCAGTCATAAAAGACTAAAATGAACTCACAGAAGAGCTATGGCTGGAATTTGTAAAGTACAAAGGAAAAGGCAATTAGCTACCCAAATCCTATTGAAAGTCAATAGCCTTAAGCCACTTTGAAAATCCCAGCACATAAAACTCAGTAAAAGCAAACTCTGCAGTAAACGCGACTGAAGCAGCAGAGCCAAGAAAAGAACAAAGAACAGAAGATACCTATTAGACAGAAGGAGGTGTGGCAGTATGAAGTACATGCTGTAGATACAACTATGATGGAAACAGCACATACAATCAGATTGTTCTTCATTATCTCATAATCTATGTATTGCCCCCATTGCAAATGAATTTATCACCTTTTCTTCTTTCTTCTGAGCTGTCTCCGAGTCTATTCCAATCTCTAGCAGTTCGTGCCTATTAGTTTGCTGACTAGTCCACTGACTATTAATAGAAAGACAATGCATAAAGCTGCTTTTGTAAGAGGCTGGCAGAGCAAGCAGGAGTGCCTCCACCCTACGACTGTCCTGAAAGGTAGGGGCTGGACCTTCTCAAAGTGTAAGAATAGGTCTTAGCCCGCATTTCTCCCCAGCTGTATGGATTTTTCCACACCTAAGCTGTCCATTTCTGCTCAAAACTGAGAGACCCACTGCAGGAGATAGCAGCTGATGAGGGTTTTGAAGACTACAGATTTTGATGGGGGGGGGGGGCCTAAATCCCTCATAATTCCCACCTGAGGCACATAAGACTTTACTATTAGTAGAGCTGGGTGCACAGGCTTTATTGCTAAATGACATGCAACCCTCTACTAATTAAATAAGCAAACATTGCCCACAATCTCCTGCCAATGCATCATACTATCTCAATGGGTGTGGAGTGTCGCTTTCATGCAGGCTGTCTGGAAACGTGAGCCTCTGCTCCACCAGTTATCAAAGTCTTTTTCCTGAATTTTAATTTCACTAGTAAGTGTTACTGAGTAATCGCAAAAAGTGTTTCGGTGTGATTTGTCTGCTCTTTCCTTACAAGTAGGACACAACCATTTCCCAATAGGAAATTTCCCTTCCACTAAAAAAAGAGCAGTCCAGTCATAAATCAGCAGAAGAGCAGTGCAGGAATTGCTTGGATTAAGATATGGACACAAACTCAAATCCTGCTATAAAAACAAATGGTTGTTTCAGACTTTCAGATGGTACTGAGCTGTGCATTCACCTGCTGCTTGCAGAGGGACCGTTTTTAGCACAGAGCACAGCCTGGGGGGTGAACTGAAATCCTTTTGCGCTACGGAGGAGATTCACCTCCTGACTTCCTGCTACAGTTCTTTCCTTCCATGGCTGTTCAGTGAAGACGCTCTGCATTTCAACTAATTTGCTTTTTATAAGACTAGGTAGATATGATTTTGTAATTAACTAGAATGTAATGAAATCTGGCTTATCATTTATCATGATTAGCTTAATATTCTATTTAATGAGCTTCAAAATGCTACCAGAAAGCAGAATGCACATCTCATGAATAGCAGAGATGCCTGTGAATCCCACTTGCTAATAGCTGGAATAATAATATTGTCTAGCACTGATGTAGCATTTTGGATGCCATTAAACTTCACATGTTACATCCAGGAACCACTTCACTAACCTTAGTGCTGGTGCGTTATTCATGCACACCGGCTCAGCATTACAGAAATGACTGTCGTCTTCCTGTATCTTAATAGAGGGCCTGATCCAAGACCCACTGAGGCTGACGGAGAGCTTTCCACTGAGCTTCCTGGGCTTTGGATCAAGCCCAGAACTCTCTGCCAACAAGATAACAAGTATTCCTAAATTACTGAACCATCATTTTGACAATTATGATAACATTTTTGTTATTTTCAAAGCAAGCGATTTTCACTAATTATGACAGTGATTACAGTATTCATCTCTGAGCTGGGAAATTGTTCTTGCAAAGAAAAAGCACTAGAACTTGTCTGATAGGGAAAAAACGAACATCCTGACATACAACCAATTTAGTTCTCCTAGGTCTATTGGGGAGCTCTGTCACTTGTTGCCTGAGCAAATTTCAAGCAGGCTGACTAATAATGGCTGAATATTTGCACAGGAAAATATATAAAGAGATGTCTACTTTGGCTTCCTTTTCCAATAAGACAAGAGTTCTTTGAAAAATCATTTGCTGAGACTGGCTAACTCAGTTTAATTGAACTTTCAGAGAACTCCGCTGGGTTTCTAGGTGGATTGCGTCAGGGTCAGAGGCTCTGAGACTCCAGTGCCTGTGGCTACAAAGCACACTTCGAGGGACTGTAAGCGAGGTCAGCTTTTAGATGCAGGTCACTTAGGCTTACACTTCTAACAAAATATGCAGGGGGTTTGTTGGCTTCTCTTCTCATCGCATTGCAACATTTGTACTGCCTCTCTGCACAGCATACCTGGCTTCCAAACACTGCTCTTCCCCAGACCTGCTCCTCAGACTGTTTCTGTATTGATGCAATGATGGAGCACATCTGATCTGGAGAAAAGATCAACTGACGTCTTTTGTGTAGAAAGCTGCTTTTCCTCTTCCCATGTATTTTGAAGCATGCAGCTTTAACTTGGGTATAGGCATATTTAAAGACGTAGTGATAATGCACTTAGCAGTGATAAACACCTGCAGGACAATTCTTACCCCATCATGAAAGAATCCACTGAGCTGTGCAATCTTGTCATGCCCTGAATACTAATAGCAAATCCTAAAAAGATTTCCATTGGTTTGGGAAGCAATGCATGACTGTCAGCTGCTTGATATTACTGTTGCAGTGTTTCTCCTGATTGCTAATGGAAATGTCATATTTAGCACAGATCTCTGATTTTTTTCATATTGATAATTTTGCAGTGGAAATGTTGCAATTTATGCTTATTCTCTTTTCTCCCTTCTCACTGGAAGCAATTTTCTAAAGCTAAAAATCATTCGTCATATTTTTCAGTGCAAGAACATAGAAATAAGACGTTGTGTCTGACAGAAAACAACCTTTTCAGTTCACTACACATTATTTACGCTTAATTCTTAATTCCTTTCACCACTCCATGGCACTCTAAGAATTAGCAGTCCTCTCCTCAAGTTTGGGATCGCCCAGATACTTAGAGACTAGTGTATTATCAGGGTGTGGAGGATAGCTTAAAAAAAAGTTTTTGAAACTCTGGACATTCATCCCACACATAGTAACACGGATTTCTTTAGGAATACGATCTGAAGCTTTCCAAGGCATTGGGAAGTAACATTTTGTACCTTTTACTGATCACCACACTGGAATCTAAGAGACTTCCATTTTGTTCTTTTTTGACAATTGAGACAGATTTATACTATACATATAATTACTAACAATGACAATAATTATTATCAATAATAAATTGAATCATACATTCGTATGGTAGTAATACACAGGATCTTGTTGTACTAAATACTGAACTGCTAACATTAAGAAGATTGCTTGTAGCCTGGAGGGCTCTGCTTTCCAGACAATCTGGTTAATGTCAGAACCTCAGCTATTCTAGGAAGTCTATTAGGACACTGAGTTATGTTTGTTTCTCTAAATCTTACCTTAACAGATTTTCAGAATCTATGCAAATGAGTTAGCATCCAGATATGCTGGTACTTCACTCAAAATGTTAACTTGACAAGAACCGGTTTTCCTGAAATATTTTGCAATAATTATTTTCTGGTCTTCTTCAGGAATAAGAGGTCCAGAGATATGAGCAGTTGAGTTCATTATAAACATACGAGTGAACACTTAGAAAAATCATTGTTTGGGTTTGATTTTTTTTTGCTTTGTGGCAGAGATTTGTTCCCGCATTCTCCCACAGCGAAGTTTCATGACGTCAAAAGTCACATTAGAGAAAGAGAGTCTAGAAATAGATTGATAAGAATGGTTCAAAAATTTTAGAGGAAAAAAATGAAAGCTGACAATGAATGTAAGGTGTGAAAAGCCTTGCCTTGACAAGAGTCAAAGTAAGGAGGAGTCCAAGACTGAGGTTTTCAAATGTGTTTAAAACTTAATTGCCCAAATTCCAGCGAATTGGAGAGAAGTATCACTGAAATGTTTCCTCTTAAAACCTTTACAAGAGTCGGATGAAGAAAATTAACTGTTTCTTGGAGGGGCTTTCTCTTTTCAAAAGTGATTAACCTCGAGCAGAAACGATCACCCCTCGTGGCCTTGTTGAAATCTCTTGTGATGAGGAACAGAGGTTCAGTGGTGGGGATGCCTGGCAACTGCCGACTTCTGCAGCCCAAGATCATGGAGATCCCTGCAGTAAGGGAGTGAGCTGGGGCTGTCTTGGACGGGGCCTGTGGAGCTTGCCAGGGAGCTCTGAGCCAGCCACTTAGCTCCCTGTTCAGGTGGGATGGGACACGATGGAGCTGATGCCATGTGCATCTCCTGGTGTGCAGGGCTTAATGGAAGAGAAGCACTTTCTCCCCAGTGCTGCTCGGGCCTGTTTTCAGGAAAGATTCCTGCCATTTGCTCATGTCACCCAAGAGTCTTCCCCACGCTGCAAGCTCTGACCTGTGTACGCAGCACCCTGTATTGCAGAGACAGGAGTGCGACAATAACGTTGCACCCTCCCTCCACTGGCTGCTGCAGCTCACCCACTACTGCCAAAGCACTCGTATCACAGCTTCCATCTACATGGCACCACGGAAGAAAACTCTTATGTAATAATCCCCAGCAGCTTCAGCCTGAATTAACTAGTGTGAGACCTACTTGGGTCACTTTCACATATACGAGCTGATGTTATGCAAATTTCCGCCCGTCACTTATGGCCTGAATTTCATCATGGAGCAGGCAGAATGGCACAGTGGTTTCTTCGAGGTCAGAGCAAAGCTGATGCAGTGGCCATGTATGTCTTAAGACACAGCAGAACATAAGAACTTGCTGCAGCCCGGAGAGACCCATTTTGCTTGTTCCTCCTTTTGGCTAGCTCTGCAATAGCCAGGCTTGATCACACATTCCTACTGTCTGGCCAGATGAAGTCACGCACATAGCAGTAAATGCACAGAGCAGTAAACAGGACAGCGCTTGCTCAGAGTTCCAGGAAAACCTTTATTTGTGGTGGACCAAATTGCAACGGCGATTGTCCTAGGAGATTGCACTGTTAGCATCCTGTCTGTCAAAGTAAAACACCTTGGATCAGGCTTGACAGGCTGAAAGAGAACTGTGGCCTCACCTCTCCCAATTGGCAAGCATAGAACTGAGCAGCCTTGGCATGTTACGTATGGAGAAGACTGAACCATGATAAAAGGGGAGGAGAGTTTCCAGCTTGGCAAGCCCTGGAGGCATGCATCTGTTCTTGTCCTGAGCCATCCAGGACCATCTCAAGCTCTGGATCCTTCTTTCCCTTGGCAGCACAGGAGAAGCTCGTTATGCAGCACCATGCCTTTCCCTAACATCTGCCCCAAGGTATGGAATGAAAGGGCCAAGTTACTTTCACAGCAGAGATAATTATCTGCATGTCACCTAGTGATGAGCCCTTAGGAGAATTACACATGGAGTGAATTTGGTCTGTTGAGCAGGAAAGGGATGAAATTTAACAGCTCTTTTCTGTGTGGTACCCTGCTGCTGTTCCTCCATCTCAGTTCAGGTCAAAAGCTCAGCACCCCACCATAAACAGCTCTGTGGCTTTGCTATGAAATGAAGCCTTACTGGCATACTCAGTAGCCTGGAGCCAAGATACCTGTGGCCTGTCCTTCCTCACCTTCCCTGAAGTCTCCAAGAGGTAATAGACACAGGACGATGCAAGTGATGTACAAATCAACCGTGATATTGCTGTCCTGCCAGCTGGGTCAAATACACTGCAGTGTTACTGTAACCCCCTACAACTGATGTGCAGCACAGCATAAGGGCAAGCGCTGTGCTTCACAAGTGCTTACCCTCGTTAGCACGTTCCTCATCACGCTCAAGCCTAGAACAAAGGAACAGCTTGAATCTACACACTTTAGACACCAGTTCACAACTCTCTGCCATGTTTTCTTCTTCAGTATCAAGCACTTGGGCAACAATCTCCTTGTACTGAGACTGAGGTGTTGTCCAAAGCAAGAGGGAATAGTGCTGCAAAGCGCAGAAATGAATAGTTCAGGCCAGGTCTGTACAGGATGGTGCATATTCTGCCCTTTGTGCTTTGCTTTCTTTGCACATCATCTTTTGGGAAAGGCTAGGCATATCTACATTACAACCTGAGGACCACCTTAAGCCTGCCATCAAGACCAGACTTATTCCCCATGCAAACTGTGACACTCCCCGCCCCCACCCCCGATGCAGACAGAAGATGCCCTTGGAAACATAGTTTGCCTTTTGGAACTTAGTTTGCCATTAGTCATGCGCAGAGGCTGCCATGTGGTAGGCAGAGACCACATCATGTGGACGGGGCCTCTTGCACCCATCACACTACAGAGAGAGACTCTATGTTTGGCAATAGCTATGCGCCAAGAGGATGCCCACAGACCTCTCTTACCGGGACTTTCCTCTCGTTTGCTCTCCTCTCAATGTAAAATAGAGCCCATGCTGGTGGAAAGCACTGGGTCATGCTCTGTGAGCAGACAAGCTGAGGGCTTGTGCCATTTTTATGCCTGTTATTTATTGTAGCCTACCTTCTTTTGCAGAGCAGGTGGAAAAACACCAACTCAAAAAGCTCTCTTTAGAGTCATAAATAACCCTTTCGAGAGTGTACCGGAAGCTGTACTCATCAAAGTTAGAATAAAAGTATACTAGCAAATAACATTTAATTTTTTAAGTATATCTGATAATTAACTTTTATTTTGGCTCTGCTATATGCCAGAACGTACAAAGGACTACGTGTTATACTCCCAGCAGGACTTTCCTGTGGACTTCACTAGTTGTTCTTCCAGCTACACAAAGAATCTAAGAAAATTAACACGAAATTTGATGGTCTCTCAGGATGCACCTCCTGCCTTTCTTCTTTTGCCCTGATTCTCTTCTGCACAAGATATAGCACAAAAAGGAAAGTTCACAGTCTTCACCTACACCTTTTTGAATAGCTTCATTCAGAAGTCAGCAAGACTGTACTGGTTTATTCGCAGACAGACTATGGAGCAAAGCTACTTCTTTATAGAGTTTGTCCACCCCCAGTTCAGTCAGCAACCCGCTCTTTGCCTCATTCAGAAATCAGAGCTATGAAGACCAAAAGGGTTCGCCTGCCTCTTCCGTGCTTGTGTGCACCACAGTTGGCCCAGGTGCACGCATCAAGGCCTTATCTTGATACAGATACAGCATTTCCCCCATCTCGTGCGTATCCAGCTCTTGACACTTCTGGCTAAAAAAACTTGGACAAAGCTTCCCAAAACCTTCTGTGTGACACTCTGAATTGTATCAATAAGATAGCGTTGAAGACGTTTTCCTGCTAAAGGAGAAGTGGCACTGTACAACTCTTTAATAAGAGATACAACATCTCCTGCTCAGCTGCAGTAACGCATGGCACCGCCTTTCCCTGCCTGTTTTCCAGTTTAGACTCACGTTTGGGGGAGCAGAGAAAGTCATCGGAGCGACATTCCTCCAGCAGCTTTATTCAAATCCTAATCCAACAAGGTATCCCCGCGTCAGACAGCACACAGATACACGGGCACGGCTTCACTCTGAAAGCTAAGCACTCAGCTGACAGCGGATCTCAACACATCCGAATGCATGTATTGCCCTGAATCAGGACACAAACGCCTAATCTAGCTCTTCGCAACTGCACTGGACAATTTTCAGTAACCGCAGTGGACGCTGTGCTGTAAGAGGTGTTAACAAGCCCTCAGAGGGAACAAGTGCTAAGACTGTACAGAAGTTGAAAACTTTTAGTTTAGTGGGGGAAAGGGAGGATAAATGCCAAGTTTTTCTTACCGAGTTCCCCTGCAGCACTAACTATTTTCTGCATTTTCAAAACATTTGACTGAAGTCAGAGTAGGTAAAATATTTAAAGGATTTGAAGTGTCTAATACTGAGCAGGACTTTTAACGTGTGCTCCCTTTTGCTATGTACCATTTCATAAGCAAAAAATCGCGTTTTGACGGTCTCTTAAATTGAATAGTCTTTCTCCCTCTATCAGGCAATAAAGAGACAAAGACCGTTCCGATGTTTGGGACCACAGTTACTGGAGTGCAATCCTTCTCTCTTCGGGACTCCCTCCCCCCATGTAATAGCAGGAGAAAAAGAGTAAAGAACGCTTCTCTTCACATGCAAACCTTACCTGCAGAATCACTCTGAACTGTGTGGCAGACACAGAAGTACAACATTTGGAGGCTAGAGGTGTTAATACGATACAAAATAAACAAACAATCTGGACATCTCTTCTAGTCATCTTTCTGGAAGTCTGCTTCCAGATCTTGTAATCACAGCTGTGAAAACATGAGAAAAAAAAATGCTTCAGTGCTAAGGAAAACGCGCATCTCATCTATGCATGTCACAGAGCGTGCTGTGATAATTTTAAACCATAACACAGTGTAGGAGGCAGTGTGTCATGGAATAAAAATACAAAGCTGATTAAGCTACATGCACCAGCTTTGTCTACTTAATATCTAGTCTGAGAAATTAGTGGTCATTCAGCAAACTGGTTCTCTTCCAGCAGTGGGAGTTTTCAATTATTAGAGCTAGATCAGATCCAAGGATAATTTAGTATCAGCAACATTTCTGATTGAAGGCTTTCTCCCACAAAGCATCTGACGAGGCTAAGAGGTTCCTTTCTTATGCTGTTTCCTCACAATTGATTTCTCTCCCTGCCTTGCATTTTCTTATAATTAATATTTTAATCTTTGCTAATTTAATGCCGTTCTTTCTTCTGCTTGTGTATAATTTCTGTTAATAATAATTAAAAAATACTCCTAGGTGCAGGTTACCTACAGGATGGTTGATTTTCAGTTGGAGAGGATGGTAGAAAGAGGGGAATTTTGCTTTTAATTCCTGCTCCTTCTCAAACCACCCACATCCCAACAGCATCTGTTCCCAGCACTATCAATCTTCCTAACCCTGCGAGTGCATGTCAAAATTCTCATGCGGGCAAGTGTTTGAAGACATACATCAAGTATCTCAGGCAGCGAAGGAGAGGGATTCACAGCTAGGACCAGAGAACGTTTCTGATGCTTCCCCTGCTTTGCCAAGGAGCGGAGGAGCTGCAATGACTGAGCCTTACTGGCAGCACAAACTGGCTGAGAGTCACGTGCTCTTGAACAGGAGCGTCACTGGTCCTGAGCCTCCATAGCCACAGGTTGGCCCCTGCTAATCCACTCAAAGAAAAGCGACCCTTTTAAAAAAATGATATTGTCACTCCTAGTATTACTGTCTGATAATAAAACGTCCTGCCCAATTACATTTACTCGCAATTGCATTTACTCAACACGCTGAAGACACACGGCAACAGGGGAAGCAAGGGACCGTATCAGTCATCAGCCCAGCCTTGGTAATTGCCTGTTTTCATGCTGTCGGACGTGCGTTGGGCAAGAGGCTCGTGCATAGGTGTGTCAGTAAGGAGAAAGATGCAAAGTCACCCTTCGCTCTGTGTTTCTCCCCATCGCTCTACCATAGCCAGTGCACGGGCATACCGCAGAGTGGGGGGCAGCGCTGTCTTTCTTCCCTGCCGCACGCTTGCCCGGCTGGCTTTCCAGCTACTTTCCGTGCAGGGCAGCCCAGTCTGCCACGAGGCTGAGCAGAGCGCATTACTGCCAAACAGTCTCCAAACAGAGAAGCCTTTTACTATGCCACCCACCTTTAACAGTGGATATAGCTCTGCCACACAGACATAACTGGTTCATTGCAGCTGATTTTTGCAGACAGATGTGTACGTGCATGTGTGTACATACATACACATGCATCTCCTCTAAAAGTTTTCTAGCTGCTTTTCTTTTGTAAGCCCCTTCGCCCCAGAAGCTATCATAAGGAACAGAGGGGTGGGGGTTAACCTTGCGTGCACCTGCAAGGAAGGAGGTGAAAGCTGAAGGGAAGACCCTAACAGAAAGTGCACATAGAGGGAAGTGAAATACTTAGGTGAGCAAATGATTGAATCAGTGACTGGAACAACCAGGCCTCAGCTGGAGATTAATATGAATGAGATGCTATGCTTCATCGACTAAGTTTACCTAATTTCTTTAAACATCAGCATTGTTTCTATGTCGCAGTTGCCAAACTTGGTTGCAACTTGCTTGTTAATCTATAAAGCCATTATTAGCTGAATGGTGACTGGGAAAGCAGCAGGAAGATGCGCTGATTATTATTGCCTTGCCCCTGCCTTAATTATTGCCCTGCATCTGATCTTCACGGAGAGGATGTACGGCCCTATCCTCCCCTGTTGCTCTCAGCATCTCACATCTGAGCCATAACTAACATTGTTGTACCTGCTTAAGACAAGAACCAAACGTGTTAACACTGATTTCTAGAGTAAGTCGTAAGCCTACAAAGCTTTGTTTGCCTTCCCCTCCTTCCTGGTCCCAAGCATCAAAAGGAGATATTTGGTTAATGTCTAATTCAACACTTCTGATGAGCAAGCCAGCGCTTTGTAAATCCA
The DNA here is from genome assembly GCF_040807025.1 of Struthio camelus. Lineage (NCBI taxonomy): Eukaryota > Metazoa > Chordata > Aves > Struthioniformes > Struthionidae > Struthio > Struthio camelus. The sequence continues at coordinate 1,989,237 of NC_090945.1, forward strand.
CATCTTCCTAGCTGCACACAGTCTGGCACCAGCTAAAAGTTTTGGGTTTGCATTTTGCCAAGTTAAAGGCTGCATTCACACAACTGGAAACTTTGAAGTAAGGAGCGATAAAGCAAGCCAGCGGGTTCTTAAATGCAGAGATATGAAGTGGAAAAAATCCACGACTCTCCCTTTAGGTAGAGACCTGAAGATACATCCTTGATAATGAGGTGCCATGCTGGCTTATTAAATCCCTGATCATTTAAAATGTAAATCCTAACAAAGGCATAAAGAGCTACAGCAAATAGAAGGAGTGGGCTGGTTTTTAATAAATGAACATGCCATCTGCCTCTCTTATCTCCCCACAAATCAAGTCTTGCCATCTTCGTAATTAGCAGGCACCGACAAACAGCAACACTCCCAGGGAACAGGGTAAGCGGGACACTGTGCATCAGTTTTGCACCCCCTACTGAGCTAGCGTGAGCCCAAAACTTGGGGCAAACTGCCTTTCTGGCAGTGCTATTATGAACTTGTTGCAGTTGCTGAGGGTATACCTCTGCCCAGGAAAGCATGCAGGTACAGATAAGGGAGAGCATCACCTACGTACGCGCATTGCCACAAAAGCCTGCGAACATCTTCCTGGACCTGCAACCGCACCGTGCTGGTGATGGCATTTAAAACCCTGGTAGGAAAAGGCCATGACTGGATAGGAAGAGGGCTCTTTCCGGCTCCCTTCTTTCTCTCCTACACACAAAGTGAGGAGCACAGCTAGATCAAGAATAAAACCCACTGGAAGGTCATGATGCCCTCATAAAAATTCATCTGTAGGAAATATTTGGCTTGAAAATTGGAACAGAAAGGCGGTTGCCTTTTAAAAAACAGGCTTGTCTACTTTGCTCAGAGTCTTTATCAACTCTCACTTTACAAAGCAAATTGCTGGAAAGACTCTCAATTGCTATATTCAGCTCCCTGTGCAGGCAGCCATTAAAGAGGCAGTGCTATATTAAAAGTGGATGTTTCAGTGTTTACACACAGTCTGTTGCAAATGGAACTAGCGGTGTATCTCTGCTTCTTAGAGAAGAGAGCAAATGGCAAGCTATTTCTTTACATTGCAGAAGAATTCACTTCACTGCAGTCTTGCTGACCTGCACAGGAGGGAGACAAAATTTAGCTCTTAAGGCAATCTGTAGCCAGAGAAACTTCTACCATTGCTTACATTGCTAGGAGATACCACTGGGCTACATGTAAGCATACATTTAGGGATCCTCTGACAGAGAAAAAAATCACAGAGCTCTGCCCACAAAACATGCAAAAAAACCCCGTGTCTATTTGAGGTGTTTTCTGAGTTCCTTTAGGGAACAGCACATAATAAGAGAGAGTCACAGTCAAACTTGTCAACAGAAGCTTCATCTTTTCCTGGTTAGACCTGTTTGAGGGCATTTGCCGAGAAATGTGATGCAGATGTGAAAGAGACTGCCCAGCTGAGTTCAATCCTGGCTCAAGCCAACGCTGATTCTGCCACCGGTTTTTAGGGAGCTGGGATTTCAGAAGGGATGCGACTTCATTTATTAGCAGTGGTTCACAGTGACATTAGGGAAAGATCTATCCTGTTTTTTTTTTTTCTTCCCCCCTCTTTATGATATGGCATATGACATTAAAAAAAAAAAAAGACGACCAATTAAATGGTCCATTTAGTAACTGCACGCCTGCAACTCCAGAAAGATTTCACACCATTTAGTCTGGTGACAGCTAGGAATTAAAAGCTGTAGAACAGTAAGATTTCTTGAGGATCTCTAAGTCAGGTACACATTGAGAAAATAGATTTATCTTACTTATTTTAAAGGAAAGAAGAGAGCTATTTGCGTGTGTTCACTGCAAAAAAAGCCTGGTCAAAGGAATAACTAAGGTTTATATGGAAAATTAACAGTCAAAATGTGATTTGCAGTCCTGGAAGCTTTTCACAGAGTGTTTTAGTTTATAAAGAATTATTTTAAACACAGTTCACCTTGTTTTGATAGGCAAGACCTACTTTTTCCTGTTTTTTAACTGCCCTTCTGTTGTTAGCCTCTATTCCTCCAGAAAAAGGCAAGACAATAAAAAGGTGGGATAAAATGAGCTATTTCTATTCATTTCCAGGCCAAAGCATTCAGAAGTTGCAAAAAAGATGCTTGGTGAAATCATTTCGTTTTGAAATGTCATTGCAAACCAATGTTTTCAAAGGAACTGTAGTCCTTTTGCAGAAAGTAACTGAAAGAAATATCATGGCTACAGGCTTCTTTTTAATCAAAATCCCTCAACAAATAAACAAAAATTTCCACCTGCTCTACTAGGATGTTTTTCCACCTTTTAAAGGGTCAGTGGCTTGCCACAGGTGCAGAGTAACACTGACATGGTTTTATCCGTTAACCTTGTTTCTTAGATGATCAAAATGATCAGTGCACAGGATTTGTGGGAGACCACCACACCAGACTGGAAGGGATCAAGTTGCGTTATTAAGAACCTCAAACAAAAGCAGACTTTTCACTGGCTTCACCAGGCCTGGGTAAGACTCTCTACATGGAAGTAAAGCATCATTGCTGGCAGTTAAGTAAGTTAAGCCTCCAGTCAAGTGCTTGGACATTCAGAAGGGAGAACATCCATTAGTGCAGAAGACCAGCAAAAGTAAAACAGGTCTATAAACCCTGCAACGAGCCAGAAGCACTGCCAGTGAGGATATGGAAGGAACATTCACTAACTCAATGGAAGCTCTGGAAGAGCCGTGTAGCGACAGCATTTTAAAGCACAGACATAACTGGGCGCGTTGTAAGAGAATTCCTGAAAAATTAAAGGAAGCTACAGGCCTGGTGTAGCCTGTCCAGGGGATTTCCTGATTTATTTCATGAGGGGGTCATCAGCCTTTGCCTGTTTGCCTGTTGTGTGGTCAAAACTGCTCCATTTTCTGACATCTATGATTTGCAAGGAATTGTTCATAAATAAGCTAAAGACTAAGGATTATTTACAGACACTACTCCGTGAGTAATTCCAAGTACCTTTGAGAAAATTGTCATCCTGTTGTGAACACTTCACTAATGGAAAATAGCCAAAATTTATCAAAGAAATTAATTATAAATTATTTACTCAGCTTTAGTCATAGCCTTCTTGTGGAAGGGGAAAAAAAAACTTGTCTGCAGTGCTGTTTGATCTCTCTTTTGTAATATTTGTACTTTACTGCAGAGGTGGCTGTGTAATTAAGGCAACAGGCATGGGACTGCTGAGATCACTTCCTTTGAAGGCCTCTTTTGGTATATTTTTGGGGCCAAATCAGTTAGGGCCAGACCCATGTAAAGCCCTGTACCAGCCCTGCTGGCTGGCTCTACAACTCCCCTTCTTCTTCCGGCATTGATTTAGGGCCTGGGAACTGAGCTCCTAAGACCCGTCCCCTATCCACCACATCAAGTTGCCTTGTCTAGTTAGAAGGGCAATTTCTGTGCTGCTATGGCTAAAAATTAGGTACAGATCTCAGGTGGCATGTCCTTGGCCACCATAAAGAAAGATAATAAAGACCTCCATGATCAGCAACTCTGTTCAGCTCTAAATCCACCACCATCCAACTGAAAAGGGCACACCAACATGCTATTGTCCAGCTCAAAGCCAAAGTGCTGCCCTCAGGCTGCTAAAGCCTTTGTGCAAGCACCTGCACCCTTGCAAAACAGGGTGAGCTGCAAATAAGTGAGAAGCTGTGCTGTTAGGTCAGGTTCCCAACGGGCTCTGGAATCAGCACTTTGCTGTGCAGTATTCATCTGCTTTGAGGTGACGTTTCATGTCTTTCCTACTTAAACCTTCGTGTGGGCAAATAAATTACAGAATGCTAAGGAATGATGCCACCTCTACCTGTAAAAGGGGGAGAATGGAAAACTTGCTTACTCACATGCTGTACCATCACTGATAAGTTGAGAAACCCCATGAAAAAAAAAAAAGTAATGATTTTCATCCACATGAGGAATAATCTGACCAAAAACTTCTGCTGCAAATTGCCAATCTGACAAGCGTGAAGTGCTTAGTTCTGTGATCTGCCCTCAAAACTGCACCTGTCTCAGGACGGGGGTCACTGAGATGTGCACCTCCTTGCTCCCATCTGTGGCAAGGAGCTGCACGTTTGTAGAAGTACAGCCAGGTGCTCGTATGCTCCACACTGGACTGCAGGTAGGGTCCACTGCAAATAGGGACGTTTTAATCCTCGCCTGAGCTGATTCTGAAAGGAACGATGGAACTTCCTGCACGCTGGAAAGAATGTGCTTTTAGTCACATTTCCATACAGAAAACCCTCAACAGAGCCCTATTCAAATTCTGTCTGAAATGTTACACTGCAAGTGTTAGGACCTGGCTTGACTTGGCAAAGGACTTAAAACATGTGTGGACTTCCATGGGACACAAGTGTGAGGTTAAAATTAAGTCTAACAATACAGAAGTTACCTGAACAGCTAAAATTCCCTAGAGCTTTTCCCAAAAGCTTTAAGATCAATTTTTCAAGTGTTGCAAAGCTGACATACATTAAGTCTGTGAAGACCTTCTTAGCACTGAACTCAGCCCGGCCCAAGCTGGGTCTCCAGAGGATGATGCTTTGGGGAAGAAGAGTATCTGGTGGTAGAAGGATCTAGTTCCCAAGCAGACAGAATCCCCACCCACCCCACCAGTGGCTTTTTGAAGGTCTTCAGGGTCAAAGACGGCTGGAACAATGTTGCTCAGTAATATCTCCCTATCCCTTGCATGCTGGGTGCTGACCATACAAAGAAAAGGAACTCAGGGCCTGGACTAGCTTTATATAATTGGCCAGTTGTTTATGCAGCTTACAGCCTATATCACCAGAGATGAGGTACATGCCATAACAGACACCCATTTGTTTGTCTTACAGACAGAAAATCCCAGTCTAGGTAGTACCATTCTGTGCCAGACCAGCAAGCGTGCCTTCTCACCTGCCTCACTGCGGCACGAAATACTGGTCACTTGCTGAGGTAGCACTACACAGTCCTCACCCAGCGTTCTGGTAGGCACTACCAGAGCATATAGTAATAATGGATCCACATCAGGGTAAACGATAAAGGGTTGAGTGTTTTACGGCCAAACAATAGCAAAGACACATTCAATAAATAAGATTAGCAGGAGGACAAAGGATTTCATTGCGGGGGTGCTTCATTATTAAAACACTCGCGTGCACAACAAAAAAATGACAGCAAAACTAAACAGCAAAACTAATTGGCCTATTTTGTGGCAGGACTGGAATACTCATATTTAAGCAAGCAGCACAGCAGTGTACATATCTACCTACTCATTAGAGGATATGAAACCTTCATTGACAGAAAGATTCTAATTACAGCATACCCACCTTTGGTCTGGAAACAATTATCTGCTAATGAATGTTAACTAAGGCACAAGAATGACTACTGAGCAAAACAGGCTGGGCGAGTGACCAGGACGACAGTGTCACATTTACTCTCTGTCTTGGCTGGTAAGAGAGGATAAAGGGTGGGGAGAAGGTGCTGCTGTATTTCCGTACTGGTGATGAGCACCAGTTTGGTATATCATACACAGTTTTACCACCCAAGGGGCACTCTGAGTCAACCTGGACTCAATGGCGTAATGCAGTTGGCGTGGCCTCACGCTCAATAGCAAGGAGCAGCCAAGCAAAACCCTCAGCAAACACTCCCGGGCTTGGAATGATTCCCTCCAGCTCTCTTTCAAATGAGGTTTCTTTCCAGAAGAGCATTTCTTATTCAGAGCTCATCTCCAAAGAACCTACCTTGACATTCTGTTAAGAATGTAATTTGAAACATTAAAAAAAAAAAAATCAGGAGGAGGTTTTGCAAAGATATGCTAGTGTTTGCACATACTGTCTGCACCAACACAGGCATAACAGACTCAGAAGAGCCTTTCTTCTCCTCTGCGGAGACCTAAATTCTGCCTAAAGCCCAAATCCCCATACACCAAATCCAATGTGACGCAGCAACCTCATCACTTACCTCAATTCTTGACTGCGTGCCCCAGGAACTCCCCTGCCATCTGTTGGCACGATGATGCAGGAGGGAATCTGTTCTTAACCTCTTGCCTCTCTCCAGCACAGATTTAGAAAAAGACAGTGGCCAAGAGCTCACAAAGTAGACTCATGGTTTACTTTGTGAGTTCTCGGGCCTCTGTGTTTTTGTCTGTGTATGTGAGGCTCAAGGACTAGAAAGTCCATCGAAGAGATAAAGGAATTCACAGCTAGTTAAATTAGAAAGCGAATATGAACATGCAGACGCTGGTCAAGGAATCTTCCCACAAAAGAAAGGAGCAAACGAGAGTCCCCATTTTCTCCACTCCCCACATTTCACGTTGCAGTTCCACAAAAGCGATGATAAAGGGCCTGATTCCCCTAGCCACAATAATGAACTGTTTGCCACACGAAGAAAGCTGAGATCTCAGAGGTACTGGGTTGGTTTGGTGATTGACCTTGTCAGGAGCGAGTGTCCCAAAGAGTACATACAAGGATGAATTCCTAGGGGTTTTCCCTTCAGGCAAAGGCAGATTTTTGTGCCATCGGTTCCTGCTCCATAGTGCATCCTGTCTAATACCTTTCAAGCTGTGTGCCAACTCTCTTCTGATTCAGTGTCAGTCTCAAGGGGTGGGAAGTGCTTTTCTAAAGCACCTTTCAACTTGCAGGAAGCTGAGAGGTTGATATGAGCTTTAAAAAAAGTCGGGAGCCCTGGCCATGCATACTTATCTCTGTCTAATTTGATGAGTTTAGTGCACCAGACTGTGGAGGCAGGCTTATTTGTTTCTCATGTAGAAACAGGTGCTTGTTTAGAGTAAAACCACTGAAATAAAATGACTCCGTTTTAGCAGTGTGAGCAATGTGGCAACTCTACTTGCCTGTATGTCACTAACAGAGATTGAAACGTGATGGGAATAAAAGCTTGAGCTCCAGGGAATCTAGAGGTGATATTTGGAAACCTTAAAGGAGAGTAAGTTTCTCAGCTGTTATTCTTAAACCTCAGCTGCAAATGAAAATGTTTCAAGCTTCATTTTTTGCCTGATATGTATTCACATCTTCATATGTGCTTCCATGTTGCTTTACAGTACATCATTCTGTAGCAGTCATTTCCTCGGTGACATTATTAAACACAGAAAGACTAAGCGACCATATATATCTATAGGGGTGTGTGTGTGTGTGTGTGTGTGTGTGTATGTGTGTGCATGCATATGTATAAAACCACACACACTAGTTTAACAGAACCGAAAGATTTCGAATCCCATTCACAAATACTCAACTTACTGGGGCAGTTATACTTTAAATTAAGATGCAACAGAAGATTATTTTTCCCTTTAAAAACTATTGAAAAAAGCACAAAATGGTAAACTGATCGCTCAGTATGGCTGCCTTTTCCAATAATTTATTATAAAGCCTCTTAGAGAAGTTATTTGTGATACATTACCAACAGATCGGGCAAGCTGCTACCCAGTGCAGCACATAAATAAGGTAATTTTTATTTAATGCTTCTCTGTGTTTCAAACATGTTTCCCTGAAAACTGTAATCGAACATTATGAGGAACTGAGAATGATGTAAGGGGCTGATAGGAAGGGGGTGGCCTCAGCAGAAGGTGGTAACAAGTATTTGAGTTGTCCTAGAGGAGCTGAAGGCCGCTGCTCTGTCCTAGACAGCCGAGAGCTCCCCATTTTCACTGGTAAAAGGCCGGGGTATTTTCTGCCAGCACACTCCACACAAGGCCATTCTACCACCTGGGACACAGGGCACAATTAACTGTGACTGTACCTATTTCGTAGCCTCCCTACTCCCAAGCCCCACTCCCTAATTCCTGGGCAACGTATAAGGAGAAGGCCCTCTGCCTTCCTGCCCTGCGCACCAGACATGCAAGTGGGATACATGGTCCTTCTCTGAATCTGCACTGGAAGCCACACACCCGCTCTTAATATTCAACACTTTAGCATTTTCCGCTGTCATTCCCGATGCACCGTGACATCCCACAACAAGGCAAGATCAGGAATGAGGTTTCTCCTCCTACATTGCCTTAGGAAGTCTTCTCTGCAGGGTTGCGTAGAACAAGCGGTTACACTGCTCAACATATACTCAGCATTTGCAAAATAAGGATGGGCTGTGCATTTGGGAAGCTAATGGTGAACACCCTGCTGCACCCTGCTTACTCTCAAGAAAGTCAGAAATAGGAGGAAGGACGGCCTTAGCTTGCTCACACACAATTGCAAAGTGTCACTGTGAACACAGAGGGGCACGAAAACCAAGGTAAATGGAGAATACTCTTTAGGGCAAGTTTAATGAGTAACTGACTGCTTATGCATGTGCCTTTTCCACAGAACAGTGTTTCACTAACAGATATCACGGATATAAAGTGCCTCTTTTGGGTTTTTTTTAGAACTTCTGGGGTGAAGGGGCTGCTAATCTGCATGGAGTATCCTGCACCTGATTAATTTAATGGACTGCATTGGGTAAGGGTTGATTTATTTTCTGGATTATAGATCAGTTTTAATGAAATTCTTGCTGCTTGCTAGCGTGGGGACATGGGGTGCCACTTCACTGGTACGCATAAGTCACTTACTTGTTTTTCATACACCAAAAAAAATTCTGGCATAGCTACAGCATCCTGTTCCCTTGCAATGAATGAACAATGACAAATGCTTCAAGAAACATAGACCATTATTAAACTCACAAATACAAAAAATAAAATTTTCAGATTCACTTATTTATGAGGGCAAATACATCTTATCTTTGTATTTTGTTTTGAATAGGTAAGACATGGCTCTTTGGGAAGCTCAGATTGCAAAGGGAAAGCCCCCGAAAAAACCCCAAAAGCTGCTAGTTTTAATAGCCAGTGATTTGAACATCACTTTGCCAGCACTATCAAAACTCCTAGATTAGGGAAAGGGGAATCACTCATAAATAGCTTCATAGTAGTGATCTATAATCTTAAATGGAGGCTAGTGAGTAGAGTGGATTTGTCTCTTCCCCTCTTGCTAGAGTTGTTAAAGACTCAGGGAACTACTGAAATTTATACTGAGCCCAACAGACCTCAAAAGAAGAAAGTGAAAGCCTGCTTTGTGACTTGGGTTACCTGGAGTTTGCAAGGCAACAGGGAAGTACGCTGGAAAGTGTTCCCTCACTGTGATGATGATAACTGTTAAGTTTACACTCGTCTTCTGCGGAGTGCCCAGTGTTAAATGCATGCCTGGATGGACACTATTTTATTATCAAAGGCATGACTATTTTGGAGATGTAGGAGGAGAAGGGGAAGCAGTCCTGAAAGCCCAACAAGGAATTAGTGACAGCTTAACACAGCAGGGAAGGTGATGGCCACTGTCAGCTCCAGAGCTGGAGCAGCAATGCTAGATGATCATCGAACCTAGCTGACCACATGTGCTGTAATAGCACAGCCAGGTCAACTCTTTCATTGGAGAGTGCCAAAGAGAGTTCAAAGGCTCAAAACCCCTTTCAGCAACATAAGAGCTCTAGCAGTGCTTTCTTAGAAAAGGAAAACTTATTTGGGTAAGAGTCTAACATCCTGGGAGCTACCTCAGCCTTTGGAAAGAGCCTAGCAACGAAACCGAGGAATCATCAAAACCCTCAATGTTTTCCACTCCAAGTGCAAGATAACTCCCTTTTGGTCTTGCCTTCATTCTTGTAAACGTATAGCGATATGTTCACTTAAAAAATGTCTACCAGAAGAACACTCTCTACTTATCATTCTTTACTCTCGGAGGAAAATCTGACAGAACAAGAGCACATCACCAGTGATAAGCACATTACTGAGCTCTAGAAATTGCTTGGGCCCAGAACCAACACAACATTCAAGTAACCATTCCTCCTCAGTCAAACATCTCAAACACCGTGGTGATGAAACAATACAAAAAGCTGCTCAGCACAGCTACAGCAGGAAGCTTGTGCCAGATAGGAAATCGACCCTGTCTCCTTTCAGTAACACGCTAATACTGGAGCTTGCGGCAGAAAAGTTAGGCTTCAGCTGGGGAGATGAAATATGTTAGGGAAAATCCCCATTTCAGACAATGACATGCTGTTAGGATATGGCAATTTCTTCCTGTTGGGAGTTTACCAGCTGGAGAAAACTTTCCCAGATGTACGACTTGCATGAGATGCTGCAGACCATGGTAATTCTCGTTAAACTTTCACACATGATTATAACTTCCAGCTAGGAGTGACGGGGAGAATGTGGTTCTCCTCACCACACATGTATCTCATTAAACTGCATTTGCTTTTTATCAGTGACTTCACCTACTGGCAGATGAAATAAACAAGATACAGCTTTTATGCGTCTCCATGTGGTCTCATCTCTCAGTGTCTCATATTCTTAGGCCCTGGAGAAAGAGAGACTGCATACTCGTATAATCCGTCCTATCCTATCCTGTTCGCTGTATTGCATGCTACAGTAATACCACATGCACCACAGTACGTACCTTCCTTCTGCTGTGACAGTCAGAAGAGGACCATCTCCCATATGCTCCTACTTTTGCAGGAAGAGTTGTCTTAGAAACAGGAAGCCAAAAGGCATTTCCTTGTTTCGTCTGCAACCCAGGAGTAGGAAGAACTTTCCAAGGAGAGATATAGGGCTCTGCCTCTGACGGATGCTGGTATCACCACCAAATCCCCATGTAACTGTCAAGCATAAACGTTGTAGGAGCTGGTGTAGCAAGGCTGTGCACAGGAAACTATTTGCAGAACAGCACAACCTATTTTCTTGGACCTACAACGTCCAAAAGCAAAGCTATATATGCTTGGCTACCGTCTATCAACTACTGTTTACATACAAAACGGTGACTAAAAAAAGCAACATTCCAGTAGACCAGTACCTATCTATCTCTTACCTCACCTTTTGTAATTTTAAGTATCAAAAAAATCCTTAGTGGAAGGCCCAGGATGCTTTATGACATATGTTTACAGTACCTAACTCAGTTTGTCTAAGCTGCCCACACCTAAAGCTGCCTGACTTGAGCTCTTTTTTCCTTTTTTTTAACCTTCTTTTTTAATCTTTTTTTTACCTTCTCCCTCAGTTGGGCTTGAAGGGTGCTATTTATTTCATCATCATTGCATTTAAGCTTAAAAAGTTAATAAACGTCTGCAGAAAGAAAACCGACTAAGAAAAATGGAGTTACTATGGGAACATACATTACAATTGAATCTGCTGTGACATCTAAAAGACCTCTAGGAAATGCAGGAAGACATTTCTTCACGTCAGAATTGCTTGACTTGCTCTCTGTCTCTCCTGTTCAAGGTCGGATTCTGCCTCAGTGACTCCTCCTGGTTTCATCAAGAACATTCACGAATGAAGCGCTGGTAGAATGTGGCACCAAGGGTTTGGTTCGGCGGGTTTGCCTTGCTTTGTTTTTTTTTCCCTGATTCACACAAGCTGTGAATTAAGAGTTTTTTTTGTTTGCTTGTTTTGCAGTTCAGGGGTCAAAAGAAGGATTTTTAAAGTGTTGACTTTGAACTGGATTTCATTTCTGCCTTCATTTTGTGGGTCGAAAACAGAAATAACTGGAAAGAATTTTGGAAATTCACTGAGAAACTGCGATGATTAGAATCTGTACATCTTAAGGCAAAATCCCTCACTGGCACATTAATGCATGATAAATACTCTCCACATGGGAAGGCAGATTTCTGAAAAATACATTAAAGTAACCAATATGAGGACGTTAAGAACTCCCCAGCTCACCAGATGGGGAAAGGGAGTTTCTGATTTAGTATCTGCTTTTTCCGAACTGCTTAACTATGCCTGATCCACCTTTCTGTAGATACCAAATAAAAGCTCAGTGTCACCTAGACCTATGAGCTTAAGTTGCTTTTTTCATCAGCACTAGCCCTTATGTATGTCAGCTATGAATTAAGGGAGGAGAAGGGGCTTAGGGAAAGAGATTATTTTACGCAGACCCAGACTTGCAAACCACTTCTCACAGAGGTGTAATTTTACCAAAGGATAGTCATACTGAAAAGCCACCAAGACTTTTTATAAGAATCGTTGTTATAAGCAGAACTGTGAGTAAAACTTTTTTGATATGAGATTTTTTTTTGTCAGAAAATGACAAGGGGAAAAAGTCCTCATACATTTTGTACTGATGAAGAGTTTCAATCTTTAAAGGAGAAGGGGGAAAAAAGAGCAATTCGATATTTTTTTGTAACTCCTGAAACAACATTTTTCAGGTCACTTGCTTCACAGGAAAAATGGAATTTTAATCCTAATTTAAGATGAAATTTAAAGATGAATTCTGAGAAGACTTAATTGCATATAAAGGATTCACAAATCGGCTCATCAGAATCTTTAACTTCCTAAATTTCCATCAGCACATTTCAGGAATAAGGATGGTGCTGCCACATAGAAGATTTAATTCTTCATGTTTTTCAGTCTCAGTCTCCTGCTGTGCAAAGCAATGTCCATTCAAGAATCAGAAAAATAGTGACATTAAAACCTTACTCTGTAATTACGATGACTGGAAGAAGTGTTTGATCTCTTGAGATTATTAGAGGAGGTTTCAAAATGACTGAATTGCGGAATTATGTATCTCTGCTTTTTCTCACTGTCTCGGTTTTCTCTGGTAAAGATAGATAGCCACAGTTTTGTTGCCTGTCACACTGTTGGATCTAACATTAACTTCAGTTCTGAAAAAGTTAATGACAACCAAGATTCTCCTTCTTTTCCACAGAGCACTTTTACTGTAAGGGGTTCTGTATGTACATCGTCTTTGTTTCTACATGTGTAATCCCTAACATGCCAACTGTCAGCAAAAGCTTAATGCGTGCGTGTACTACGGCAGTATGGCAGGGAACTACTCAAAAGCCCCCCCACTCGGGTGAGTCCCAGCTGATCTCTCACTTTCTGCCAAGTTTAGCTCTATTTAAATGCAACATCTTTCAAAAGCTAACTCTCCATTTTCCCCGAAAACGCTGTATTATCAATGGTGTATATGATGACACCAATGCTCCTATTTATATCAGACAATGAGATTCCTCCAAATTTCCAGCGGGCTGTAAAGCTGCCTATACAAAAACACTTCAGAGGATTAGAGCCTTAAAGGCTCTAATCAGGTTTAAATATGTTTTTAAGGCTGCTTTATTATCATTTTAATCACTACATTTTGCAGCCTGGCATCTGAGGACTCGAGGAGAGCGCTGGTTTGAGCGAGGCGTGCTTTATTCCCAGTGTCACTCCTGAGACTGTTGAGTCCGGAAGGCTTCACAGGGTGCTTGTTCACACGGAAAGCAAGGACAGAGGGGTCTGAGGAAGAGAATCACAAAGGAAATGCCCGTTTCCAGTACGGCCTCTCTGACCGGGTGCCTGCATTCCCCGTCAGCCAGGTTTTCCCACAAGGAGAAAAGCTTGAAATCTCTTCGCTGTGCCTGGACTGACGGAAAGAAGGAAGCCCCAGGTTCTTTTTTTGCAAGCTATTGCTGTATATCAGCTCCATTATCACACACCCCTGTGCACCAACCCAGGCTGCCACTAGTGTTTTCAGATGCCGCCTGCATCTGTTCCCTGCTGCTACTAGGGTTAGAAACACACATTTACTTAAGGATACCAGACGTGATGGCTATCGACGGGTACGCCAGCAGCTATTTTCATCTTCAGGATACTGAAAGCATTCCCAAACTGCCCAAGCAGAAAAACTGACCCAGTTTTCCCCTCTGATGACCAGAATAAAGAACATAAAGCAAGAGCCCTGAAAACACGTTCCTAGCTGTTCCTGTGGACACCACTAGCAAGTGATGCAAGTCTTCTATATAACTCTTGCCTGTGGTTGCAGCAACACAAAACTGAGTATTGCAGGTGGTGGGCTTTGAAGTCACAGCACGAACAGGGAGAGCTTCCCTTTTTTCAGTTCTTTCTGCTTCACCATTTCACTGATAGTGTATTAGCCCGAAAACGTTGAAGTCCATTGGCCTATAGGAACCATTTGCAAGTTTTAGGTTGTTATTTGGAATCAAATCATGCTTATCTCCTCCCCCATCACTGGTAGCTCTCTGGCCTCCTGCTTGACTTGCTAATCTGATCATTTGCTAATAAAGGCGCTTGAGATCCCCTCCTGAGAGGTGGACCGGATCCCCTCACTATCCCACCAAGATTGGCATCCTCTGACCTTCCCATTAAAACAGAATTTCTCCTTTCCTACCACACTCTCCTCTCGCTGGTTTAATCAAAGCAGGGATGAACTATCCTGAAAAGATAAAAGAAAACTATGAAAGACAATGGGCAAAAGCCTTACAAAATTACAGAGTGAAAGCACTCACTTTAAAAACTGTCAGGGACATATAAGACTAGACAGATGATTAAACCAATGACAAAAGAAGCCAGCTTTGTCTCTAACATATTTCAGGTTTGCTTGCCTGTAAGCTCTATTACCAAAGCGCAACAAAACAAAATATTTTCCTGGTTTAAAGGTGACAAGTCACCTTTAAAGGTTTCAGTCACCCCAGATTTCACCTCTAGTAACCACAGATCTCTCACATATCCGCACGCCTGCTTCTGTCCGTTAGTGCAGTGTGCAGTGCAGATCCCTTGGGCCTCATCCTGAGGAATTAAATGCAAGACCCTAAACCTCAACCTCAGCCGACCCCTCCCAACACCATATCTAGCACGTGGGTCTTGGTGGGGTTGTGCACTCAGCTTTTGGGTCTTTGCTCTCTCTGGCTATCTGAGCTTAATACAGATTGTGAAGGTCCTTCAGGGCAGTGCCCCAGTTTTCTAGAAGGCTCAGTGACCTAGCAGTGGCCTGGGACCCAGGAGATACCTGCTGGGCAACCCTGGACAAGTCTTCTCATTTTCACTTGCTTCAGTTTCTCCAGTTTGAAATGAGTTTGAAACCAGACACTTGTTTTATAAAGCATTTTAAGAAGAATGCATAAAGAGAGACAAAGGTGATGGCATGCAACTATGCATCAATATACAAGCATGTTGTCTCCTTAATCTCCACCGCAACCTTGGGAGACACAAACGGTGTGTACCACTAAGTGTTCATCTGCATCCATAAAATTCATTGCTTTATTCTGGATTCAATTCTTTGCAGTTATGCCATGGATTTTTTTTCCCTATTGAAAGACATTTCCACATGCATCTTTCATGCACCTGTTTGAACAACAATAAAATCTCCACTGAACAAAACCACTTAATACTACTGCACAAAAACAAGCCAATATGACTTGTAACAAATGCAAAGTGGAGCCAATTTGCCATAATTGAGCTTTTTTACAAATTGTAATTACCTCTTGCTTACTTGGTGAAGAAAGGCCAGCAGGTCTGAATACTAGCGAAGAAAATTAGATTCTGGCCTGTATAAGCAGCACTAAAGTGCATAGGAGAAATATGGTGGTTTCTCACAAGGCCAGAGTAGCAATGAGCAATGGGATTTAAAACTTTTGCAACCCCCATACCAAAACAACATCCTGCTGTGAGAATTTCCCTATTGAAGTTAGTCATTTCAAGAAGCAAGGTGCGGAGGGGGAAACTTTTCTCCCCTTACCCCCAATCACCTGAGAAACTCATTTAGCATTAGGAGGTTTGGCCTGTCCCTCACTGGACATTCACCCATGGTAGTGGCTACAGTTCAGAATGGTGCTGAGGGGCTCTGGGATAGCTCCTTCCTCTTCCCTCTCCAAGCATTTGGGATCCCTTACTCCAATCTAGATCTCTTCCTCATCCAGTTTTCTCCTACCACTTACAGATGTGGTACAGCTAAGGGCCAGCTTTGTTCTGCCTCTGCTGAGGAAAGGACTGGTCCAGAGGAGGAGCTCCATCTCCAGCCATCCTCCTCCCTGCTGCCACAACAGAGACACCAGGACCCGAGCAGCTCCCTGGCTCTACAGATGAGTTAAGAACAGGCAGAGACGAAGGTACAGTGAGCCTGGGCTGGTCCAAGCCACATGTAGGGTGGGACACAAGATTAACATCACAGGACAAAATTGTGTCAGCATGTAACAATTTGGGTATCCATTATACTATATATGACTATATTCTATACATTACTATATCCGTTACTTTACATTACTATACATTTAGGGCCCTGGTACCTTCAGTAAATTGGGGGTCAGACCTAGGCCAGCATAGAGCAGCTTAAGGAAGCACAGAGTGAATGCATTTAAGCTGGCCTGCTCTGAATGTCCTTAGATCTGGAAGTAATTGAGCTGCCTTCGCCAAATGCAGCTGTAAAGGGTGGTACTCTCAGCGAGGCAGGGACCACCTGCACCTGGAAAGCCAGTACTGCTTCCAAAGCTTTGCTAGTTCACCTGCAGTTCAGGTCAACATCGTCACGAAGTGATGTCAGGCCATTGCACGTGATCTCCAAATAGCTGCCTCTCTCTCTCTGCTGACTTGCCACAAGTTTGTGAAATAAGGCAGATGTTCTGCATACGGCTACATGGCTGGGCAGAAGGAGGGGTGCAGCAGCTAAGACACACAGTCCCTAGACGTAAAGTGACATCAGCACTTATCTCCTCTCCAACTACTGCTCCTATAGGAGTTGCAACTGACGGTGATTTGAAATCAGCGGGAATTTTGACTGAGGAAGGCGTCAGATCCTGGGCATCAAATATTATTCTCTACATATTGTGTTATTTTCTGTATGTATTCTCTACACTATATTTTCCGTATCATCGTTTCATGGAAGTGTACCATGAGACTGTACCAGTGCAATGAGCTGGAGTCTTTCCCCTGCTAATGTAGTGGAGCTACCTGAAGGCTCTTTACAATCCATTGATATTATTTCAATCTTAATAGATACCTTATGAGTTATTTCACTTTTACTAAGTTTCTATCAGTGTGAAGAGAATTCTCTCTCACTAGCTGGACTTGTTCCCTTCAGATCCACACCAAAGCAATCCTGTACTCAATACATCATTAGAAACATTGCGTGTGCAAAACCTCCCCTCCCAAAACAAAATACCCGCAAACCTACAGCTCCTTCTAATGAGTGACTCAATAAACTTACTCAGTTACATTTTTATGGAAGGTTGTAGAACGTTTATTGTTACCAAGAATATAAGAGTTGATGGCTGTTTGTGTTTGGAGAAGCATTTTCTGGGTTCGTGCCAAGCTATCTTCAATTTCTGTAAAAGCAGTGAAAATTACTACCGTCACAATTGCCTGATTGTGGTCCATTATAATGGAATTAACATGAAACATCTAGAGAAGCATTTCAAAGCAATACATTTTCATATAATAATCTGATTTGGAGCTATCACTAACTGCAGAAAAACTACATGAAGATTAACATGACACCCTTTGCTAATACAGAGATAAACACGCCCATGCTCTGACTGGGAACAGTTAACTAAATGCATTTGTCTCAATGCATTCCTACAGATCCAAGGGAAGCCAAGAAAACAACAGGAACTGGGCACAGTGGAACGCAATGTCCCGTGACTGCAGTCACTGAAAATTGATCAGTTATCACATATCAGATCCACATCTAGCACAGACGATAATTTCTTCTGAAACAGTATAGAATTTTTTTTTTTTTTAAGCTGAAGTCTTGAGATGTTCAAAGGAACCACGTTTTTGCAAGCTTTCAGTCTTTGTGGTTGTTCTCATGCCGCTGTTGGATTTCACAGCCTGTTAGAATGTAAAATATCACTTTCCCTTTCTCCTTTAGCTCATTGCTGTACCGCACTGAGGGTCTATAAAGGCAATCTGATAAACAGCCCACAAACCTCGGGCTCAGCGTTACAGCTAATCACATCAGAGCATGTAAGAAGCTAGCCCACAACACAGCCTAGCTGTCTGAAACAGCACACAGCAAACTTTCTATAGCATAACAAAAGTGCCCAAGAATCCTATAACGGGGGAAAAAAGAACTGGAAGATAGTTCTCAGCCAAGATATTAAAAAAAAAAAAAACAGGAATAACACTTCCACGAGTGTGTAACTGATTCTCTTGCCTCACCTACTCAACTGCACCTGAAAGTACTCATGTCCATCATCCAGTGACCAGCAATAAACTCAAAACCTCTGCTTAGCTCTCACCCGATCCCCTTGGTGCCTGAATCCTCTCGAGGTTTGCTTGTATGCAGCAGCGAAGACTCCCACAAGGGGATTCTGCTCAAGAACCAACAAGCTGGATGGGCCCCTGAGCCACGTCAAAAGCCTGGGGACCTGAGACCTAATTGCCAAACAGGAGGAGGCTCCCGTTTATGCTCTTGCATTTGGCTCCAGAGACTCACTCAAACTGCAAACACTGTTCCTGGAACGAGGACCCAAACGAGGTTTTAAGCCTCCTCGGTTAATGTCCTCACCATACGTGGTCCTACTTGCTTGATTTTTGTCTCTCGCTCTGAAAATGATAGTCCTGCACAAAAATATTCCTGCAAGAATGAAACTGCAACTGGAAACCTATCACAGCTGATTCCTGCTTAGAAGGCGGAGAACCTCACTCAAAAGATTTTCTGTGGCCCAAGGAAACTGGGATACATCAGTTACCAGCAGAACTTCAATCCATCCTTTGAAGTATCACGGTGTAATGTCTGCAGTATTACAGTGTGGCAAGAGCACTCGTTTTTTAAAAAGACACTCAATAAAGCAGAGAGCACCAAGAGCCAGAGCCACACGAAGCGACAGACTTTAACTTCCGCACTCTCCTGACTGAATGCAAACACATTCCCTGTTTCTGGCTGTCAGTGATTCTTGGGGAACAGGCTGGTATTACAGACACAGCACACAAAATCACATGCCTTGCCACAGCGACTAGAAAGATAACACATCATCGGCATATCAGAGAAATTTATCAGCACACAGGAACGCAGACACGTTGTTTACATTCAGGGCAGCTCGGCGCTGAGTCACTGAGAGCGTGGTGTGAACGCGGGCGAATTTTAGCAGCGCCAGAAATAGATGGATTTGCCTCAACAAGCAAAACATCAGTTGTGCAGGGTCGGTGGGGAAAAATGAGATTATGAGCAGAGATGCGATTTAAATCATAAACAGAGTATACACTGAACCTAAGAAGGCTCAGGATAGTTTCTTACTCGTGATTTCAGATTACCAAGTGGTTAACTCCGTATTGTTTGTTGTGCCTGGGCTTAGTTCTGCTGGCTGACTGGTTACTTCTTTTAGGGCCAAAGGAGAGATTTCCTAAAGAACACGTTTCCGTGTGCCTCAGAAAATGGCCAGATATTAAAAAAGTTCTCAGCCGATGCGCTCAGCAGGAACTACTTTGCAGAAAAAACAATCTGTGGTTTTTTTCAGTATTTTTGTAGGTACTGCTCCGATAGAGTAATCTGCTTTCATATATTTACATCGTCATGCAAAAAAATCCAATATGTAATTTTGAGGAAATCTCAAGAGTTGGTCCTGCTTGCCTCCCTTCTTCTCTGCAGGATATCTCCCTTCTCGTCCTCTGCGGTGGACCATTCATTAGGCTTTCTTTCCCTCCTCTTTCAGACACAGATGTTTTAAATAGAGAAATAAACACACGATCTTTAAAAATGCCAAAATAAATATTGGCTTTAAAATGGTTTCTACTTTACACGAACAGTTCAGCAAACCTAAGACAAATTCTGGAAACTTTTCAGTATTACCAAATAGGCATTTTTTTCAACAGGAAATAAGGTTCAGCTGAACAATTGTGCCCAGATTTGTTGTTTAAGTGTTCTACTGGACTGGAGCCAGGAAGGTCAAGCAACTTGTTCAGGATCGCAGAATGGACTAATACCAGAGCAGAGTAAGGAACCAGACACTCCTCCTGCTCAGGATGCATGGACCTCCCTAAAACGCTCTATTTTGTCAAGTGTCTTTGCAAAGAGAATGCAGGCCACAGTACACTGCGAATGGCAGTACCCCAAGCCTCGGACATGGCAATCATCAAGGCGGGGAACAGGGAAGCCAGAAAGCAGCAAGGTAGCCCACAGCAAGGAAATCAAGGCAAAGAACCAGGACACCAAGCAGGTGGTGCTTGGTAAGGGAAGGCCTCAGACTGGCTGGACACAGGGAGCCCATATCAGCTATGGCCATGCGTATTTGCACATGGAAGTTTGGGCATCTGTGTTCACAAATGTGGCCAATTAAGCAAGAAGCTGAACTCTTTTAGAAACAGAAGTCAGTGCTACAACACAGATCTAGGGCAAGGGGAAGTGACCAAGGTGTTCCATATTTTGATACTTCCAGCAGGCTCAGACCTTTAAGGATGGAATCATGGCCATAATCAGCTCAAGCTTATGGTTTTGATTACACTTTTGCTTGTAATTCAGGAGATACACAGGAGTAGTCTGTTATCCCCTCCAAAAAGCAGAAGGAAAAAGAGCTGGTAATGAGCTACAGGGAGTCATGGTATGTTGCTGAAAGATTGCTCTCTATTGATAAATATCAGTGTCCTTATCAGACACCCACTATTCCAGCTGATTTCTTGCTAGTTTAGAATTAAAACAGCAATTTACTGTTTTTATTAGCTGCCCCTCAACTGCCAAGGCAAGACCGCTTATGTGGTTCTAACCTAGACCAAACCACCACTGCATTAAGAGCATCTCACCTCCCTACAGCACCAATCTGTGTCACTTTCGGAAGGACCTACTGATTCAAAACAGAGCCACGTCCCACTGTAGAGTCCTGCTGCTTGATACTTATTGTCAAAGATGTACACAGAGGGAAGCGGGCATAAATCAATTATTTAAGCACAGCTCCTGGTATCTTACATCTATGACAGAGCTAAAACAAAATAATCAGTGTTGCTAAATGAGATGCTTGAATTTAGACAGCAAAACCTCTGGTTTCTTTACCTTAAAAAGCAACGCTTCAAGGGATTGACCACCCTACTGAAATCACTGCAGCAGAGTTTGTGCTGCACTCCAAAACCGAGGCCATTTCTAGAGAAAATAATAAAGGTGCTGCACTAGTTTGGGAAAGACTACTTGATTTAGAAAGACACTAGACATCTGTTCCTCTTGGAACAGCAGTTACTCACTATCTAGCTGTGAACGTCAAATCACCTTACCTGAGGTAAAAGGGCTGCATTCCGTTTGGTGCTTCAAAAACACATAATGAGAGAAAATCTTTGCCCTCAAAAGGTCCTGTTCAAAGCTGAGAGCTGAAATGAGTTGCCTAAAGTCTGACAACTGCCAAGAACAGGCCTCACGAATGCCCACACTTCAGGTTGTATGTGCCTGCCCTGTTTATATGTGAAACACGAAACTGAAGAAAAAATTGTCTCGGAAAGAATTTGTGCCAGTCGATGCTCCCCTACAGCCACTTGATCTGAGCTAAAATATAAAAGGCATACTTCTGGAGCAACTGCCTCCTGCTTTGTAACTCTGTTGTGCTGGCATCTACATTTAGAAAGCCCTGGGATGTTAAGTGCATGTTGTTTTTGGCCCAGGGAGAGCTTCCTGAATTGGTACCTAAAACAGATGAAATGAAAGGGAGCATTTGAGGAAATGTGGCCTTTATTGGAGTCTCCCAGAGTTGCCGTGGCAGTGAAGCAGGTGAGTATTGTTACAGGTGCTATCTTACCTCCATGACAATGGTAAAAACAGACGATACTCTGCTCTAGAGAAAGAGCAGAGGGCCGTTATCTGTGGCTGCCTCCGAAGGTAGGCAGAACTCCAAACACAACATGCACCTCTATGGGCTCATCCACACAGAGGGCTGACCTCTCATTTCCTCGGGAGCTAGTACCACTGAAGTTAAAGGGAGCCAAACCTTCGGTGTCAGCATGCACAAAGCCTGGAGCTGGTCGGCCTCTGATGGAGACTATGACTGAAACTGGCATAAGAGAACCCAACAAACTCATATTCTACTAATGTGAATTACTAATTGTTGCTGGTGCACACAGAGGCTACAGCAACACTGAATGCGAGCTGCTGGGTCCCAAGGCCCAGGTAGCTTGTGTCTATGTTGTCCTCATATGCAATCTTAACTCTGTTCAAACTCAGGTTGTCCTTGCAGCAGGTGATCCTGGGGTCCTTCTAGGGCCTCATGCTGTCTTATTGCTCAAAAGTGTTGGGATAGGTCATTGTTAATGGAGTAGGCACAGAGCCCCAGCAGCAACCCAAAGAGCAGACACAGGTGTGTTCTTGAATACACATGTGGCTTCCTCTCCAGTAACATCAACTTCATTTTCAGGCAGAGCGTTTGGACTGGTAGTATGCTTGACCCGATGCCCAGGCTCTACACTGCTACTCTTACACAACATGCAGAGGCAGCCTTGGAGCCTGAGCTCTGTCCCAGGACTGTGCAGTCCAGGCGCTAGGGCTCCAGAGGTGTCAGTTCTGTCCCCGGCGCTAGGCCTGACTTTGAACAGTTCAGCTGCTCTCTACTGCCTGGCTTGTCTACTTAGACCAGCAGATTTTCAGGCCCAGTGCTCTGCCTGCATGGCTCAGATCCTGACTACAGCTTCTAGGCATAAGGGTTTGGTAAGAATCTGACCCTTGTCAAAATCAAGAAGATTTCAACAGCCATCAACATGATCCTTCTCGTACTTGCTGGATGGTAGGAACAAGTGTTAAAGCCAGGAAGAAACAGGACAAGTAGGTAGGAGGTAAGGACTGCTACAGGAGAAAAAAAAAGGAAGCAAGTTTGGTCACGGATAAATAAGACCAATCGAATTTTTGCCTCCTCTCTGGGCAATGCTACCACCCTTTCCTGGAGCACACACTGATTTTTGTTGTCAAACAACCCTTAGCAAGTATAATAGCGCTCGAGTTGGTAAATTCTATTAGGAGCTGTGCACCTGTTCTCCCAATTTTATCTCCAAAATCTACTGACAGTTTCTTCTAGGTGCCAGAGTACATCAAACCCCATCCATAGGATAAGTCAGTTCATACTGGCAGGGAGTGAAAGATTGGCATAAGGCATGATTCTGAGTTACATTAAAGCTTTTGGCATGCTATTCCTTTACATTCCACTTGAAATTAATTATGTCCAAGCCCACCAGATGTGATGTGGTTTACTTTAAAAGGGAAATGTCAGCTTTTCTCTTGGGACATTTACGTTAAAATTAAGAGTTTTTCTTTTTCAAATAGGAAAGAAGACGACCGTTTGAGCCACAAGTGATGTACAAAGTCTTTTTCAAAACATGACACTCTCAATTGTGGAGTCAAACAGTGAGAGCAGTTACTACAGTAACACAGTTCAGATTCTGTTTCCCCAACTGGGTGATGAAATAATGATTATCCATCCTGTTGGGACAGTTACCAGGCCAAATGCGTACATTTAGGAATCTGCTTTTCATGGACATCACTATAGATTTTTTTTCTACGAGTGAGAAGCAGATCAAAAGACATGTGAACTAGGTCAAAGCAAAATTTTAGTCTGAAGTTTTCAAAATACCCTTAATTATTTTTCTGCCTCAAACCACCAATAGTAGCTGGACCTAAAACAGACTCTTTGACTGAGATTCTCAAAATCATTTCCAATCATTGCTCACCCTCTTAAAGTTAGTGCTACAACTTTTTTGTCTTCGGTGGAATCAGATTTTGATCACTGTTTAATGCATTTCAGAGCAACCCTAGGAGTCAGCTCTGAAAGCAACACACAGAGGTGGAAGTTTGCTCTGGATTCATCCTTAAGGCCTCCTCTAGTTGCACGTGATCATGTGTGGATCAGCTCATCCCGGAGAAGCAAAGTCAGCAAGCTGTGAAGTAAAATTCACTTTGACAGTCTAAGTTATGCCTTATCAGTACATTAGCCTGACGGCAGCCTCGGCTCAGGCAGACTTAGGCCAAAAGAATATGAGATGCTCACACTGTCTGGCTGGATCTATATCCTAAATATCAATGTATGAGATAGCAACTAAAATAAGGCTTTCTGAAAAATCTCCTATTCTGTCACATAAGCCCTTCACAGATGCACAGAGACATCCATGAGCGTGTGACTTTCTAACACAGAGGGCAGAACTGGTGCACAAGTGCCAGAATTTTTCAAGGGACTTGGCTTGGAATGTAGCTCCAAAAGTTTTTGTCCCTCCGAGGAGATGAGTCGGACTTGGAGCTATTTCAAGGAAGATAACAAAGGGCAAAGAAGAAGGCATTATGCTGGCCAGTTCAGATTTTCCACAGAAACATTCTTTAGGGAGATGATGTGTTTGGTCAAAAGAATCCAATAATTCTTAGGAAAAATTTTCAGCCAGCCCAACATAGCTATCTTAGAATAGCAAAGGATGGGATTGACTCTCCCATGTGAATTATTTTTCCTAAGGAAAGCCAATATGATCGGGAAGCCTGATGACTTTTAAGAACCTGGCTGCTTCATTTAAGTCCCTGTATGAGTAATGAGTCCCAGATATTTTTTTAAGGCATTCAAGATGCATCTAGATGCAGAGGGGCCTTGACTCAGGTTCTAGTGATAGACACTTTGGTACTTCAGAAAATCCCACGTGGCGTCTGTCAGTTTTAAGAGCCCCAAATCTTCACGAATTCCCCCCCCAATTGCTTCCGATAACTGAAGGTAAGTTCCACTCCCCTCAATAATGAAGTCTGCACCCATCAATATCTCAGGCACCCATTTTCTACTACTCTCGTGGCATTATCCCACTTTTGTGAAATTTGTTCTGCCTTCCTTACTCACTTGCCGTTAATATCACAGTCACAGAATAACTCAGTTTGGAAGGGACCTCTGGAGACCTCTGCTTTGAACTCTTGCTCAGAGCAGGGTGTTGTTAGATGAGGTTGCTCAGGGTCTTGTCCAGCCCAGTCTTGAAACCCACCAAGGATTCCACAGCCTGCTCCAGTGCTTAAACCACTCTCACTGGGAGAACAGTTTTGTTAAATCTAGTCATAATTTCCCCGTGCTGCAGTGTATAACCACTGCCTCTTGTCCTTCTGCTGCGCATCTCCCAGAAGAGTTTGGCTCCTTCTTCTCTATAGCACCCCCCCACCCATACCCCGACTAGGTAGTTAAAGGCAGCAATTACCCTCTCACCCCTATGGTGTTTCTCCTGCAGCAGCTCTATTGTCAGATCCTGTGCAGGTTTGTTTCCATAGACACCAGCAGTTCCTACAGTGATCCTAGCAACCGCTGTAAGGTTTTCTTACTTAAAGGAGAATCGTGTATTTTGAAGTTACGATGCAGCTACCAGAGCGCATAGGAAAAGTGACGGCTGGTTCAGATGCCAGATAACTACTTTGGCTAACTGCTTATCAACGTTATAAAAGTCGGTAAGAGCGAATTAACTAAAACATTGTGCGATCTGAAAACTGAGTATTTATCTAATCAGAATAGCTACCCCTTCCCTCTCACATGCCTTCACTCTTGTGCTTTCAGAGACATTTTGAAAATTATTAAGGTGGCACCGGACTGCATGTTACTTTTAACATTCAGTGTAGTAAAGACACTCCAGAAAGAGACTTTTCTCCTTCAGCAGCAAATCAGAACACAGATTTTCACTAAACATCACAAGAAGAACTTTTTTCTTTCTCAGTGGGATGACAATTCACTTGTAATTTGAAGGTCTCCTTTTCACAGTAAATGTATGCCTAAACATAACCATATGCATAAACAAACATCCATGCTGACACCAGCAGGATTTCAGTGTATCCTATTACATCTAAGGATGTGCTTTACTTTTATCCTGACCAGAAGCAGCACCCTAAATTTTGATCTTTGGCTGCTAATGACAAAGGTTACTTGCAACTCAGTTCCTAGGGGACAAGTGGAATTCTTAAAAGAAGTGACCTGATCTTGCTAAGGGTGGAGGATCCTGCACCATTCACAGTCCCTCTCCCTTTCTGAAAAACATGGCTTGCATCACGAACACATATGACCAAGAAATCACAGCTGAGACTCATGGCCTTACACTACATGCCTTTTTTTCCTAATCCTCTAAAGCTTAAAACCATACAGCCCTCAGTTGGAAGGGCATCTTAATGTTGGAAAAGGAGGAACGACTGTGTGAGTTTGATAATGAACTTTACATCAAATCCACTCAGTAAAATTGTTGTTTTGAAAAGTGCTTACGCTGAGAAAGCATGCTTTTTGCTACTAGCTTCTTCAAGGGAGCTGTTTCTGTACTGAATGCAAGGTGGGATCACAGGGGCAATGTGTCACATACAACCTAGTTTCTGTAGCACAGAAAGTTGGATGTATGGACACGAAAGGATTTTCACTGTGCTCCAGTCAAACCCACCATGGGGACAACCAGGGGACCAAGACGCCGCCAACACCCCTGCATCTGTTCTGCACCCAATAGTGTCACCCTGTAAACCTCAGCAGACTTTCTTCTGTTTTTTCTGCTATAACAACAGTCAGCCGCTGAATCGGTTTTTCTGAAGGCCAGCTCTCCCTCAGCTCTAAGGGCCGAATTCCTCAGCCGCTCACTCTACACCACACATAACCACAATCCGAGAGTGCTTTCAAAAGGAGAGAGGAGTCTTCTTGGTAGACATGTTTTCTGGACAGCAATTGCAAGGGATGGTTGAAAAAAGAGCCTTGCTCCATTATACTCCTGAATATATTCTTAAATGTCTTTGAGATACGGGTTTCGAGGTATCCTCTTTCTCACTTGAGTATAACAATTTCTCCCAAGTTTGCTCCACAGCTATACAGCATTGACTGTACCATGAGAAAATGTCTCAAATAGCACAAGTGCTGCAAGGCCCAGGAATACACGTCACAGTATCACACCAAGAAGCTAGACTGGAGAAAAAAACTATGAAAGCAGAGAACGTCTCATGGGAAACGAGTCATCTCATGGAGCAAAATCTCTGAAAAAACCCTGCAGTGGGATTCCATCTATTTGAACCAGTATTTTATGCCACTACAGTGAAACACTGCTTTGTTTCTGGCTTTTACAAAGGGACAGCACTCTGGAAATCCCTGGTACAGAGATTAACTATCTCAAACTCTCAGCTCGGCTAACTCAGACTCACAGCACTGTCTTGCTGTGTCTTCTCCAGTCAGGTATGAAGGCACAGGTCTCACTGAGCCTTCATAAGACCAAAAAGGAGCCTGGGAACAGCAGGAAGTAAAAAAAAAAAATAAATAAAACAAAACAAAAACATCTTCTCTCAGTTGTGGAGGATGCTGGTGTGCAGATGGGAAACCTACTGCGAGTGATGGTATGTACAAAATCATCTCCTTAAATCAAGACAGGCCTGCTCTAACTTCAAACCCTGATTTCTCAAGGGAAAAAGAAGTAATGTTAAAAAGCTGATTTAGTCGCTCACCTCAGTTTAAAAAAGTAGTATCACCATTAAGCAAATGAGTATAATTCTTTTATATGGATATCAAAAAGTGCTACTGACTTGGGCTTTTGTTTTGGTACACATATATTGTTCAGCACTTCGATTTCATCCATACTTCTGAACAGCGTGGAACCTAGAGACAGCATATCATCAAAACACCACTAAGCTGATAAAAAACTATAACATTAGAAATTCAGAAGCTGCAAGGACTTCATAGCCCAAAAGACACTAAGACTAAATTCTCCTTTTGTTTTAAATAGAGTTGGACGGCATTCAAATTTTTAAGTTCAAATATTTTCAAAACTGAGCCCCAAAGTCACCCAGGCTCCTTTGCAAGTGCTGATCCCTTCTTGTAGAGCCTAAATCCTGTTCTGGAAGTAAAAATTAACGGAGACGGCCATACTCCTAGGCCAGCCCTCTGACTCTAAGCTTCATGGGTGACAACCCCATCTCTAATAAAATAAGGCTCCATAGAAAACGGCAGGTTCTATGCCTGCATAGCCACTTTCTCATTTTTCCCCTGTGCACTTTGTGCTGGATTGGGCAACTTTCAGTAATGGGATACCGATATCATGATCACGCAAGAACTTATCACCAGGAATGGTCTCAGGAAGGGTCAGAGTAACAACTGTACCCGTTACTCTTCTACGCGCTACGTGCCTGTGCCTGCAACGTGTCCTCAAGCGCACTGAGTTAGGAGGAAATTAAGAAAAAGGAAGAGTGGTCAGAAAGAAAAATTCTGGTCCAGAATAATGTGTGTGCACATGTGGACCGAGTACACTTTTCAAAATGTTAGCATAATGTGCCAATTTGTAAGTACGTTCTCTGAAGAGCTGTGATCAAGGCACAAATTCATGCAACCACTGACAACATACACCACCATTACCTTGGCTTTGGAAGACGCACACTCCCCTGAGAATTCCTTATTTTGTGCTGTTAATTATTGTTAATGACGATCTTGAATGTGAGTTCAAACGACTCTCCCTTTATACGCCTTCTTTGGATGGTTCTTTGTGCCTTTTATTGGAAGCTGCCACAAACGTTTAGCTTGGAATTGATACATATTCCAATACTGATCAAACAGGCCTTTGATTTCCTTTTGTCTCCCCCTTTTCTCTATCACTGGTTAAGTTACGTTTCACAAATCAGGAATGGTGAAATAGGCAGGCCGGGAACTAATATTAAAAATGCAACTTGGAAAAAATAATTTGTACCATTGTCCTTTATCTTTCAGGCAGCTAAAATGATCACTAATATTTCACAAATGAAAGGAAAAAATTAAGATGCAACCATTACAATCGGACTGGATTATAAATAATGGTTACTAGGGAGATTTCAAGAGCATTTAATTTAGGAGTACAAGAGCCTTTGAGAGGCACTGAGATATGTGCTCCTAAATCCCCTAATGATAGCTTTTGAAAATATTCCCCTAAGTCATTAGAGCACTTTAAAAAGCCCTGCAGAAGCATAGAGGGCAGTATCTCAGAAAGCCCCAAGTCCGCCTTGATTACTAACCAGCCAGAGTTTGCAGACTGTGTCTGGCCTTTTATTTCATCACATTGCAACCAGCTACACACTGGTCTGCCTCCTCCCTTATACAGCTATTTTTCCAAGACAATTTTAATTTGTCCTGGAAATTGTTTAGTTTTTCTTAACTGGTATAGTTTCTGGAGATCCTTCTGTTTCTGTCCAATTGGTAGGGCAATTGTTAAGGGCTGTTTTAGACTAAGCCTCACCCTTATCTCATCTTTCATTGCAGCTCCTGCAACTGCCTCCCAACTCTCCTCTCCTCCTCCCAAGCTGCCTGAGTGTCCTCTTCAGCTTCCTCCTTCCTCCTGCTTCTGGTTCCAGCTGTACCAGCAGGGAGCCCAAACAACCAAGCCCAGCAAAACTTCTTAATCTGGGACCTGCTCTGACTTTTCTTCCTCCAGCACTGGCATGCTTCAAATGGTGACTCACCTCTTCAGCTAAAACCCAACGCTACTGAGAAACAGCGTTCCTACAGATTTTATCTTTTATGCTGCACCATTATTGATCTCTCTGTCACTTCGCGTCTATTTACCTCAAATGAAATGTGTACTTTTGCTATATGGTAATTCACTGTTGCCCCCTTTTTAGATCCCAAATTTGAGAAAATGGCCTGGCGTAATAAAAGGCACTTCTGAAGGTCGAGGCCATTATCAGTCAAAGACAACTCAGAGAGGACTTTTTTTTGTCCTGTGGCAGTCACTGTCAGTTTACCAGAAGGAAACTTTTCTTTCCCCAGAAGGTAACACAGGCACAGCACCATCCATGTCCATAATAGCATAATCAACATGAGCCCTCCATGCGGTGTCTGGCAGAGATGTTCACAGCCCACCCACAAGCACAGTCAACCCTGTACCTCACTCTTCATCCTAGCCGAAATCTCTGGCCTGGCACAGACCACAGACTTCTGCCTCTGGACCCTGTTTCCGACAGCGGCCAAAAGAGATAGTCTGTGAAGGAATATAAGAGCAAGTCAACCATAGAGCAATGCTTCCCTCAAATCTCCCCAACCTCTAATGATTTGCAGCTCAGGGACTTTCTGAGCTGGGCATGGTTTCTATGTATTAGAACACACTCAGTGCACTTCTCTTCCATTCAATTGTCCTGTCTCTACCTGAATCCATGTAAGCTTTGTGCAGCTACTGCAGCTTTGGCCAAGACTTCCACACACAAGTCCACAAACACCTGTTTGCTTTTGCTCGTTTTCAGCCTACCTCCTGCTACTTTCATGTGACAGTCCTCATTCCTCTTTTAAGAGTCATAGTAAGCAGTCATTCCCCAGTCACCCTCTCCATTCACATCAGGAACATTCAAGAGAGAATGACTACCAACATTTTCAAAGCTCACAAATTAAGGAATCTGAGAATCTTTTAGAGCCTAATCACTGAGCCATATATTCCAGTTATTTTGTACGCAAAGAGTTCTTGGGCCTAAGGGATTTTTCCAAGGTCACACAAAAAGCCAAAGGCACAGAATTCCAGGCATTCTGCAGCACGTACAGGCACTCAAACTGCAAGGCCCTTTTTCTCCTCCAGTCAACAAAGCGCTCCACAACCTTGTGAAAGCTGAGATGCAATCTCTCCCTTATAACACATCCCTTCAATATGTTGTCCCACAAATAATGCTGTCTTTTCCTTTTAAACAGCAGACCTAGGTTTCCTCAGAGTTCCACGCGTACTTTAAGTGAACAATGGCGATGACGAAAGAACAATCTCCGGAGCTGGAGAGGAACTGTGATCCCATCTAGGAGTTGGTCGCACTTAGTTTTAAATGAGACCGTCTGGAAAGGTCTCAGGATGAAGAGCATTACCAAAGCCCCTACATACTGTTTGTGAGTTTTCATTTACATTAAATAGAGATAAGTTGGCCACCTACTGTTCATATTTGCATATCAGATGGTTTTGTCTCACATCAAGAGAAACTAAATGGTTTTAGTTTAAAACAGATGGCAAACTGTTGGCAGGAGCTTTCAGAGGCATTAACAATTGTACAGTAAAGTAGGACTCCTAGGACAGATGAGAAATGAAATACCCAGTGCTAGAAAGTGACCTGAAATGAAATCCAAGGTACAGGCCATCACACAGCAGGACACTGAAAACCCTTCTACAGATCTGGATTCTGCAGCTAGCTCCTGTCTCTTTCAAGGACAGAGCAAAAGCCCCGGTTCTAAATGAGATGGCCTTTAGGAGCAATGAAAATCCACATCCAAGTCTGGATCAGAGTATCTGCATGCTTCACACAGATAGTTGCAAACAGAGGTTCCTGTCTCTCCTGAAGGACGTAGTAAGACCTCTAGGTAAGACAGAATAGCTGAAACAAAACACTGGAAAATCAGTTCTTAGTAATGTAAAACAGCCTGTCAGCCTACTAAACACAAGTGCAGGAAAGATACTCCTGAAAACCACACATACAAACACCTACTAGCTAGGCTGCCACCTGCTTGAAATTCTGATTTAAATACCTGGTGGCCCAGCACCGGGGGGAGTATTGCTATTGCGGTACACGGGCAGATCAGGAAGAATGAACACGCCGAGCGGTTACAGCAACTGGCCAGATGAGGAAGACTCACGTTTCACCTTGCCTTTACGCACACCCCGAGCGTGGAGCCTGAGGGAGCGGGGCTAGCTTTTCGGCTGGTGCAGGAGCTGCCGCCGGGAGGGGAAGCAATCGCTCAGAACAGGGAGCCTAGTGACAGAGCCTGCTTGGAGGCTGTCCCTCCTAGAGGAGACGAGTCTGAAAGCTGCCACAAAAATATTCTTGCTGCTTAGAAAGGGAAGTGCAGGCCAAGGGCTGTTTAATTCAGTCTTGAGGAAGGGAGTCAGCCAGACATGCAGAGTGGCAGCTGTTACATGGCACTTAGCTGAAGCTGGCCCTACAAGCTTTTGCCACAGTGAAGAACACCAGTGGTGCATGCGAGCCAGCCCTTGCCCTACCATCATCTTCATCACCAATCGAAAGGTTGTTACCGTCATCCCTGACATCCCCTCCTAGCTTGCTGCATGCACCAGCACTACTTGCTGTGCCTTCTCTTCCACACAGCCTTAGTCCCAGGAGCCTTCCTCACCTCCCAACACGTATCCCCCTATTTGTCCTCTCATGAGGCCCTGAGCTGTCGATCCCATAAAATGCCATCAAGTGTCCCTGAAAAGGACTGGAGGAAAAAAACCTCTTGGTTCTTATTCTGCTGAGAGCTCCGAATAACTGCAAAAGGGTAGCTGCCTTGGGGAAATCCAGAATAAGAGCTTGAGCTTTTCTTCCTCTGTGGCACTGAAAAGTTAAAAAAATGTTTTGTATCCCATGGAAGGTTATTTCAATACTTTAAAAATGTGCTAAATGCCCTTTCCCAGGGCTTGAAGACTTCTCTTATTCAGGGAAGACAGACATTTTCTTACGCATATATGTATTTTTTTTTTTAATTATCACCTAGCTAGCCAGGAGGAACTCAGTAGAGAAGGAGAAAGACAGTTGTTCTTAACAAGGGCTAGGTTCACATTCCATTTCTCCTGTCTTATGCCCAGGATCATTTCCATACACCTTCTCATAACTCTCCCGTGAGTCAAAACTCTTTCGCAGATGGAGCCTAAGCTGAACCAAATGCTTCCAAAGCCTGGCAGATTTTTCTTAAGCTGTTTGTCTCTCCTCAGCCCCACGGCAGCAGTTCCCCGCTCTGAGCTCTTTGCACAGCTTAGCCCTCCTGGGTACATCTCTCCTTCCTTGGAACCGAGTCTCATTTATACAGCCCCCAGGCCTTCTTCAACCCCCAGAAGAAGAGGCCTGCTTAAATGAAACCAGTGCTCAGGTTTTCATCTCCACGTGAAAGATTATGTGCCATTGGTTTAATTGATTTGGATACCGTTTTCACTGAACAGTCAGAATGAAACTATTACAAATCAAAAAAGTTGCACTTAGAACCATTTTAACATAAAACATTTTGATTTTCCACATCCTTTCCTCCTCCAATAGTTGGCAAGATTGCTAGATATACACATACTACGCTGTCGAATCTCCCATTTTTAATAGAAAAAATGCTTTGGTCCAAAAATTGGGTTTCCCCACGTTCTTACTCCCCGTTTTTCTCTTGCAGTCATCTCCAATATACACTACTACTGATCTCACGCATCTCCAGTATGCTACGAGCCAGTGCTGCTGAAAGACATTTCACAGAGTGAAAAGCAAGCATTTTTTTTCCTTGCCCAAATTAAAACTGATTTTCCTGACTTCGGTTAAAAACACATACATGTTCTTATAGACCATTAAAAAACCTACACACAACCATAAAACCTTCTGATAAAATAAAATCAAATTTTAAAAAATGAGAGCAAAACAATCAACTCCCTCAGAGAACGGATCAGTTCCAAGGTAGTCTTCCATTTTTCAGCTGCCTTTCTCCTTTGCTCACAGAGAGACTCCACCACACACCAGTCAGCCCAACCCATTCAGCACACCATTTTTTGACTGAATCCAGTATGAGCATATTCTCCCCTCTGATTTGTATGCTTGGAGCCCTTACCTAATCATCAAGAACAGAGGAAAGAAACACTTACCTCCCAAAACGCATAATCTTCTCTGGTATCGGATAATCTTCTGCTGCTATCAGCTCTTCTTTTACCATGGCCTAGTTTACCAGTAAAGGCCACCACTCCTTGCCAGATAATCACATCCATGGAGAACTGAAGGCGGCCCACTGCTCTTCAACAGGTAAAGGTGCAAAGCCACGACCTAAAGAGAAATCACAGGTAATTTCACAAACATTATCTTTTTTCCCTTCTTTAAAAGCTGGGAGGAGATGGTAGCGCTCCCAATGCACACACAAAAAGGACCGCAGTCTGGCCTGTGCTACGTACATGCTTTGTAGTCCCCAAACCATCTTGGGAAAAAAAAAACTGAGGGCAAACGCACTATGCGAGTGACCGTAGCTTCCTGCTGAGGCTACACAGGGATGCGAATCCTGCATAGTTTCCAAATGAACCTGATTTCAACCTGGGTTGCGACCTGAGCTTCCAGTGAAGTAGCACAGAGGTGTCTGGGACTGACAAATACCAGAAGGACTAGCGCAAGTACACTGCCCCTGCTATCAGAAGCAGTCATCCTCCTCCAGAGTACCAAGCCACCTTGTCCCATCATCAGCACATCCCTCAAAAAAGGAATCCTCCTCCTCTTTGTGGAAGGAGGTCTGCTGCTGTGAGCACTGATACGAGCATGCACCTGGGCCATGTGACAGGGCTCTGTTTCAGAAAGGCATAAACTGTGCTAAAGCCTCACAGGAGGTCAGGAAATTCCCTTCTAGACATTCAGAGCATTCACATCCCCAAACCCTGAAACACACTGGATACACACAGCAGAACATGCCTCCTTCAACTGCCATCAAGTGGTTCCCATTTATTTTCATTTGGTATCAGTGGGGATGCTGGTATACCAGTGGCCTCCATGGCAGTGAGTTTGGATTTAGCTGAGAGTTGGGTTTTTCCCCAAATACCTGAAGGCAACCTGGCATGGACACCCCATGGCATAAATTAACATCTGTTAGTTCTATCATTTTTACTTGATTCAGCCAGCAAAACATTTAAGCAAAAATGTTCCTTTGGAGCTCTGTGCCTGTCTAAACGCCTCAGGTACTTTCAATATTTTTTTTCTCCATGAAAAACGCATCCCAAAATGATAAAGTGTTGTGAGAAGGGAACAAACAGCAGACTCTGCTTTGGTCATTAACAAACAGATA
Source organism: Struthio camelus (assembly GCF_040807025.1). Lineage (NCBI taxonomy): Eukaryota > Metazoa > Chordata > Aves > Struthioniformes > Struthionidae > Struthio > Struthio camelus. The sequence goes on from NC_090945.1 coordinate 2,023,610, forward strand.
CAGGACCTGCCAGGCACCATTCATCTAGCTCAGTCGCCGCTCTCTGGGAGCAGCTAACGCCAGATGCTTCCCACAGAAGTGGGAAGAACCCACTGGGCAGATGCAGGCAGCTCAGCCTCCGCGGTGCTCCTGCCTTGATCACTACCAGCTCTCACAGATGAGCTCTGCTGCCTCATGCTATAGGGGATGAAGAGGCCTCACGCTTTCCTACTACACTGTGGGAGCATTAGGGTGGGAAGTGTGTCATGCACTCTCAGGCAGAAGGGCAGGGCATGCAGTGGGGAAAGAAAGATCACAGCATATTAAACCCATATGGCCAGTCTGCCAGAGTCCCCAGAACGCAGTCATTTGATTTCGGTCAGATAACCAGGACTTCGCCTGCCGCTGCCAGATGAACCAGGCAGCTCCTTGCGTTGAGCCACATCATTATTTTCCATAGTCAGGACAGGCTCAGCGTGTGCTCAGCACAACCCCGATGCTAGGGAGCAATCTGGAAGCGTTGCGGCAGCAATACGTTTTGCTCCGAATGAAACCGCTTGGGGCTGGAATTTTATCAGAAGAGAATGAATTGGGAATTAAAAAAAAAAAAAAGATTTTAATGCATTTAACTTTATTCCAAGCCATTTCTATGCCTCCTCCTCCCCCCTCATCATCCTGTGAATTGCAGTCTTTCTGCTTCAGCAAGAGAGGCTGAAAAACTGACTGTACAGGTTCATTGCCAGCAAAGAGAGCAGGAATGATCTGTAAAGAAACATTTCAGGGCTCAGTGAGTAGTACCAAAGTGCACACGTTCATCATATATTAAAGGGGTGGTTCCACACCTTGCAGACACACAAGAATTAGGGTAAGAAGAAATGACTGGATGGAGGGAAGGGGGATCAAAAGCCAGGTAAGAAGAAATGGCTGGATAGAGGGAAGGGGGATCAAAAGCCAAGCTATCAGAAATCCTGAGAGTGCTGAGAAATTGGGCCATCTGGGAGGGAAAAAAGAAAAAAAAAGTAGGTTGCTTTATTTCTTGGCTTTAGAGATTTAAGTTGTCAAGTTCTTCCTAATCACGTTTCAAAGTTGCAGCTTCCCAGAGAGCAGAATTTCCTTTCCATTCAAAAGTTCAGTCATGGGCCATAAGAGAAAGAGGCTGTGAGCATCACATTTCTGAAACAAAGCAGAGCAAGAAGATATTCTCTTTTTAGTAGGAGAAAGCATTTTGAAAAATTGTTGATCATAACATTGATTTTTCAGTCTGAAGTAGTTTCTCATTTCAATTCCTGTTAGACATGAAGCTGTTACAAAGTCAAAATTGAAATGACACCACCGGCAAAACATTTTCAGACAAGCTTGAATGATTAATTTTTTTCACCAAAAAATATCTGCTATGGAAAATTGTCAGGCCACGCTTCCACCTTTGGAATGAAGCCAAATTTCACCATCCAGTGCACAATGCAACACCCTTCCTCGGCCAATAAACATCAGGCCATTCCCTGGCCAGTATAAAGCAGAATAACTGAGCTGATATCAGGACCTTGCTCACATTTACACTAGCTGAGGACTGGGCTGAAGTATACCTGCACTTTTACCCCTGTGAGTATTAACCATTCTATAGATCAAACTAAGGTATAGATGGAACAAATGTAAAAAAAGGTTACAGCTAAGGCCTATAGGATTTTACAGCAAAATTACAATAATACACACCCGTTCCCTTTAAGGCTTGCTGCTAGTTTTGAAAATATTCTACAGATACAGTCCTTAATCTTTTTACTTTCCAGATACCCAGATTATTTGCTAGGCCACTCTCCATCATCTTGGAAAGGTCCTGGAGATCAGGACAGGTGCCTGAGGCCTGGAAGAAAGCCACTGTCACTCCAGTCTTCAAAACAGGCAAGAAGGAGGAGCCAGGAAACTCCAGGCCTGTCAGCCTCACCGCCAGCCCTGGAAAGGTGATGGAACAGCTCCTCCTGGAGGTCCTCACTAAGCATCTGGAGGACAAGAAGCAGGGATTCACCAAAGGGAAGTCATGCTTGACCAACCTGATAGCCTTCTATGACGGAATGACTGTCTGGGGAGATGAGGGGAGAGCAGTGGATGTTGTCTCCCTGGACTTCAGCAAGGCTTTGGACACTGTCTCCCATCACATCCTCATAGGTAAACTCAGGAAGTGTGGGTGAGATGAGTGGAGAGTGAGGTGGATTGAGAACTGGCTGGATGGCCGAGCTCAGAGGGTTGTGGTGAGTGGCGCAGAGCTGGGCCTGGACAGGCTGGAGAGCTGGGCAGAGAGGAACCTCCTGAAATTCAACAAAGGCAAGTGCAGGGTCCTGCACCTAGGGAAGAATGCACCACTACAGGCTGGGGCTGACCTGCTGGAAAGCAGCTCTGCCGAGAAGGACCTGGGAGTCCTGGGGGACAACACGTTAAGCATGAGGCAGCAATGTGCCCTTGTGGCCAAGAAGGCCAATGGGATCCTGGGCTGCATTAGGCAGAGTGTTGCCAGCAGGTCGAGGGAGGTGATCCTGCTCTTCTCTTCAGCCCTGGGGAGGCCACACCTGGAGTCCTGTGTCTGGTTCTGGGCTCCCCACTGCAAGAGAGACGTGGCACTACTGGAGACAGTCCAGCGGAGGGCTATGGAGATGATGAGGGGACTGGAGCATCTCTCCTCTGAAGAAAGGCGGAGAGAGCTGGGCCTGTTGTAGCCTGGAGAAGAGAAGACTGAGAGGGGATCTCATCGATGTGTACAAGTATCTGAAGGGAGGGTGTCAAGAGGACGGGGCCAGACTCTTCTCCGTGGTGCCCAGTGACAGGACAAGAAGCAACGGGCGGAAACTGAAACACAGGCAGTTCCATCTGAACCTGAGGAAAAACTTCTTTGATGTGAGGGTGACAGAGCACTGGCACAGGTTGCCCAGAGAGGTGGTGGAGTCTCCTTCCCTGGAGATATTCAAAAGCCATCTGGACACAATTCTGAAGGAATGTGCTCTACATGACCCTGCTTGAGCAGGGGGGGTTGGACTCGATGATCTCCAGGGGTCCCTTCCAACCTCAACCATTCTGTGATATCCCCTTCACTATATTTATTTTGTGGAACTACAGAAAAATGCTATGAAGAACAACATCAAGAGAACCACTTTTCTGCGTATAGTTTACACTTGACTGCAAGAGAAGAACATATCTTGTGTCAGGGAAGAGTATGAAGTCAACGGCATTTAATAAGAAACATGGAAATGAAGGCAAGGAGTGGCTGAGGTCTAACAGCTTGTGGGTCCTCTCAGCATTTATTAGCCATAAAAAGGATATGATGATATAAGAGGGTGTCTTCTGAAAAGCATCTCTATTTTCTTAATTACAATCTTTGTTAAAATACCTGGTTAGAGCCAGGGGAAACAGAAGTTGAACTAAGACTCTGAAAAGACCCAGCCTGTTCAGCTTTCTTATATTTTGTGGAAACAAAATCTAAAGGCATATGATGAGCTACAGAAGACTATAATCTCTCTCGAGCTCGCCAACCCCAAGTGAACAACAGTCGCTTAAGAAGCATATTACACATATTCTCATAAAGAACAGTATAATTCTGGAACGTGAACTTCCTACCACCACAAGATTTACTTATCTAAGTGATGCACCAAAGAGACAGTCACACTAACTGGGTGGCTAAGACGGCAGTTTTACATGATCACACACCTAGAGAAACTGCACAGCAGACCCCTGTGGTTGAAAAAGCAACAGGAAATTATCAGCAACAGTTATTTATCTTGCCACTGCTGGGAAATGGCCTTGAGCTTTGTGCTGTATGCAAGAGCTCACCTTTTCCAGTTACTGCCCTATACCTCTCAGGGCAATGCTCTCAAGACCCTACAGTCCAGTAACACTAAAGAACTGAAAATGAGCAGCAGGTCTAAAAGAAAAGTTTCAAGGCTGAGCAAAATCACTTTTGAATGTTTTTTGGAAAAACATGCATAGGGTAAATCCAAGCAGAAACATCATCTAGCTGGCCAGAAACACTTTGTTTGTTTGTTTGTTTGTTTTTGTTAAAAAAAATAGTGATTTCTTGGCTTATTTTACATTTTAAGAAAATGGCTAAACCATACAGCATGCAATGGATTTGGTATCACAGCCTTACTCCCATCACATAGTCATCAGCATCATCAGATCAGAACAGGATCTTACTGGGTCACAGAGCAGTGCCGGGCTCCTCCCAGGCAGCAAAGGAACCTCACCTGGCATTGCACCTGCTGGTACAAAGTCAGACTACCTGAACAAATACAGTCATGTTTTTACTGGATCAGTGCTTTGTGTCACGCGACCGCTGCATTGCCGGTCTGCGGAGGAGGCTGTTAGCTAAGCCTTCAGCTGAGGACACATCCAGTTCTGCTGTGGCTTTGCTGGCTGAGGAGATAATGCTAGCCTGCTCCTATTTTCTTCTCACTGACCCTCAGCAGGAATTTCCACTCCCTCGTACCAGCCTTCTTCAGAGATGAGCAGCTCGAGGAAGTATCCTGTTCCACATGGCACAGCTGAAAGATTATGTTTGCCCACAGCCTTTTGCTTTGGCAAAACATGAACATAAGGGATCAGATCATCAGCCACCGTGGACAAGCTGTTGAGAATCTCTTTCAGTCTCCACAGAGAACTTGGAGCCAGGCAATCCCTTGCAGTCGTTTCAGCTACTAAATACAGCATTGCTGCATCCCTTCAGCTGCTTAAAAAATCTGAGATTAATCAGCACCACAGCAGTGATAGTAAAGTGGTTGACAATGGGTAGGGGAAGTGAGGTTTTTTTCTCCTTTTGCTTCTAGTTCCTGTTTTTAGGGTCACTTTTTAGACATCACTCTGCAAAGATAAGAACTACAGTCTTCCCTTTTACTTATGTGGAATATATCACACTGCACAGAAATCTCAGCTTCTCACAAAGGAGGTTTAAGTAAAATCCTGCACTGAGTGGTGAACTGGCAACACCATGCTGAGTCCAGACATTTGATTCTGCTCTCAGCACTACCACAGGAAAAGTCCCTACGGGTCAGGGAATCGCTTCTGCTCTCCCAGACCCAAACTGCCTCACGTGGAACAGGCGGTTGTTTCTTTCCCTTTGCAAAGAAGCTCAAAAGCCACAAATAGAATCTGCAAAAGCCTTGACAGAGCCCAGAGTTATGGGATAGACAATTTCTGATCTACAGTGCTGTAACAGAGACTATCGATACATCAGATGAGTGCATTTCAGGAAGCCGTTACTACTCTTCTAACTGGTATGAAGGTGGCAACAGGAAAAATATTCTGCAGAACCGGATGTGCTGACTGCAGCATGGCACAACTGAGCTGGGACTTAACCAGCAACCACAGGCCTTCTTTTAATGGGAATCAGGAGAACAGCTGTCATGCAAAGCTGGAAACTCTCGGGGTTTGAGGGTTTTATTTGTTTTTAATTTGGTAAAAATATCTCTAGGGAAAACAAACGACCTCCATTACAGTTTAGGACTGTAAAAAAGTTCGCTCTACTATGAAATTGTTGAGAAACATTTGAACTTAATGCTGTTAATGCTCTGAAACAGGTAAATAACTTTTTGATATACCTGCGGGCTGTTAGGAAGCAGCAACAATTCTAGAATTTAGAAGTAAGATGGGTGAAGCACCTCGGAGATAAGAAATTTTGCAGGCCTGGAAGACTCCTATTGTAATGTAATTTATGTCACAACTAATACTGCTGGCAACTTTACTTTCTGACACTTTCTTCATAGAGTAAACTTTACTGTTTAGTATCCTATTTCCCAGTGAAGTAAAGTTGCCGATTTTGCTCCATTCACTTGGGCAATGCTGGGTGCCTCACAAACCCATTCCAGATGGATACTCCTGGGTCAGGTCCTAATTCTCTGGGTGGGCTTGCGCTCCTCAGCTGGACAGATGGTATAGGAAGCAAGAAAGGCATGAGGTACCGATCTCTTCCCCGCTCCAGCTCAAAGGCAACATGGTTGGTGAAAACAAAAGGGCATTTTCACCCATGTGGCTAAGGAAACATTGCAGAGAGTGAAAGAGCCAACCTGTGCTGAAAGCGTCATCCAGGGTAACCTGCCGACCCCTGTAGAGTACAGTCACCCAAGTTTCAGTTGCACATGATATCTCTCGCTTCACAGCCTGGCTACAGGACTTTGCAGCACTAGATCTGTGCCGCTTCAGGCTGCAGAAACACCTCAGAGATGAAGGCAACATCCCATATATCGGTTTATAAGCAATTTCAGGAATCAAATGTATTTTAAAGGCATTACACACCATTACTGTTTATTACGTATTGGTATTCATACAGCTAGCATTGACTTTTACAACACATCCTTTGATGAAAACACTGTTTTGTTACTGTATCATCCCCTCGGATAAGTAGTACTAACAACACTCAACTGCAGAATATTTTCAGAAGATACTTTAAAGGAAGAGGCATTCAGGAATACAATACACAAAAGACAAACTCACTCTTGGAAAATGATGGTAAAATTGTTGGCAAAAAGATCACATTTTACTAATATTCTCCGCAATTATTGAAAAAGAAAACATATGTTCACTTAAAAAAAACCATTCTCCCTTTTTCCTTCTTCAACTACTTTTTTCCATTTTAAAACTGAAAATGAAAGATAAAAATGAACAAAAAGTGGCAAGAAAGACTAACAGACAAATCTGAAAGCGGGAAACACTGAGCAAGGCTGACATTCTGGCACAAATATTTCTGTTGTGAAAATTCTCATTTTCCCTCCTGTTTTCAACGGGACAAAGCTCTATACCAATCTAGAGTTTTGATTTTCCCGACAAAATGATTGTGCTGAGCTGAACAACAGCTCAGCAGTGCTGTATGGAAGTCCCATGGGTACCGATCAGAGCGGGGTATAGAGCTCAGAGGCAGACAGACAGAAAGACCACCACCGGACCTCATGCATGCACACATATGGAAGGATTAAATCGGGCCATGGAGTCTCTCCACTCGCAGGATTTGCTTGGCTTTCATGAGAGAAGACTGGACATGACAGTATTTCTGTGATAAGAGTCCGGGCAGAAAGCCTGGCGGACAGAAGAGACCTGGGGGATGGGGAGGGGAGTACCAGCACTGCAGCTCCCCTGAAACGCTGGAGCAAAACTGTCCTATCTAGATTAGAACCAACATGAAACCCAAGACTTCAATTTCCAAAACGTTTCTTTTTTCACAAGTATTTCTAACACCATTTTCAATATTTCAACATTTATGCCATCTTCTGTCTCTCCAATTAGGACAAAAAAAAGCACTGAAACACTTGTTCACAGAAAAGAAATTCTGTTTTCCCAGTCTGCCCATGCATCTGCCTTTTCTGAAGATTTCACTGTAAGAACATGTCTTTCCTGACTCATCATTTATAAACAAGAATCCTTTCAAAGCTTCTTGTGTTTCCCCTCCTGTATTAACACACCCAGCAATGCTGTAGCAGTCCTCAGCGATTTAATTGTACTTTTTCATCACATAGAAAGATTATGGCAGGGAGGTTTGGTTTTAACAAATGCTTAGATTAATAAATAGATATTGAGAGCAACATTTCCTCTAAAAATGGTGGCACATTCTTTCTGGTTTTGAGGACGAAGCAATCTTTATTGTCCAATGTTTATACTTCCGTTTTTCTCGTAAGAAATTTAGCAAACAGAGAAGCTTAAGAAACAAATAGATTTCACTCTGCTCAGTATTTTTTCAACTATAAAACATATGCATTCTATGTAGGAGCATACAAAAGTAATAAATAGTTAACATCTTCTTGAACTAGCACTACTGAATACACAAATTTTAGCATTCCACTCCAGTTACGCATAGAAGGAAATGCAATGTTTTTTTCAAAACTGAACAATACTCCCAAGATCCCTTTGAAATCTTTCCTTATTTATGCATCTCAGTGAGGTAGCCAAATTTTTCAGACATACTCAGTACGCAACAGCCAAGGCCCAAAAGCCGAAGAGCACTTAAGCAACCACAGTTGGTGTCAGTCAGATTTCATGTGCGCGCTTCTCTTCTCCACTCGAGTGTTATTTCTACAGCAGTTTGTTACAACTAACTAATCTTTCTCTGTTCAGCCTTCTATTCAACAAGAAACATAAAGGTGCCTGATCAACATGCTGATTCTTTCTGATTTGTGCACAACTTTAGGCAGAGAAAAGGAATAATTGAAACACATCACCTGTAGAAAATTCCTTCTCATTTATTCCAGCTAATGAATGGACCACACAGATATGAGCTTCTCCCATTCCAGCAGCAACTGAACCAGGAACAAAAAGCTTATTGGGCTAAAGCAAAGCGATTATAGGAAATGGAGTTTCTCTCAGAAGTGAGAAGAATTCCAAACTGGTAGAAAGTAAATTGGCTAGGAAAGGTTCAACAAGGCATCTTCTATAAAAAGTAGATAAAGAAGCAGCAGTGGTTTGCAAGAGCTGTGGGAAAGTAATTAAGATATTTGTGTTGATAGCCTCAATGCCTAGATGCCTGCAAATAATCTAAATCGGCAGTCTACTTGAAAGAAATTGTACTAGAAGGGACTTGCTTGTATCGTTTTGTGTTTATCTTGCTTTCTTGCTCTGTCATTGCCAATCTTTCCTCATTTTTTCATAGAATTCACAGCAAAATAAAAGTATTTTTAAAAGCCGGAAAGTGCAAGCTCAGAGCACAATCACAAACACCAATATTGGGGTAGTTATTCCATTTTCTCTCCTGCCTTTGTCTTTTTCCTTTGTTACTACCTGTCCAAGAACATCTCCTCTTAATTTAGAGGTAACTTCACTCAATACTGTTTCCTTGCAGAACAGCATCACCTAAAAAGAAAGGAAATCATAAGCAATACAGCAATACTAATCTTCAAGTATAAAACTCATATCACATCAAGTTTCCATTAAGCTGACCTTAAATCACAGTTTGATAACAGCAACAGAAATATGAAATCTGAAGATATTTAGATATTTCTTTCCCCACAAAAATATTCAGTTTCTTCACCAACTGCCAAAAAACAAAGCAAACACAAACAACCTAAAGAGCCTTTCGGCCAAAGACTACTAAAAGCGGCCAAAAATTACTTCTACTTTGGTGACAAAAATACCTTCATTCAGCATTCCCCTTCCCATTTCCCAGGGAGGGGATGATTTTTGCAGAAACACATGCAGGCACTGCCATCCTTTTGCAAAAGCTGCTTTTCCATGGCAGGACATCCTCCGCTCCCCCAACATCTCAATGGACAGTTTTCAGCCAGGTGTATTTTAAACAGAACAAAATCGTCGCCCTCCAGGCCGCTGATGCTGGCAAGTTTCAGCACCAAGATGTCCAGGGGAGAGGAAAAGCATGCACTACCACCGTGCTGTGGTTCATACCCCTCTGACTGATTCAGAGTTTCCCATGTCCTGAGACTACGACGAGGTGAGTTGTCTGGGCTGCAGACGTCGAGCACAGCCTCCAAGAAGCATAATTTAAACAGAGAGCTTTAAATCTGGCAGCTACTTTCTCGCTGAAGGAGGAATTAACACTTTACAGATAGCTTGTCCATCAACCTTCCTAAAACATTTCTTGCTCTCCCTCCTCATCCACTGACAAGACGGCCATTTAAAATGTGTCATTTGCTTTCTCACTTCTCCTGTAGGTATTGACATCCCAGGTCAGAGGTCTGAGCGTTCCCTGTTCTCCCTGTCCTAATTCATACAATATCTCCTTCCCCATGCTGTTTCTTCTTCCTGCTCAAGAACACAATCAGAAGGCCATGTTATTTCTTAAGATAATGCTGATACTTTACCTGCTGGGCTTTTAGGCTGATTCCACTTTCCTTTCACATTATTATTATTATCATTATTATTATTTTAAATATTGCTTTAACTTGACATCAGAACTGTAAACAAACAAAGAGAAAGGCAAGCGCTCAGACAGCTCAGTATCCCACAGCTTCTCACTGTTATCAGTGACTAAAACATTCTTTTGTAAGTCCTCTCGTGTCATTTCGGCACCTTAATTTTTATCTGGTCTTTAGTTTTTGTAAATATAATTTAAGCCCACTCTGTACTTCTTATCAGCCTATTGGATTAACTGGGAACAAGAAGCTGGGATTCTTTGGGCCTCCTCCCAACACTGTTGCTCTCTTCTGGGCAAGTCTCTACATTTGAAATCTACACTAGCAAAACAAGGATATTAACACAATCCTGGACCACTGAGAGGTGCTGAGACTGTACTTGCTACAGTTTGAAGAAGTTCTTCAAGAAAACTGTATTACTGACTTAAGAGTCTGTTAAGGTTGATCCATTATTTGCTTACAACTTCCAGGAGAGCTTCAGTTCTTCTATGCTCATTTGCAAAATTTTGTGGGACCTTTTTCTTGATTACTTACAACTGAATGCACATTTGCCTGGTAAGAATTAGTAGCAAGAAGACCTAGGTCCAGCATAATGCATAATGTGACTAAGAAGGGAAACACATGATGGAAGTGAGGCTAAATGTTAGAAAAAAACATACTAGAAGGCATTAAAGCTATCACGAATCTGGAGATAAGCCCTTCCCCATCTTTTAGAGACTAGAATGAAACACTCGTGACCACCCAGCCATGCCAAAATACTAGACTCCATGGACAAAGGATCAAAGCCAAGAAACTTATGCTGACACTCTCTGGAGTCAAGCAAAGCATTTTGCTGGCCTTGGTATATTTCTGTTCATCAAATCCCCTATACACTTTATGTGCCTTAATAGAGCTGGAAGAGAGTAACTTTATTATATAAAAAGGTTTAAGTACCAATTTTCTTCTAAATTAATTCCAACTCAGCAGGGGCAGGTAAACTAAAGGTTGGAAAACATGAACAGCATTGATAATAACAGTGTCGGAGTCAGGAGGGTAGCAAAGCTGACCTTGGAGAGGTTAGTCTCTATTACTCTGGAAGATGCTTGTGCCTACCTTTTTTTGACTGAAAGATATAATTTCCACCTATATTCTGTATATAATGTAGATTCCCTCTGGCAATAGATAGATGGCAATATGCTGTGCTAAACAGAGCTAGATTAGAAGTATGTACGGATAGGCACCCATGAGGTCTCCAGAGACATCCAGAATTAACAGTCCCAGCAAAGCCAGTGGCAGAACTTCTGTTGATAGCATCGGAGCCACGCATAAGCTCCCAGCAAGTCATTTTTAGAAAAGTCCAGTCTAATCCCATGATGGGATTTTCTTTCCCTTCCTCCCCGGTAGTGCAAAGAAGGATTGGTTTGATGTTCATTACAGCCTTCTGGTTATGACTTCCTTCAAGAGAAAGAGAAGCGTCTTGCTTCATATGATATATTTACAAGGTAGATATATCTGCTTCTGAACAAGACACCTTTGTTGTCAGTGAGGAAAAATGGGCACTTTCAGCATTTCACTCACCTGAGCTAAGTCAGATGTCTACTTTCTGATGAGGCAAATTATGCGCTAGAAGCATCTCTCTTTCTCCTTTACAAACTCTAGATGACCAGCTCAGACGCAGAAATCTTCACCTAGCCAGATGAATCCAACTCACTGTCCCTTAAGGGAATGTTACTCCTTAAAATGAAGACCCATCGTACCTTTTGATAATGTGCCAGTCTCTAGTGTCCACGTGGCATCAAGGAGAAAAGGGATGGGAAAGCCTGGGGAAAAAAAGGTGTGATGTACTAATTCTAGCAAAGACCTCTTCCACGTTTTCTACATGCGCTTGGCCTTTGTCCTAGTCAGTCTAATCGCACAGGTAATTACCACCCAGGACCCACAACAACAGATTTACATCTGCTGACTGCCCAGAAAACCTGACTCTGTTGTTCATGCACTTTCAGCGCCTGTCAATGTAGAGAAAGAACTAGAGTTATCCATGTCTCTCTCAGCTCCACAGAATGGTACCACAGCAGAGCAGGGATGCCATCTAAACAAACTTCTTCCTGGAGGAACAGGGCAGCTCTGTTCCCAAGTAGCCAACTAATCCCAGATTATACCAGCTTCCAGACCTCTCCTTCATGCAAATTAAGACAACAAAACAGCCATTCACAACATTGCTCTGTTTATTCTGCACACCATCTCTTTCTTTGCATGTTGAAACCACAATAACCACAATGAAGAACAATGTTTACTTTACCTCAGTTTGCTTCTCTCCAATCTAGTAAAATTTTTAAGTAGCAGAGAAGCAGTTACTACACTCAATTATTGACTGCCAAAGCGCCTTTAGACATTCCAAGGAAAGCCTCATGGTGAGCACAAACTACCGTTCCTCACTATTATCACTGAAAGATTTACAAGATGAACACTTCTGCATGCATCAGTTACCCAGTTCTTGCATTTGGAGCCTTGAACCGAGTTTATCCAAATAATAGCAGCCCTCCTACTGGCAGTCTTTATCAATTACATTCATATCTTGCTTCTCACTACTGGAAGAAGCAACTAATTTGCTCCAAGAATCTAATTTTATCCCTTTCCACCAACCTCATAGCATAGATTTACACTGTTTCACCACCTTGTTCCAGTTTGCACCACACTGAGGCCAGCTTGCAGTGAACCACCAAGATCAACTTCCACTAATGTTGACATGGAGTCAAACACCTGACTCCTCCTAGCAAGTTTTTCCCCTCTATATATTGAAGGCTTTTAGCCAGCTGATGAAATTTGACACACAGGGTAAACTGCCAGAAAACTTCAGTTGCAGACAGCAAAGAGATGTGCATTTATTGCTAAGGCTCAGGTCTGCAAAACTGGAAGAGGAAGTCTTCATCCACTTCTTTTCTCTATAAGGATGCAGGAGTTACTTGTTTCGGATGAATTTCCTGAGCAAAACTTGCAAAAAATCTAGACCACTGAGAATTTTCAAGCGATCCTCCTTTTCAAGCAAGGCCTTATTTCTAAAGCAATGTAAGAAGCATTTCTGAGGCCAGTTACATAGATCTTCAGATTTCTTGAAGATACCAACTTGAACATCTGCCATTAGTTGAACTGACACCAGCTGAGATTCTTCCCACTGGTACGCAATACATTTCTGGTTTGGAGCATATACACACTCGTTTCCATGAAGCCATATGTTTATATTTTAGCATACACAGAAAGCTTGACATTCTGCTGTGAAGAACCACAAGACCGTTCTTCACCACTTCTTGGGAGGGATCACATTGCACTGAAATTAGGGCAATCAGACCAATTTATTCCAGATGAGGAACTAGCCTAATATACATTAAACCCCCTACACGTTATTAAACAAGATACCTCCCATGGTGTTATTGGGAACATCCCTTATTGATCAGAATGTAAAGAAGAGATGAAAAAATAGTTTTCTGTTTCTAAAACCAGAATTAATTTTTCTTCTTATTGTTTTTTGCCGTGTTAAGAATGAGGAATGCTCAGGGCAATCTGGGTTTTGTAAGCCTTCATCAGGTTTAACTACGCAAAACAAGAACTGAAGGTGGTTCAGCTTTGTACAAAACTGTGATGTTTCAGGGTAAGTCAAATGTGAGTTTGGCTGTACTGACAACATAGGGGGACAGCTGGGTAGCTGAGACTTTGGCGACTCCCTTTTGCTTGTTGCTTTGTTCTTCTAAACCTGCACTGTTTGTACTGTGTTCTTGATGTAGATTTATACCATGTTATCCAGCCCTAAACTCTGGACTGGTTCAGACCCAATAGTCACCATGATGGGCTTCCGTAAGTTTTCACAGCAAAAATGTCTTGTCAGATGGAGCAGGTACCGAGGACATCAGGTACTAGAAAAAGACAAAGGGCCAGAACCTTAAACTAGTATTACCAACTATCACAGTTCTACTGCAAGCCTAGCAAAATTTATTGTTTTTCTGAGTGCTCCAAGAGTCCCTCAGATAGCATGTCAACATGCTTTCTTTGGCAGGTTTATTTGTTTCAAAGATACACTTTTAGCCTGCCTGAAAATATGAATCCTAAGTACTAGACACAGAAGAATTCAACATAATACCTAAAGACCTTTCACATCTTAAACATAATGCTTTTCAGCCAATCTCATAATTTCAAAGGTGTCAGCATTGTTGGATAACAGTACAGCATAAAATCATATAGGTGTAGAGTAACAGCCTGACACAGGTTATTCATCTCATTCCTTAGAAACTGGGTTTATCCACTGAAAAAAAGCTTTAGACTTGGGGAAATGAGAGTGTATCAACAAGGATGGTTTTTAGACCATTTTGACGACCTTTCACAAAGCTGAGGTGCTAATTGTTGGATCCGCTTTAGAAATTACAACTGGCTGATTTCTTTAAAGTTCTGGATTGGATATTTATTTCTTAAGCCAAATTATTTTGCTTTTTGAAATGTACTGAAACTCTAGGGACTTCCTTGCCATTGCATATGTATAAGGAAGACAAAAGTCGACAGCACACTTATGTTCTTTAAGCCATCAGTTGCAGTCTTCCTCAGACACTGTGTTTATAGGTGTGACATAAGAACCTAGATACGACAGCAGCTGATACACTCGATACTGCCTTCCATTTTGCTTTTACTCTCGAGCTTCTCCACTAATCTGTTGCTAATCTGTATATCTCATGTCTGCACACCAGAGATTAGTTCCCTACATTCACGTTCTGTTACCTTTCATCTGGAGATGGATTATTTTGCTTTATGTAGTCCCACTGAAAACTGAGAGTTACAGTGCCTCTCAGTCTAAGGGAGAATTAGAGTTCTGGCCTGGTCACTGCCACTGCACTGACAGCATAAATCCACAAACATCTGCTTTGGAAATGTATCGGCATAAGAAACTAAGGGAGTGTATACTTTCTCTACTCAAATTCACGCTGCAGGGTACCCAGCTCTAAAGGAAGTCCTATTTAAATCAGTGGGACTTGACTGCTGTACTATTCAACAAGACTATGAGATGGCAAAATTAGGTTGGGACCCGGACTGTACTGCACTGGTGGTGTCACAATATGCACCAGGGACCTTCACCTTTCAGACCTGTAAGCATTAACAGTGAGGAGTAGCATGTGGTGGAGTGAGATGGAGATCATCTGAGTACCTCGTAAATGCATTAAAATCTCCCTGCTTTCTATACATTCTGACTAAAGTAATTTCCATTTCCCTGCCTTTCGTATTCTCCGTTTCCTTTCATGATGAGCTTCCTTCACTATCCTTAGAGGGGGCTGAGGCAAAATAACTGCTCAGCCTGTGCAGCATAATTAAACTACCCTTGATCTTTGTCCCATCCTCACAGCACAGCTACCCACTTTTTAATTTTTTTTTCCTTTTTATCTGAAAGAGCATCGTCCAATTTAATTTCTTCACAGGGTCTTATTTACCTAACTCGGGGAAGCCTCCCTTGCTCCCAAAGCCTTCTGATGCAACGTTGTGTTCTCTCAGTGATAGCTGCAGCTTCACAGTAGAGCTCATGAATGCATTATCTTCAGCAGCACAGCTTTTGGGCTAAAGATACAGTCATTACCTCCAAGGCCAATTCCAAACGTACATAGAGGGCATGTGAACACACTGATCCATGGCAAACTTTGGAGATCTTTTGCACAGTGGCTCCCTCCTCAAGAACTCTATTTCTACAAGCACAAGGTAGCTAACAGCCAAAGCGCCTATGTGTGGCATTCAGCAATACGTAGAGTATTGCTGGGTTATGCAGGGCCTAAAAAATATGCTGGGGAGAGGTCTGTGCTGAAAATGCTGCGTCCTTGTTTGTATTGCCCTTTAACAAGGAGGTGAGCTGTGACAGCAGAGCATGTGGAACCAAAGGAATCTTTACTGTAGGCTCCTGCTGGAGGTCACCTCCTTCTGACCCAGCTGAAATTGGTCTTCTAGGTGGAGAGGCAAAGGTCCAGATGTGATTTTACACATAGCTGTCGGTACTTGGAATTGCTTCCAGAAACTAACGTGCCTCATGCATGCCAACCCATTAGGCCTGTTATAATAGACCCAAAGGGACTCCCAGCCCTTAACAGCGCCAACCTTATGCAGCTCCCTCCTGGCCCCCAACTCCGGAGAAAACACCTCCATTGCGGTGTTGGGGGAAATAACTAAGCAGCAGCTCCTGTTTACCTTTAACTAGTACCCCTTATATGGCACACGGCTCCTCATTCCTTGCAGCTTTTCAGTGGCAGCAGCCAGGCACTTTGTAACCTTCTGTTTTTCCTTCTGTTTTTCAAACCAAGAATTGTGAAGCACAGAGCAGCAGACATGCTCTGCTTTGTCCATGGCAGGTCCTAAAAGACCTTTGCACCCTAAAAGATCTCTTTTTTTTTCAGCATAGTGGGCAGAAGGGACCTGTCCTGTTCTGTGTGCCAGAAAGCCAAACGGACACAGCTTCCTAGCGGGTTTGGTTGTGTGCCAGTCACGCTTTCAAAGGCACTAGCACGTTGAGCATGTTGGCGCAACCCCAGTTTCGAGCTCTCGGAGGAAGAGGGAACAAGGAGGCACAGTAGGATGACAGAAAACTGCGAACGCACTGGCTGTTGGTTCTGCAGAAAGAGCCATCCGCTCAGCTCACAGGTAGAAAGTCGTATATTTCGTTGTTAATATACCTGAAATAAAGCTAAGTCTGTGACTCTGTTGCTTCCACAATAACTTCTAGCAGGACTTGGGGCTTTGCAACCCAGGGCTGGTTAGGGGAAGAAAGGGCAGGAGGGATTGTTTTACAGATCTGTCCAGCTTTACTCCAAACCCCCAAAGAAGTGTGGGGGAGAGACAAGTCCTAGGAGCAGATTCAATTGGATGCGCTCCAAATTCTCCCCTTAGTGCAAATTACCGGACAAACACAATGAAGATAGTGGTGTGGCTGAGAGTAACTTAAGGGTAAAAAGGCCCACGTTACTGACACATTTTGCATTTCCTAAAACCCATCATTACATAGCCAGGAAATTATCATCAATAATTTCACTTAATTACAAACTAATTTCCTCAAATGTAGCTTCCACACACAATTTCAATTAATTTTAATGGTGTGAAGAGTTTGAAGAGGTTTCGTTACTCCCTGACTAAGAACCTTCAGGACAAAGACAATCCTGGCACAGATGCTAAATTTCTTAAAAGATGTAACTTAAAATTAATTTTCAATCCTAAATGAACTAATGGTTTGGCTTGCTTGCAAATTCTTTTAAAGTTCATTCTGCCCTGAGAAAATAAATGCTGTAAATTGAGGTGGAATCATGTTTTTCCAGTGTAACCTGGAAGGTGAATTTCCATTTCAAATGTAGAATGGAGCTCAGACTGTCTCCAAGGGAGAGACAAGCAATACCTCTTCAGGGGGGAAAAGGAAAAACTATATGCTTTAAGCTCCAGCTTAGTACTTGAGATGTGGATTTGAACCTTTGCTCTTTCTCCCCTAAGATCAGACTACTATGATCTTAGACAAATTATTCAGCCTGTTTCTACACACCTGTACCAAGAAAAATTAGCACAGCTTAGCCTAATAAGCAATGTGAAAATGAACATGTTAAAGACTGTAAGGTGCCTGGACCCAAAATCCCAGGAATCACAAAAGTCTGGGGAACCGAGAAAATGTCTTATCAGAGACAGCAAGCAATAGCATTTGATAACACCTAGAGCTGTTTCTTGCGCGGCTCTTTTTGATTCCAATTCCATGCTATTGTGCAGTACTTTCAGTGACTTTAGGTGGGGAAGGCACCTCCACTCAGGTTTAGGGCTTCTTAAAGAGAAGCACAGTTCATCTGAGCCACAGAAGTTGACTCCCAGGTCCATGCCATGATGAACGGCTCTATCAGAGTCTACAGCTATGCTAGGTCATATTTCCAGCTCTTAAAATCTGGCCTTAACCTACCTGTTAGAACAGACCTTCACACATACCACAGCAGGGCACCTGATCTCATAGGTCAGACATTAGATGGGAAATCTAGAGAGATCCAGGAGCCTACCACAGAGAAACCGTATCCTCATGAAACATGTTTTACTTAATCATGCAATGCAGGGACTCCAGAACAAAACAGTACAGATAGTAACTTGACAAATTCAGAGTGCACATGATGATGATGCCCATGTAGAATGAAAATAAAAACAACTTAATCGAGGTTAAACATGACAGAGAAGGACAGCAGCAGGGAAAAGAGCTATCAGAGCAGAAATCCCACCTCACTTACCTAAGTCCAATGACTAAGTTTCAAGAAAGGTTCTGACATCTGCAGATAGGAAACAAGAGTCAGAGTGACTGACCCTTCTTCCACTACCTTCAGCCATATAGGAATATTTGCAAAAGATAATAGAATGTGATTGTTCTATTTTCTCTTGCATTTGTCGACTACTGTGCATCCAAGGTGTCCCTTCTAAACTTTTGCACCTGCAAATCCCTAACTCTTCTCCGCCTCAAAGCTCTGACATTGTGCTTTAGCTGGACTGAGGATGTTATACTGACCTAGGCTCACAGCCTGTACGAGCTAGTCATATAATATTCATTCTTAGCCTATTCTATTCCTACGGCCACCATAAACTATTAACATATATTAAATAACATAACTGGATTCACTATTAGAGTAAGGATTACACAATAGGTGTATATAGATTGATTTCTAATAGTTACTGTGGTTTTCCCTTTGAAATTATTCCTTTCAGCACTAATCTAAAGTGATCTCTTGGGGGAAAGCAGATAGGAAAAGATGTGTGTGTGCTAATACCTCCCTTGGTGTGAAGGGAATACAGTACAGTTGGATGCTGTCTATAGGCTAAGAAGCTTACCAATGAAAGCACTTTCCATAGGAAGACTGTAAACCGCAGTATATGTCTTTCATTGGCCATTCATATATTAATGTATAATCTTTTATAACTAGTCGTGTTAATTTTCATTATCTTTATGTTAATGCAAAACTCCTGTCCAATAAGCATCACGTTTACAGCTCTGATGGAAGGCAGCACTTCCTCGCTACTGCAAGAAGCTAAAATTTTCTTGCTCCACATCTGCATGATTCAGAGGAATGTCTGCAACCTTATCTGCAAAACAGGATATAAAAAGTTGTTGCCTTCTATGTCTAAAAAAAAAAAACAAAAAAACCCCAAATGTGAGAATTGAACAGTAACGTGTAGTTGCCTACACCTTCTTTGTACTCAAGTCTCCACCATAAGATTTTTAGTATTTTAACTGTATCTTTCTTCCATTCTAAGAGACAGTGACCAGAGAACAGAAAAATAATAGAAATGACAACGTTTGGTAAGGGAAAATAGAGGAATAATCCCAGCAGTTCACATCATAGGTCAGTCTAACAGAGTATGGTGTCTTTAAGGTAGGAACAGAATGATCCTGCCTCACTTTTATGATCCCAGCTCCTGACAATCAACTTCTGGGATTGTCGTGAGACAAAGTCTAAGGTCACCATGCCTATACGCACTGGATGTGTCCTAAACCCATTTATTCTGGACCACCCTGCAAGGAGTTCCACAGATTAACTATATGTTGCGGGAAAAGTTGCTCCCTTTCATTCATCTTAAACTTACTACACCTTGCCATTTTCTTAGAAGTCTCTTAGCTCTTCCTTTGCTAGAAGCGAGCAACTGGTTGCCATCCTCCTACTCCACACCAACTATATTTTCATACAATAGAATTAGATAATCTCTTCTAAGATGAAAATTATTAATACTAGGGCTCTTCCAAAGTCTGTATATAACTGCTGTTCCTTACCATAGTCATTTCACATCACAGAAACAGATGGGACCAGTATGTTTACATCACCCACCAGAAAAAGTTGCAATGAATTTTAGAAGAAGCTGGCAAAAATAGGTGAAGGTGGGAGGAACTGGCAGAGCAGTTCATTGAACGCCCCTTGAAGGGAGATGACGCCAGAAACAGTATCTGTACACAGTGAGGCCATATTGCTCCAAAGGTCCTAGAAATTCTCAGGCTATATCCCAAGAGTCCGAAAAACAGTATGGAAAATGATACTGAAGCTATTTAAATGCATGGCGATAATGCCAAGGTGGTAGTCTCAGAGGGATTCCTGTTCAATTCTGATCACCTATGGGGAGGAGAGGGGAGCGAGAGAGATGGAAGAGGTCCTGAAAAGTGCAATTAAAATAGCTGGAGGCCCACCGAGAAACAACTTCAGGGAGCAACAAAGGTGACAAACCTGAAGTTAATTAAGGAGCAGAGCATTTTTCTAAAAAAAGAAAAAAAATGGCACCACAGGCACACCTGAGAATATGGTGTATTTCCAAAAACAAAGCCTACAAACCCATAAAATTACTATTAATACATAAAGGTTAATGACTGCTGCTAGAAATCTTTATAAATACCAGGCAAAAGCAATCCCCCCCTCCATATCACCACCAGTTAAAACATTTTTGTAGAATATGACAGCATATAGGTTTATATAAGAGAGATTATTTTCAATCCTAATTTAAATAGTTAGAGATCCAAAGGAGAAAGTTATTTACTTCAAGACACATGGATCTCTTCATCTCTAGACCCTCTAACTTGTAACTAGATGACTTTCTAAAAAAAGCGTTGTGTTATATTATACAGAAATACCCAGGTAACATAACCAGATTAGGCCACCACAAAAAAATCAGTATGTCTACAGAGAAAAATTTCACGACAAACACTAAATTGCTCTTGGAAGAATTAGTCTTAAAAGAAAGTTATTGCACCTGTGTAAGGCTGGTACTGACCATCATGCCCAAGCGGTTTGTGGATGGGCCACTGATTCCTGATTATCTTGCTCAGTAAATGATAATGATAATCCCCATTGACAGAGCCCACTACAGTGAAAGCTCACTTTTCAGATCCAATCTGCCCAGGATTACTCCACCCAACATTGCAAGAGGGACTTATTTCTTCTTCAGTTAAGCAGATCAAAAGGGAAAAAAAAGTCTCTTTTGCAATTTTATTTACATTGGAACAGCCTAGCAACTCCAATTTGTCTGTGGAAAGGACAATTTGTTTAGTGTTTTATCCAGCTTGAGTTCCGACTATGAATTTATTCTGCCTTTCTTCTGCCTTTCAGCAGTGAGACTTTCTGAACTCGTAACGCTGTGCTTCTCTGCAGAAATACAAACAACTTATGACCACTTGAATTGAATTCAAAATGTTGTTCTGGATCAAATTATACAGTAACAAAGTGTTTTGACACCACTATATCAGTAGGGCAGTTTGCTTGAGGTTGAAGCTTGTTTATTTACCTACAGGCAAGTAGAGTACATGGGGAATTCAGAGGCTAGCCTGGAAAATGGTCCTTTTTGTCTCTAACCTGAAGTCTTAATAACTATTAGAATTTCTTTCCAATTCCACGTGCAATGTGTTGTGTGAGAAATAACACTTCTCGTTGTGCCCCATTTTATTACAGCTATGCGCACTTCGGAACAGAGCACAGTTTAAGCTCTTCCTTGCGTTTAGCACTGTTGCAATGAGAACAGGGTCTCACCCAAAACAAAAGTATTTTATTTTTCAGAATGGACAAACCTTTTTCATCCAGGTAGTCCTTCTGGAGAGCTGTAAAAAGTCTTAAGCAGCAGTTTTCAACAGTAAGACATCCTAATAAATAAAACCTGTCTCAGAGGGCATACTGTCCTGTTTGTTCAAGATAGAAAAAAGAAGCTTTACATTTTACAAGAGCTGAAGATTTGACATCTACAACACAGATGATGAAGAATATGAGGTGGGAAAGTGATAGAAAAATAGGAAACCATGCATAGCTGTACACAGTATTATTTTAATGCTCCACAGTACTGTTGGGAAGACTGCAGAAATGATCTCACCATCAGCTTTGCAACTGAATTACTTTATATTTGGGAGTAGGTGGACACTGATAACTATACCCAAAGTTTGCCTCCTGGCCCATCACTAATTAGGTTTCCTGAGCGTCAATATTTCTTTCTGGCCGTGGGAGGAAGGCATCGTCTCTTAAATAACACACAGTGGCTATAAAGAACTCCAAAATCATTTTTACTTAGTCAATGATTTTTTCCAAGCATCATCTATATTAGAAAGCTAGATTAAAATAACTCTGCTTCTTCGCATGAGTCTGAATTCTGCGTGTTTTTTTTGTATCCAGGTAGCGGATGCTTGCATTGAAATGTGACATTTACACTGGCTTTTGAGTGCTGCTTTAATTAGTTCTGTTTCCATGGGACCCTAAGTATCACGAGACGCGGTTAACAGGCAAGGACAATATTCATAAAAGAAGTGAGGTCACTTCTGTAAACATTTGCACAGCGCGCTCAGCGTAGGATGCTGTGGGATAGCTCACACTGAAGATGTTTCGTCTCAAACCTTACCAAGAAATAAGGTAGAGCCTTCTTCCGTCCACCTCCTTCAAATGCTGGTTCGTTTAGGGGGAGGGGAGCAGGGAATAAAAGCACTGCTAACTACACAGATGTTTTCATCCTCTCTTTCCCACGTGCCAGGAGGAAGAGCGAGTGTCAGCTCCCACCACACCAAACACCTGCCTAAGCAGGGGAAGGGCAAAGGGCCCCAGATACCTGAGGAGGTATGAGGACGGGTGGAGGGCCCAGACAGCTACTTCCCGGTCATACTGAAAGAACAGTTATGAAATATTAAGAGGTCGAGAGCAAAATAAAAGGTTTGCAGGACGCCGCTGCCCTCCCCCTCCCAGCGGCATTCCCCGTCATCAGGCACGGGGAACTGCGCAACGCATCCAAAAGGCAGGGAGACAGAGGAGTCTTTCCAAACTCACTTCAGCCCAGTAGCCCTTGGGGAGGAGAGGGGAGGGATGGGTGGCTGGAGAGGTGGGTGGGTGTGCGTGTTGGGGGGGGGGGGCGCGTGTCACACAAAACACACCAGGGTGCACACGCACAATCGTAGCAAGTGTCAGGCGACGGGATTAAAACACAAGCCCAACTCCTCAGCCACCTGACCCTAGAGACAGAGCAAACCGTATTAACAGAGGCATCTCCAAAAAAATAATAGTGTTTTAGTGGATTTTTTTTGTTTATTGACACCAGCTGATTCCCTGCGGTGTTGCTACGGTAACTGGATAAACACCCTGCTACTGGCATTTCATGTTAAATGACTGCAGTTAATGAGGAGGCAGTGTTAAAGGTTACACTCTGAGCAAAGCAGCCTTCGGGGAACGCCTGACACCGCTTTCCCTCGGAGATGAGCCCGGTGCAGCCAGACTGCCTGCCGCGGACTGCTCTGGAGCTCTTCTGCAAGCAGGAGGCGGGGGGAAAATAACCAAAAAAAAAAAAAGGGGGGGGGGACCAACTAAGAGCCAAGGGACCTTGGAAAAGCCATAGCAGTTATAGCCAAAACGACTTGCACGGCTCTCTCACGGCTAAAACTGCTTCGGAAAATAATTACTGCTTCTCCACATACAAAATGGACGTTTTTTTCGCTAACAGTGTGAAGCCCCCAAAATTGTCTGGAAACTGCAATAGTCTTTTCAGAGAGCTACCACATAGCATCTGACGAGCCAACGGGGTCTGAGTGCCCCGTTCGGCAAAGTCCCAGCCCTAACGAGGGCCGACAGCTTTATTAAGGAGGCACTGAGCAAAGACAGGCCCAGGAAGCGCAGTCTGATGGGGAAGGCCAGAATCAGAAGGAAAGAGGAAAATAACAGAGCTCTAATGCTTCCCGAGAAGCATTACAGCACTACGATGCAACTTTTGGGTGAAATGATTATTTTCCGAGTAACAAAAGCATCCTCCTCCTCCCGCCTCCCTCCCAACCCTACAAATGATCTTCTCAAGCACAGATTATGTCATTCGTTAAAAAAAAATATGTAACAATCAAGTGAGAACTGTTTTGGAAGCGTACATACTTTTTGGCCAGCCTTATCCTTGTGCCTTGGACAGAAAGGAGGACGAGGACTCGCCTTCAGCAGTTGGTCCTCTTTATGCAAGTGCCTTCTAGCCATAGAAAGCGTTTCCCACTAAGCTGTATTACCCTTCTTGTACACTGGACCCTCCAAGGATGCTGAGGTGAAAGGGCAGATGGGCACAGGAGGAGATGACAGGCTGGAGAGAAGTGGAAATAAATACACAAATAAACGATGTAAAGCTATCCAACTGGAGCCTAATTTGCTGAGCGCCATCGCAACAACCTGACAGTAATTTGTTGCATCTTGAGCCATTTGCAGCGCTTTCGGTCTTTTTGCTGACGTTTCCTTTTGTCATTCAAGGAGCTATTCACCACGGATGTGCCATGAAGGGCTCTAGATAACACTGCGGCAAATCCCTGGGGATGGAGGGGGGGGTGCCTGGAGAAGGGCAGGCTGGCACGGGAACACCACCGCACTAGACTCCATCCGTAACCAGCCACGTTTGTACAAGGAACATGCGCTTTGATCCCTGAAAGAAAACCATACGTAAAGCAGGGGGAGAATTTTAAGGTTCCCATCTGTGCTCAAGGACCCCGTTGGGGGAGAGGGGGCGCACAACTCTGTTTTAGGCCTCTCATAAAACGTAGAGCTCAGAGGGGAGCGTGGAGGGTCAGGGCGCCCTGCAGTGCCAGCTGGAAAGGTGGGCTGCTGCCAAACCGTGCTCAGAGCCTGCAGCCAGAGCCCCCGAGAGCATCCCAGGCAGTACCACCACAGAGAGACGTGCTGGTGCTCTTGATGGAGGGTGCAACACGAAACGACAGGCTGAGACACAGAGGGGAAATTAATCCTTCACACACTTTGAAAGGGAAGACATCTGGGATGGGAAGGGACCATAACAGAGCTCGAATTTCAAAGGGTAGGCGCAGCAGTCTGTGAAAAAGCACTCGGGTGGGGACCCCAAAACGGCAAGTCTCTCTGAAACCCTAGCTGAGGTGTCTCCCAGGTCTGACTAGCTGAACTACTTTGCAGTTCACAGATATTTCCCGGTGAAGATGCAAATCTCTGCAGAGCATAAAGTCTATCAGTAACAGGCTTCCTTGTCTCAATTACCTCTCACGTACCTCTTCACGGTATTGCATAGGCCTTATTATTTTCCAGGCCAAAATTGATAAATTTGCTGTTACAGTACAGCGAATGCTTTCTCTCCATTCACATACGCCACTTACGTCGTCTTCTGCTCTGCGCGGTTTGAAACGCTGGCAGAAGGTTTCCTCTTCTAAGGGCACTCCTTCCTCATAGGAAAACTCAAGATGTTGCCTTGTAAGGGTTACTATTTTTTCTTTTTCTAAACATTCACTTCAAACAAATTTAAGTATCATAATTGCTGTTCTTGTCCCTCTCTAATGCAACCAGTGGACTAAGTAAGATCCGAGTAGTGCGTAGAGGGACAGCTGAAGCCATCATTCAACACACTTCAAACCTAGTCATATCTGCCTCTACAGGGCATCACCTGCCTGACAACTCACACAACCCAGCAGAGCTGGGCAACTACAACTTCTCTGTCACGCGTCCTGGGCCACGTGGTGCCTAGTATCACTGCACCAGGGGACCAAGAGCACCCTTGCGTCCCTGGGAGAATGCACTGCCATTTCCCTCCCCCGTCCCAGTTTTGTGGTTGGAAAGTGCATTTGAAGGTAATTCAAGGAATTACCCAAAGCCAAATACAAGAATAAATGTCTCCAGTCTTCCAGGGTACACACTGTATCTTCATTACCCAGACGGTAAATGTTTAACCCTCTCCTTTCAGACCACTTTTCCAGCAGTAGTCACTGCCCCTTAGGGCCCCTGGAGAGAAATCCCATTTTTAATCCGCTTTGTACCCATACACCCAGGTATTGTAATCACTGTGCACTTAAACATCTGGCTCTAAGACCCGGAGACCCTGCTTTAATGAAATGCATTAGATGCAGTGTCAAGGTTTTCGGGGACAGAAGCTGTAATTTATTGCTTCATCTGAGATAGGGGCCTACAGAACCATACTGCTGAATTAGCAGTCCTAAGATAACTGCAATCCGTAGAAGGGTCACCTGTAAATTGTATGACAAAGATCTACCACAGCACACTAGAAAAATCGAGGCTTTGATTTGGTCATGCCAGGTTAGAGCCATTTGAGACAGGCATGAGTTTTTGCAGGTGAAACTTTTAATTCCCAATTCAAAAGTATAAGGATGCGCCTCTACTTTCCTTTTTGGTAAAGAAATCAATCAAAACATCTATTTTCATTAGCAATGCTGAATAAAGCCTTTCTGCGTTATCAAACCAATACATAAAGTTGCCGCTGTGCTTGGAAGGATCATCAGCAAACGCATCTGCAGGCCTTTTATGAGCTTGGCTGCTTATTTCAATATAAAGCCCTGGATCTGGACCATAGGCAAAGCAATGACTGTATTAGCAGTCAGCTGTAAAATACACTTTGAAGAGACCTAGAGTTCAGTCCGAAAGGTTTGGCAGTAACAATATCCAGTAGACTAGTAGTCATTAGTTCCAGATGATCTACTCTTCTTGACATAGAAGAGGTCCATTTCAAACTATTTTAATTCAAGGGGTCTCCTCATAACCAAAATGAAAAGCCTGAGGTGAGAGCTGTAGAGTTTATGACTTAATACTTCAGTTTTTATGGTGTTACAGCCATTCCAGCATCACAACTGTGTTAATACTTTTATGTTTCATTGAATACTTATTGTGGAGGACACTTCTGGGCTGCAACTGGCTGACATCGATAATTTTTTTGCCATGTCTTGATCCTTTGCATTCACAACAATTGGAAATGTCACTTTAACCCCTCAGAAGATAACCAGAGCTCTGGTGCACAAGATATTGGATTTTTCCAAGCAGAGAGAAGCTAAAAAACATGTTGGAAAGTATTGACTAAGACCTAACACAGCCTGCATGAAAATTAAGTAGCTACTTGCTAAAATTACCAAGTTATTTATACTTAGAATACAATACTTAGAACATTGTAATACTTGTCAGACACGCTGAAAGGGCAATTGCTAATTTGCCATTCCCTCAGCTTCAGATAACGTAACCAGAATAGTTGCATTACCTAGCTTCAAGTCGCTCTCTAAATTCTTACTTTTATTCTTGTATTTGGAAGGTTTTGTCACCAACTCCAAGCAACTACTTGGGGCCTCAGCATATAGGCTCTGTTTTGCCTCATGACGTTACCATCTCATGCAAAAGCGGCAGGCAGGTTTAAACAGAGCCCATTTTATAGCAACATAACAAGTGCAATGAGCTTACACAGTGTCCTCTTCATTAATCAGACGCAAAAACATATACCATAATTTTAGTCCCTCTTTGCTGCAGATAAACTGAAAAAATTACATTTATCACTGTGCAAATTCTGTCCTACTGGAACCCAAATTCTGCAAGCAAACAGCACAGCTGATTACGATGCAACTAAAAACACTCACAGGGAAATATTATAAACAGAAGGAAATGCCAAAGCTGGCAGGTGGAAGAGGTTTACCATCAATTTCTAAAGAGCTGCCTATCCACTTACCAGCTACATATTTTCTTCCTGTTTAGATCACCTGCACTGAACACTAGGCTTTCAATGCACAACAGGAAAAAAAAAAAAAAACACAGTAAAAATGGCCGTCACAGAGGAGCAAAATATAGATGACAGCCAGCACTGAGGAACTGGCTTGTGTCTTTGGAAATCCTGTCTCTCCTGTTAACTAGTGCTGATCAAGAAAAGTTGAAAAGTTTAAGGAACTCACACCAGAAAAAGGGAATTTATTTGGAAACAGGCCTTTGAAAACATCTTGTATTGCTCTTTTTTTTTTTAACTTATATGCTGTAGCTGGGTGCAATCTCCTATTTAGATCTGCTTAATATAAAGACTACTCATTCTCTAACATAACTTAATGCATTCCTTTGAAGAGCTCAAAGGTAAACAAATCCTAAAGAAATTTTGTTTAACTTGACAGAATACTTTCAAGTCTAAGAAAAGAGCAAGCACTACCAAAAATAACTAACTGTACTGAAAGATAGTTAAAGTCTAAATCTGGACCCGAGATATTTCCGTGACTCTCCAAAAAAATTGATATGTAGACAATCTATTTCATTTAAAATCATCAGACAATTGCAAGCTATTTGCATCATTTGACAGCTGAAGGGAAAATGAGCTCTACCCTTATTTATTTTCTGGAAGTCCCAATGTTATTAACCTTGTTGAAGCTATGAACATTCAAGGTCTGTTTCAAATAAATGCATTTGTGAGATATTTTCTTAGTGAAAACATTGGTTCAGCTGAGCAAATTGAACTTCAAAGAAAGAACACTGTTGGTGTATACTCTCTGTTACTGCTGCAAAGGGAAATGAGCTGGAATAGAAGCACCTGCTACACATCTGTAACCCCAGGTGCCTATAAAATCCTAGTGAGTTTTGCTGAATCATTAAGCTATGATACCATTTTGAAAACCATTATCACCCACAGAAGACCGCAGTTACGAGAATGATGTCACAGCGCCAGTCAGTCCGAAGGCTGCAGTATCACTTCTGGAAATGGCGTGCAACAGAGGAACAAAACTGTCTGAAAGCGGCTAACAGCAGCAAAGCTGCGGTGGAAACGTAGCTCTTCTGTCTTGGGCAGCGATGTGGCTTCACGCTGAGGTCGCACCACAGTTTGGATCCTACTCAGCTAGCTGCACATTCACAGGCAGCTTTCCCATTGAGCAATATTGCTTTGTGCATGCCCTGGACCCTCCAGTTTTTAGGCCAAGAGGAGTCATGACTGCAGGGAACATAGGCCTGGAAGAGACTTTCTGTTGACGGGGAGCATGCTCTACAGGCAGCCCTGCTTCAAATGATTTGAAAGACCTAAAAGCTCTGTCCTAAGACCAGCTTGTTTCTTTGCCTCGAGCACTTGCACCAAGATGGCAGGAACCTCCTCGTAGTTTCTGCGCTTCAGAAATTCATGGCTCCCCTCTTGTTTTTGTAACATGCTTGAGGAACAGATTGGTCCTTTGGCTTCAACGGCTTTGCTCTCTCCCTGGCGCTGCTCCGCTTGAGATGTTTACACAGTTAGAGCATGTGACTCCTTTTCCCACTTAGCCAGTACAAAGGGATCAGCGATTGCGTTTGGAGTCTGGGCAATGACAGGAACAGGACATTAAAACTTTCTATTTTTCTTTCCCTCTGAAGACTCTTCCAGCCACAAAGCGAGCCTCCAACCAAGAATAAAACCTGGCAGTTAAACGAATTCAAGGGAACCCACTAAAATCACGAAGGGCCTTTAAGAATTCAGCTCAAAACACTACAGAAAGCAATGCAGTATCTTCATATATTAAAGGTAGTAAGTTAGCACTGAATTATTTAAAAATTTAGTTGGTTTCCTTTGCTTCATCAACAAAGGTTATTAAATTTTAATGAGTAAAAATGGTGCAATAAAACTAATGAAGTTGGTTTTACTAGGGAAATGCAATAAAGAACAGTACCTTTTATTTTAAAGGAAATATATAGGTTTAGTACGGTTTGTTTTATAATATAATAAAAGGAAGATTATTGGTTTTCATAGTTTTGGCATAAGCCCCCAGCTCGCAGTGAAATCTGCAGGAACAACACCACCAACATCCTTCAGCAGCCATCATATAAGCATTCGCTCACATGAGCCAGCTTCCCCGAGAAGCAGTAGGTCTCAATGGAAGAGATCAGCGTGGAAAAAAAGTAAAGCATCTTTTCACAAGGTGTTTATGGGGCCAGCGTGCTTACCTAGTGCTGTCTGCTGGGGGCTGGGGGAGGCAGGGGAGACCCCAAAAACCAAAAACTGGTGACAAAATAACTGGCAGGACATTGAGCTGTGTTTTAGGTATGGAACAGACCTTAATACCCCTCTCTAAATTTTGTCGCCTTGGAACCACAGTCTGTGATAGTCTGCAGCAGAGACATAAAACTATGGGACTCCACATCAAAAGGCATCACTGACTTACAGGTCCTTTTGGTATCCCCTTTCTTACTATTGGAGGTTAATTTTCTAGCAGCCCCCAAACCAATCTTTTTTTTTTTTTTTTTTTTTTTTAAAGGAATCAGGTAAAATATTGGCATTAAGCATCCCAGCAGCATTAGTGTGTTGGGATGATTATGCCTTTCTCGGACCGTACCAAGTTCTTTTTTTTTGTTGTTTTTTTCAAAGCTGTTCACATGGCTATTTCAGGCTATCAGCTAGCGCTATCAGTGTAGCGCTGCCACTGTCAGAAGACACCTGATAGCACAAGGTCATTTCATCTCCTGGAAGTGGCAGTCACCTCGTACGAAAACGAAGGAGCCTTGGAGAGATGCCTGCTCACAACAGACATACGCGTGTTTGCCTCCGAGGAGAGCACAGGCCATACCGGGAGGGAAGGAACGGTGCCACGAGGGCAGGTTTCCCGGGTGAGGGCGCTGAGTGCTACAAAACCCTCGTCCAGAGCAGCTGCCAAATCCCCAGTGGAAACCATTTGTTTGGCAGGACACGCTACAACAGCCTGGACACGCAGCCTGCTGTGCGTCAGGGGATCCACATACGGCAAGGCCAAGCACCTTCAACGGTGACAGCAAAAGCATTTAGCAGGATTACCAAAGCATTCAGGGAAGCCAGGCACTTCACCTTCACCAAGATCTCCAGGGGAGGTGGGTTCCCGGGCCATTCAGAAACCCCTTTATAGACCTTTAAAGTGCTTTAGAAATCTAGCCCAAAACTTGAACTGCAGAATTGTAATCAATGCATCCAACGTTCACCGCTATGGACAGGCCAGGTGTTTTTTCCAAAGAACATGGGCCGAGTCCACATTTTTGAAGCAAAACCTTGAAAACATGCAAGAATCGCGCTGCTTTGAGATCACTGAGCCAGCTAACATCATTGTTTAGTACAAAGCTGTATTTCTGGACTTGGGAGAATAACTACTTATGCACAGGGGTTGCACCAAACTTGGCTGCACTCTGGTTTAAGCAGCTGGTGTCAGGCAGGCATTGCCATTTATGTTATGCACGTGGTATGAAATGTGAAAAGTCACGATGAAATTATTTCCTCCTTAGACAGTCTTTGCCTAGCTTAAGTCTAAACTAAATGCTTAAAGGGCTCAGTGCAATGTAGAAACCTCCAAGGTGTGCACAGACATATATGCCCTAAAGCCTGGAAGGCTTCTGCACCATCTGTCTCCTTTCCCCTGCACGCAGGGTTATCCTGCGCACCTGAAGGGGAAGGTGCTCAGACTATGCGTTGCTGCAGAAAAAGCTCAACTTGGTTCCCTGGCAGCGTTTCTTTATCTTGGTTAGTGAGCGAGATTATATATTCTGAGCCTGCACACATAGGAACAAGCATAATGTGTGTACGTAGGGGGGAAATACTGGAATATGTGTACTCATAGAAAAGTACATGATGATGTACCACGTATCAACACCAAACTCTGCTACAGTCCTAAGGTTTCTAAGCTAGCGACTCCTCAGAGAGAAAGACCAAATTCTGCTGCGGAGCTGCAGCTTGCCATCCCAGTAAAAGCAGCAGGATAAGGGAAGTACAGCGCAGGACATAATTTGTCTCTGAGGGTAAATATCTAACACAAGTACAAAACCCTTGCTTTCTGCCATTCCCCATCGTCCCATCTCGAGGGTTAGCTATTTTCCCAAACACACAGCGTTCCTACAGAACACAGGAAAAAGTGATTCACTCAGTATGAATAAGTATGATCAGGCAGAAAACTTAGGAGGCAAACAGTGTTCTTCCTTCAGTTAGTGGACTTCTTTGAACATTTTAGGTTTTAGAGGCACCCATTTAAAGCTGAAGACATCAATGCTTTCTGAAGGGAGAACCTACATTAACTTAGAAGTACTACTATCTAATATTCTCGCTACCATTACAAATAAAGCTTCAGAGCCAAATCTCACTTCCAGGCTGTGTCAAAGCAGGTACCAAACTGCTTTAAGGGGGGTCCTGAATGCTTAGAAAGACTAGCGCTGGGTAAAACAAACCAGGCAGCCACCAGGAATACTGAATGTTGCATCTTTGTCCGAGAGCTCACAAAATACTTATAGATTGCAAATAGCGCATCTCCCCAGTACAGTGCGGCAACTGCATATTGCCCTCACATTCCCAAACAGGGTAGCCCATTTCCCAATTTCCTAGGTAAATACTGAGCTGTCCAAGTTCACATTTAGGAGCCATGTCTCCGAGGGGAGGTGTAACTGGTGTTTCCATGCAGGCTCTCTGGAACGGGAAGTGCTCCACAGCCCTCCAAACTTGCGCCTGGAGCCCCAGCTGAGAACAGGCTCAGTGGAGCCCCAAACCATGGTGCACCACCCGTAACTTCCCAGGAGCCCTGCCTGGAAACAAATTTCAAGACCCACTGTTCAGGATGAGGATCTGAGTGTTTATGTTCAGCTTTCTACCCATCCTAGAGGAAAAAAAAAAAGGGGGGGGGGGTTTAACTGGATTTGGCTGGTAGCCAAGAATGTTAATACTCCAGCATCATCAGAGTAAGGCACCTCCTTCCCTCTCACTGGCGTATTTAACTACCCAAAGTGCTGTTCAGTAAATCCTCTTTCTTGTTCACCCTACCTAGCATCTGGCCTCGGCAGCAGTTACTTTGGAGGAACCTTCTACAAAGTCATGCTGAGGAGCGGGGCACGTGTAGCGCAGGGGTGAAGGAATGCTCTTTGCCCACAAAGAGTCGCAATACGTAAGAGGGCATTTTTCCACTCCCAGGGGTTTTAAGACGTCCATGAAACGAAGTTTAGTGGTAAGTTCATATTCTTCCCCCATCTTTATTTTTTTAATAAAATACTGACACATTGCACCATGCATTAAATATTAATGGTCTCCATCTTGTTATTTCTCCACTCAAACGGATTATGCCAATTAGCTGTATGGAAACTCCCTTCAGCTTTCTAACTTTCTCGAGCACTCTACACCTTTCCCTAGCACTAGCTCCGCTCTCTGGCTGGAGCTTGGCAGCTCCAGTCACATCAATGCATCAACAAACAGAGATAATAGATATACATACATATATATATATATTTATACATATATATGTACACACCACTCATCTAGAGAGGGATATTCTACAGAAATATGTGAAGCAAGCTCTTATTTTTCTGTAAGTTCAGAAGTGGTAGATGCAATAGCAGTTCCGTTTATCTAATACATTTAACATCCTCACAACCTTTCTTTTTATATACAATAGCTACTGTTCCTATAGGTAAGATGTAAGCTCTTCATAAATACATTTGCCCAATGCCCAACAACCTGTTTTTAGGTGGTAATTCTCCACCACTACCCCCTTTTTGTTCTTAGATCGCACCACCCTCCTGAGATTATAACACAGATGGCCTTCCCAGGCCTCCCACAGCTTATCAATTTTGTCACGCTTTGCCAGACTTCACTGAGTCTCTCTCGTTTGGAGATTTGCACGAACACAGCAATCAAGCGTGCTCACAAGCGTTTTAAAGCTGAAAAGGCACACGACAGGATTTGGAGCAACTCAGGCTGGCACGCTATCTGAACAGCTCTACAGCCACAGAGCTGTGCACACCACTGCTTTTCTCCTCCTTCTCCAGAAAGTCTCAGCGTTTAAGTTTTGCATCTGAGTGATACGTATGCTTATTCAGTATCAGTGATGCACTTTGCTATGATTTGCTTTTATTGTTAGCCCAAGCCCACGGCACAACTGGGTAAAAGTACAAGCAACACCCAGGAAAGTCCTTGGCAGTAAAGGTCAGTTTGCTGCACTTTCCATTTCCCCAGATGCAGGCCAGGTGCTTTTGTGAAAGGGCAGAAGGGTTTACACAGCAGGATTCAAAGAACCACAGCAAACGCAAGTGGGAGGGGGCCACGGCGCACACAACTGCAGCCGTGACCTGAACATCACAGCCACAGTACGGGGCAACACTATGCACCGCATACAGAAGCAAATACATTTCAGTTCACACACGTGACTGTTCATCACGCTTCTCTTCTGTATCCTACCTACTCCTCTCTTTCTCCCCCTCCGTTACGGCCTTCTTTTCACCTTTGTTGTCCTCATCTCTTTTCTGCTATTTCTTCTTCCCTATCCGATCCAGCTACCCCATGCTCCTCTCCCAAGAGCACATCCAGATGCCACCCCTGTCCTCCTCTACCCCCAACCACTTCCTCACCTCAAATGATGGAAAAACAGCTCATGCTGAGCCCAACTCTGAGCTGACCAGATGTTAGGCAAGACCCAGCATCCTGCCTTCAACGCGGCTAACGGCTACAGAAGCGTAAGAACGAGGCAAGCCTGG
Organism: Struthio camelus; assembly: GCF_040807025.1. Lineage (NCBI taxonomy): Eukaryota > Metazoa > Chordata > Aves > Struthioniformes > Struthionidae > Struthio > Struthio camelus. Next base: position 2,057,583 of record NC_090945.1, read on the forward strand.
AGAGAGAATTCCTCAGGACACCGTCCTCACTTCCAGGAACCTGCAGCCGAGAGATTTTCTGACCTTTACCTTGCAGCCTGCCCCATGCCCATCAGTCCTCATCCACGCAGCTCCCTACCCCACGTCCCTGGAACAGGCACTCGTCCTGCATACCTTTCACAGACTTATCAAACAAGTCCCTCCTGCAATTAGGTCTCCAAGCACCATCACCCCTTCTCACAGCAGGGTCTTCAGCTGCTTTTCTCCTCCTTTTGCTGTTACTAGCCCTTCCTTTCGCACCCTTTCAGCTCTTCTCTCCCCTACCCTCCTTTCCCTGTCCTTCTGACAAGTTGATACAGCTTCAGGATTAAGTCTTCTACTCCTCCCTTGATGAAACCTAGCAGCAAACACTGTGCAAACTCGGCAGGGGCTGGGCTGGGCAGGAGGCACTACGATGCCACTCATAAAAGGTACAGGCAGGAACAGAAGCAAGGCTTTCATGTGCAAGACCTCACATGGGTGGTGACAGCAGCGACATGGATGCGTGCCCTCAAGAGACACCCCTGTCTACCCAAGACCTGCGGTAGGGAAAGCAAAGGCTCGTGGGACAGCTTTCCTTGAGAGAGCGCCAAATCACATGTTGAGTCAGCAAGTTTGGGCCCTGGGACCAGGCTAAATGTAACCTGAAGTAAATCCCACAAGGTGCACGTAATGGAGATCTGAAAACACTCAACATTTACTGCTTTGACTGATTCACCTATTTCTGTTGTGCCCAGAAACAGACATAGGCAGGAGTCACCAATATTATTGACCTATGTAGGGCCGTTCCCATACTCAGATCTTGGGAGTATCAAGTTCCAAGGGCCCCAGGAAGTCTGACATTTCAGCTTTAAAGATGCAACTGCAATGGGTCTGATTCAAAGCCCTGACTGTGGGTCAATGTCCATTCAGGACAAAGGGCACCTTATTGTTCCTATGTAAGGGGATACGAATTTTATATATTGCATACTGTAGAGTTACTTGTCAATCCTGCAAGATGCTCATTGCAGAAGGATCCTTGTATACCTAGCAGTCCTCCTGATTTAACCAGACACGGAGTACAAGATTTGAATAGCTCTGTTAATTCTGTTTTACTGCCTTACATGACAACTGGTAGTGTTCAACAGATGTGAACGTACTCAGCGTTTTCAGCCTCCCATAAGAAGCTGTGACAGTATTAAACACAGCATAGCTGTTAGACAGCAATGGAAAAAATTTAGTCACAGGAAATGAGAGGTGTTTTAATTAACTTGAATAACAAAAGTCAAAGCCTAATCTGTAATTTTAAAATTAAATATCGTGTGTGATTAACTCAAGTCAGTATTTCATATATTATTTTATATAATTGCTTTCTGAAACAAAGAGAAGTGTACTTTGAAACCACATCTAACCACAGCATAAGCAGTGCTTGTTGGATGGACTTGATATGCAGTCTGAGCATACTTCTCCTTCTTCCAGTGGGAAATAAGTAAAAGTTTCTCTCACCTAGTGGACCCCCCCGTAAAGTGTGATTTTTGATGGCAAACATCGGAAGATGATATGGAGAAGGAAAAAAAAAAAACAAAAAACAAAGAAAACAACCCGAAACCCTCAATTAAAGGAAAATAAAACCTGAGAACTGTATTAACTTTCATAAAGAGAAAAAATAATGATTAATTATTTTCTTGAGAAGCAAGACTTGGAAGTTTATAAACATTCAAGTCCTCCTCACAAATACAGTAACGCCAAGGAGTCCTGCTTCTCTCCTCCTTCAGTGTTAGGAGGAGCAGGCCATGAGATTATGCTTGTGACCCATCTGCCCAGGAAGATGCGCTGGCCAGACTCCCCCTTGCCTGCCCCATAGCAGTCATTCACACTGCAGGTGGGAGGCAGACCGTCGCCAGGCTCAGCTAGCAATGTTTTTTTTATTTGTACTCTGCACTGGCACAAACAGAGCAGAATCAAGCACGACAGAGAACTAAGCTAAACTACACCTGAGAAGCACATGGAGCCGAGAGAGGAGCTGCTGAAAGTGAAAAGGTCTGGCTATCTAGGATTCCCTTCGGGTAACCTGAGTAACATTGACTGAAAAGCCATCCATGCAGCCAGGAAAACAGCAGATCTCCTGGTTGTAAAGCATCCCATAGGCAAGACAAGGTGCCCAGTGACCGGAGGAGCATCTCCTTCCTCCTGGTCTCTTCACAGGAAGGGAAATTCCCCCTTTTTTCAACCAAACCAACTTTGTTACTGGGACTGTATCCAGAAGCCAAGCAACAACAGCCTAGCCTGACTTGTTTCACAAAGGCTAGGAAATGAGAGACAGAAGTAACCTGAGGGATATACAGCAAGGCCAGCTCAGGGGGCTGAGCTGCCTACAGAAGGGCCAGGAGCTAAGCCATTTGAGAGTCCCTGCAGAAACCTTAAGAACGAACACACCAGCACTAGGACTACCTGCATACCAAACCCTGAAACACTATGAGCTTTCACTTGCCTAATATCCTTCCAACTCCTCCTGTGAAGCAATGGTACAGCAAAACTTTCCCATTTCTTTTTCCCTCCCCCAAGGCCAACAGTACTAATGGAACACCATTTTTTTTTTTTTCCTTGTTCCACAGTCTGACTGCTTTGGTTAGCGGCTAGCAAGCAGTTTTGAAAACAACGTCATTTATTTAGGAACCTAACTTTCAGCAAGCATGTGTGAGCGCTGTATCCTAGTCTTTTCTCTAGCTCTGAGTGCTGTAAGACAAGCAACTAGGAACACTGGCATGTTATAGTCATTTACAATAGCAGAACATCTTACAGCTACTGTTAGTAGCCCTGCCATCACAACCCTCTTCCAGCAGACTGTCTATCAGTCAGAAATGTCTGGAGAAGAAAAGAACAGGCGGAGAGTGAAGGCAGAAAACCTAAGAGTTGCTCCTACTGTGTTCATATCATCTCAGTTCCCCTCTCTATAAATGGCAGTATGAGCTACTTAAATTTTTGTGCAGCAAACAAATCACCTTAATTGAACACAGTTTTCATTTAAAAACAAGCTGAGGAGCTTAAGGCTGAAGTCCTCCAGAGAAAATGGCCCTATGATTTATATCAGGGCTGCAAGGACTAGAAGCAATTTGCAAGGTTGCACATGAATAATGCAGGGTGAGAACAGCACAGGATGAGACCACTGAAAGAAAGTAAATGAAGTTCCTTTAAAATTGGTACATATAGAGGAAAGTACTTTAATTTGAATTATTTACCAGTACCACTGATACTGCAGAACCACCACAGATGAGCAAGCATTTCAAGTTCTGGGACAGCACTGTGACCATCAGTTCCAGAAAACCCCCTCAAATGCATTAAAGTCCATGAATATGCAAGAGAACATGCTAAGGCAAGGAACAGTATGTAAACTCTGAAACATGCAGCGTCAAGCTTATGGACTTAAGGCTCTGAGGCAGAGCCTAATGCAGTTCAGGGGACATAAGCAGAAGTTGCCTTATGTGAACCTACCTGAAGAACTATCAATCAGCAGTACAGATTGGGGCAGTTTCTGGTAGTGCTGCTGAAGGACTCCTGATTCTAGCATAGTTTCAGTGTTGTAGTGCATGTTGTAATGCATGCATTTTTCCACTCAGCCAAGCAAATTTACCTTAAAAAAAAAAAAAATCAAGGCAGTATGAGCATTAAAGCGAAATTACATCTGTGGACCAGATAGGTCAGTGAATTGTAGTAAACCATGAAGCCTTTCATCTTTGGGTGTTTGGTTGAAATTCAGATAGGGTTATTAGTGAGGGAAAGTCATAATCATCCGCCTGCTTCTTGAGAACCGTGCTGGGGGAAGAGAGGAGCTGGTGGCTCCATTCCAGCTCCCAGTGAACAGCTGTCTATTCAACACAACATGTGCTAATCACCAATAGCACCCTCACTGTCAAGACAGCATAAGAGAGAGGAGATGGCCACCTTGTTTAAACAGAAGTCCATAAAAATTTGCCACGGCTTCGGAAGCAATTCAGTTTAAAAAGCGCGAGGACAATGCCTGGGCTCCCAAATCAAGGTTAAAAGTGCCTCAGTTCACATCTGCTCCCCAGGAATAGGTATTCCTTTTCTTCCCAAAAGGAAAGGGATATAAGCTAACAATTCACGAGAAGAGAGCTTCCTAAAAGGGAACCAAACACCACGGCCCCGGCCCAGTACGTGGCCGCACGCACAGAACTCAAGACACAGCTGAAGATTCCCCTCCCCGACAGCTTAAGCTGCATCCACGCCACTCAAATTCACACACTGGATACATACAACTTTATCGCATTGACCAACTTTTAGCCTGCTCCCTGCAGCACTTCAGCAAATATGGACACCCCCCTTCGAGGGGTTTGACACTCCTGCTACAATGGGATTCAGCTTTAACATTTTCTCCAGAACTAAAACTCACAAGATGACACTCCGAACACTTTTCAGACCACCCACACAGCACAGTTGCACCACTTCAGTGATATCTCTTTCTAACCTAGCATAGCTATCTTAGTACAAATTTGCATTTAGATGTGACCATTTACTCTCTTCAGATCAGTTATAAAGGACGGTCTGATGCAGCTTCTTTTGTTTGCTCCCTGACTAAATAGAACAGTTCATTTCTTGAGCTCCTTCAAAAGCCCTAAATTCACTACAAAGCCTAACTTTTATTAGCTAGAATAATAGCTCTGATTCTTCATGGTTTTATTCCTGTTTTACATCTCTGTCGCTTCCATTAAATTTGTAGTACTGTGCCAGCCTGTAGCAAAGGCGACTGAATGGCAACTTGGATTCAAGAAGTCTCATAGAAACATGTTATTAAGCCTCTCGGTGACCTACTGCAGCCTTTTGCTTGTGCTGTCACATTGCTGTCTGATGCATAGCAATGTGACCACCATACATTCATGTGAGGCTCACATAATCAAGCTGATCATCTGCAACTTCCCCCTGTAAACAAATTTTATTAGGAGTACATTTAAAAAAAATCCACAAAATTGAGGCTTTGGGGGTTTATCTTTGCCCTTTTTCTGAAATACAGGCACAACGCTCATTTTCACCCCAAAACACATTGGCATCATTATGCTGTACCGTTCTCACACAATCTGAAGTTGCCTTTTTCATCAAGGAAAAAACCGATTTTGAATGAAAGTATGTACATTTATACTCTGAAGCAGTCCTATTCTCTGCCGAATAATTTCCAGACAAGGCTTCCTTTTGGCCAACCACCATAAACGAGAACCTGGCCAGTCCTAATGTGCATACACTGCTGCCTTCTGTAAGGTTTCTGGATTGCAACATTTCCTGCTCCTCTAGAGGTGCCAGGAGTGAGTACAGACCACCGAGCTTGCCTGATCCATTGCTCCAATTACTGTGAAAGCTCTTTAGCAGGGTTGTTGAAATTACTAGCAAAACTAGCAAAAATTTCTGAGCACTAGAGCAAGTATTTATTGCAGGGCTAAAACTCCTCTTCTGGATCTGAGCAGATGACCACAGAAATGAAACACCTTCACCATTGCTTAAGTATGTTTTGGCTCCTATGCAAGCAAACAAGCCAGATCTCCAAGCAGCTTACAGAACGGCATGACTTGATATTACAAGGCCAGATACAGCCTGATCTGATGGGAACAGAGAAGGCAGGAAAGAGATGAGCACTGCACAACCACTTGGATATTGCTACTGCATGAAAATGCACAGTGTGCATGTTTGGGGGGAAGCAAGAGATGCCTGGAACCCTCTTTGCTCCCAATAAGCACTAAACTGTGCAGAGTCAAATTCTTCTCTCCATCACCATGCACAGCTAGAGACTTTTTTAAAGAGAGCCGACAGTGACTGATAATGCTTTTGCCAGAACAGGGAACTCCCTGCACTCATCCCAGCAGGCACGAAGCCATTCTACTCCTCAGCATGGGATATGTAAGCAAGACAGTTGGTGTGACATATCATTGCTCATATTCCCTCCCAGCTTCCCAGGTATGGTAGGCTAGAGTCAGTGGGGCATTTTTATTTTGATTTCCACAAGCTGAAAGTACAGTGGAAATGATCTGCTGTTTTTGAATGCTTAGAGCCGTTACAAAGTAATGTTACTTGCCTTTGGCGATGCCTTTTTACGCCAGCGTAAGGAAGAGCATTGCCTAGTGAAATCCATTTACGGAAATAGGAGGTGAGAGTCTGCGTAGCCACCTGGTGAGAGAGGAGTCGAGCTCAAGAGCAGATCCGAGCAAGAACAGTACAGAATCCCAAACCAACTTCAATTTTTTGCTGCAGATATGATTTTATTACCCAAGGGTAGCCCAGCGAGACAGGCCACGCAATTCCACGCCGCACTGATCGTCTGCAGATTATATATTTTAATGGGAGGCAGCCACTGCATCTGGAAATAGTCAAGCAGTCTGAACTTGAATGTTTCACATAACAGTCAAAGCTAAATCAACATGCATTTGTGCATTGTCCTCCTTGGGGAGGCTACAGGAGCGCAGGCAGAGCAGATATCAAAGGAAACAGGAAAGAGCACAGTCTCCAGTAGCATTACTTTCTGTCTGTTAGCAAGCAGAAAAGAACAGCAAATGTTGCGAGTTCCTCTCAGTGAAACAGCTTCTAGTTTATGTTGATTTCCCCTCTGATAGGAAGCATTACAAAACCTGCACTCAAGAGGTAAAGACAGACCAGAGCTGCTTTTCCCCTTGTGCAAGCAGGGAAGCAAAGAGTAGACAAAGAAAGACCTCAGATTCTCCCAGGTCTGTAGGCCTGCAAATACTCTAAGTATCTGGGTCTAAAAGACGGGTCTGGAGTCGCAGAGGAAACTCATTTCAAACCTAGAGAGCTGGGCTACATTCCCAGACTCCTTTGTTACTGCTAGAACCGCCGGACCACGCATGCAAGAGCTGCTTGAATAAGTTACATGGAAATATGCCTCGCTACTGACTAAATCATTATGCATGGGACACACAGCCACGAGTCTCAGTGAATTTGTGACCTCCTCCTCAGGGGTACCTCAGCTATAGCTGTGGCTAGCGGGCACACCAGGATCCCACATCAGGGTAGTGGTGTCTGGCACTCTCAAGGCCTGGTCTCTTCTTCATTACCTGTGACAGGATATAGCCCACTCCCCACATCTCAAATTCACAGAGCTACTTGGGTGGATGGACCCCTTTTGCTACCATGCTGCAAACCACGGCACAGACTCAGCTGGCTCGATGTGAACACTTTAACATGAAAAGGTTGTATGACAACAAAAGGGAAGGAGCAAGGTGGACAAGCCACATTTTGTCTTCTCCCCGTTGCACTAGGCAGCAGCTGCTTGCAGGCTCTTGGTTGCCTTTCAGGCCAGCATCCCAAAAGGCAGCATGCCTCTGGCTGCAGTGCAGTATTAGCTTCTTGCTCCCATCTCACACAGGTCTTCTGGCAGCACAGAGCCCTAAAAATACTATTGCTTCAGTCACTGAAGTGCCTTGAATAACGCTAGTGGTGATGGATAGCTCTTCCATAAAGAACAAAGGGCATCAAAATCAAATTAATTCACTTAAACAGTGTTTGCCTGTTGGTGGGGGAAAGAAAAGAAAAAAGGTTGATGCAAAAGGTTCTGTTTCAATGACAGATTTATGGCCATTTTCTGTGTGCCAGTTAAGCATCAAAGGCTACAAAACACTTTCACAGCAATTGGTCCTCTACGCTGCCTTAAAGCAACATGCTGGGAAGTAGGCAGGCAGCATCAAGAGACAGCACCAAAGTGGGGACTGAGAAGTGCTACAGTATTGCAGCCAGGTTACAGTATCCCATAGCTGACTATACGATCTCTACACTTTCAAAGAAACACAACCAGGATTGTGATCTCACGAACCGGCAGCATTTCATGTATGCTAAGTGTGATTTTTGAGAGAGATACTTACTCAAGAAAGATATAAGTAAGTAAGATATACTCACTCAAGTACCTCTGCTCAGAGGTCCACTTCTAAAACCGCTTTTCACAAGCACAGCTCAGTTGCTAGGATGGTGGGGAAGGGAGGGAGATAAAACCCTCATTAGCTGGAATGACACAGCCTCTCTAACAGTTATACCTTCTGAGGCTTCCTCTGGGTTTCCTTAAAATCCTGTCCGCGTTTGCCCATGGGTGTGCTAATTAGTGAGGAAGACAAATTTGGAAACACGACAGGAATTTGCTTTACTTCATACTTTTATATGCTGGCTTAGGTACAGCCTGGCTCTGCCCAAGGACATCCAAATGCATGCACGGTGCGGTGCGCGCCTAAGAGCTGGAGTCAGGTGTAGATTAAAGGAAACCCTTTGCTTCTTTACTTGATCTCTTAGAGCAGCGAGGGATGGAGCCAGTGTGGAATTTAACCCCACACCCAGGAGTCTCCCTAAACTTCGCAGCCCCTTCAGCAACTCAGGGAGGCAGAGCTGAGAATCTAGCCCTTAAATACAGGGAAAATTCAGCAGATGAACTTGTATATGTTCAATGCTGTTTCTACGGAGAGAACAGTAAGTGGTAAAGTAGCTCTTAATGCTGATCAGATCGCTGTTTGATTTAAGCAAAGTATGTAACTTTCTTGCCCAATTCCTCCATTGAATAGTGTGAGATGACATTATCCAACCTACTGAGCCGAGTTTTCCCCAGAGGCCAGGGCTCATGTTGACTCGGACAAGCCTGAGATGATATTGTACAAGGCACCGTTTTAGAAACAATTTGCCAAACCCAACAGTCTGGGCTCCCGGACTCATTCAAGCATAGTATTGTGACAAAGCAAAAACCAGAGCAAATCTACAATTTATTGCATGCAAGACAGCATTTGATCTTACAAAGCCGTGATATCAATCTAAGGTTATAAGATAATTCAGTCAGCGACATTTCTAAAAGCAACTCAAAGACACAACAAAACCCTTCAAACTACACTTGCATACAGCAGTCAAAAATATTTATCATGTGGTATCCTAACAGCTCAGAAACAACATAAGCCAAGATTGCAAAACACAGTAGCATGAAGTTAAGTGTTTAAATCTGTGTATAATAGAGCTGGGTCAAAAGTTTTTCATTAAGAATAACTTTTCAGGTAACCCAAACATTTTCATGAAAGAGTTCAAAAAGTCATCTTTTAGCAACCCTTCCTCATCTGAAAACTATGTTTTTCATAACATTCTTGTCCGGGGGGGATGGGATGGGAGAATGGGACAACAAAGTCCTGATTTTATTTAAGGGTCATGAGGTATGACCTTTATTCTAATGCAAACCTGATTCCTCACCTAAAATTGAGACTCCCAGACAAGTAGCTTTATTTCTAAAACCCATGAGCAACTAGCAGCTTCTGCTGTAGTTAATCAGGTCTGAGAGCATGATAAAAAAAAACCCAAAACCAAAAAAAAAAAAACCCACCAGTCCAAGCTCTTTTAGAACTTGCAAGCTGTTAAAGGACTTCACCTTATCGGCTCATTCAATGAATAATAATGGTGAAGGAGGTGAGCTCTGGCCGTGATGCTACCATCAGCGAGCATAGGGTTTATCTTAGAAGAAGAGTAGTTACAGAAGCAAGGTATTTTGCAAAAACCAATGTCCAACTAATTCCACACATGCCGAGACACTCGCAGTAAAGGAAAAGAGAGCGACATTTGTTTCTTTGACGGTTAACGCCAGAACTGCAGGCCAAACATACCAAGCAGCACCACCCTATTAACACCTGCAAGGCAAGTAAGTCCTAACATGCACTTGGCATCTCACTGTTTCACACAGCACTATTAGCATTATTATCTATCCTACAGCCGTGCTCTGGAGACAGACTCTCTCCTCCTCCTACTCTACTGCAGTGATTAGCAGCTGCTGATGCACTGAACCTAACAGCCTCAGCTGGAGCGAGGGCTGACGGAGGGGCATTTCCGAAGAGGCACTGCTTGCTTTGCGGTCTCCCTTCTCTCCTGAACGTAACGCTCCTCACGTCCAGCCTTAGGCTAGGTCTAGAAGCCAGTGCCATGTTTCTTCTGGAGTTATCTCTAAGGAAAGCGATGGGATCAGAATCAGCGGCAGGCTGAACTACAGGCATGAGTACAGCTTGGCTGGTACGTGGGTTTTTAAAGCAACTGGTTGTGCATGTAAAGCTCTTTCAGGATGGCAAGTTCACTGCTGCTGTCATCATTTGTATTATTGCCCTCTCGGGAAACTCTAGTCCTGGATCCACTGAGCAGAGCGCTACACTGGCCTGACTGACTGTAGAGGTGGCTTTTACTCCAAAGAGCATTATTACAACTGCAAGGGCTTAACTACACCTGGAAATTGCTCCACAACAATGTAAGTCATTTCACATTAGAGTGACTCATATCTATAAGAAGTATAGTTGCTGCTGTAGTTGCAAGTCAGCTTCTGTTTTGACCTTTCGATAGTAACGTGTTTAAGCATCCTTTTCCACCATTGTACATGATGGATAGTGGATAAATCCTCCAGCTGCAATGAGGTTTAATCTAGCCAGCGGGCGCATGTAACTTGAATGACTGGGATAACTCTCATAACATTTACATGAATGTGTATGTTGCTATACATATTCCAAATGCATTTAAAATGATTTTATATTCATAGTTCAGCTTTCTGAATGGGTCATACAAATGCCTGCCTTCACCATAATAAAATCCAAGAATGCATAATGTTAAAATCCCTATAGAAATTACATTAACATCACTGCACAGAGCACATTAAAATCATCATGTAAAACATAATGAAGGCTTTACCTCATTGCACATGCACACGCATACAGCAGTGCTGATTACTTCTTTGTACAACATCGTTCACAAGTGGCCCCCACCTTCAGAGCTGGAGTACAGGGCATCCTGCCTCCCTTGCTCTGTGCAGCGTTGGCACTTCAGCCCCTCCGGCTGCTCATTACCATGAGCAAGGCTGCCGTTTCCCAGCCTCCCTCCCATCCCTAAGATTCTTCCTTGCTCTCTCAAGGGTCACACATACCCAACAAGCAGTTATTACAAGAGGCAAATGAGTTTCTTGCTTTTACAGCTTTCTTACTCAACCTTTCCACCCGTCCATCTGCTTTTCAATGCACTTCTGACAGCCATCTTGCAGCTACTCCCAACAAAACTTCTCCACTCCACATGCATAGGCAAAAGCTCCGTAAGCTCGGCAAGCAGCGTTCAAGTTTCTTACAGCGACTAGAAAAATGGCTAGAGGATGTAGGAGCAAAAATTTCATTTCCCATTGCAGTAAAGAACCGATAACTCCTGAAAATCCTGCTTCTTCCCCTCAGCCATGCCCAGCTTCACATTGCCATACCTTCTAGATGGAGCCGATCTCACTTTGAGACATGCTAGAGGAATGCTGTTTTCTTTTTGGTAAACCCAAATGACTGATGGAATGGAAAAGGACAGTTATCATTGGGGAACCCAGCAACAAACAAACAGGAAAAAAAAAAAGAAATCTATTAACAACTTCTTGCAGATCAGTTAACAGATAGGGACTATGTCTGACGGCCTTAAGCTTAGACACATGGCAAGAACCACCGCATGCAAACAGGCAGCAAGTCAACAGAGGTCCATGCAGCAGGCAGGCAGTGTTCGTAGGACCTGAGTATCAAACCATTGCTGAAAAGCAAGATGTCAAAATAACAAGTCATAATGAAAGGTGTGTGGGGGGGGAGTTATCACTCTGCCATATTTTAAACTGGGTGAAGGGGGTTACAATTTGTGTTTGTTGATAATAGATGGATGACCGTTGCCTGGAGTGGTCTACGATAAAGCAGACTTCACAGCTGAACACACTTTAAAAATCAGGGACTATTTCTAGAAGAGTAAACTGAAATGCAACTTTAGGGTGTTTTTTTTTTTTTTTAAACTGTCAAAACAATAGCAGTACTTGCTTTCAGTAGGCCCAAGGGAGTAGCCGTGTGCTGGGAAAAATTACACCTTAGTAATACAGATTCTGCTGAAGTGCCTTTAACATAGTTACCCAAGCTATTTAAAAGAAACCTTGACGCTAGTTTTCGATGATAAAAAAAGAACTACAGAAAAGGAAAAAGAAACCCCCAAATCTCTGTATGCAAGACCCATATCTTCCTTGACAAAGACATTTGAAGAAATCGATTCTCATTTCTTTCTGAGGCCCATCCTTTAGCAAGGGAGCACAAAGCCACGGATTCGGTTTTCTTCTTTGTATTATAGTATTATATATACTGTCCCTGATGCACTTATTTATTGTGGTTTGAAGAGAGGGCAGAAGATGGAACGGATTCTGATAGACTGAGAGACAAATTTCTCCCAAGGATATACACACGCACAGTTCCTACAGAAGTCAGCTGAACTGCTGTACACTTAATGAAGTCAGCTAAAGTGTCAAACGGCAGCATCTTTTGGCAACTAATCCATAAGGTTTGGTATGCAGACACCACCACTGAGAGCATACACACACACATTCTCAATCCTCCATCTTCCAGACAGTGCCGTGCAAAAATTATATTCTGTAGGTTTGCGAGGCACTGCTGTACTAAAACACGCAGCCTCTGCTGACCTGCCTATGTGAATCTCCCAGAGCAGCAAAAAAAGTCGCTCCCACTCTATTCAGACCAAATTAAAATTGTGTCTGTATTTTATTACTAGAGTTTAGTCGTTATCCCTCCTTCCCTTAAAACAAACAAAAACAACAACAAACCCCACACAACAAAACCCGCTGTACCCAATGTCTCCTGCAGATTGTTTAGTTAGCACTGGAGTTAGGTATTTATCCATAAGGAAGGCAGGGAAGTCTCAGGAAGGGATACCACTGGCGAGACTGGCAAATGCCACTGCAAGTGCCTATCACAGTCCTAGACTTTTTCACATGCAGTGGAGATTAACTTGTATTTCCTGAGCTGGATTCAGAGGACTCATTTTAGGTGGCCACCGTAGGAAGAGATAAACCGACTCTTTCTTTTTCCCTCCGCTGCCTGTGAAGGATTAAATAAGGAGATGCAGGTTCTTCGCAAGCCACTCTAAAGGAATGGGGATTCACCACTGCTCAAGACAGCTAGTAATCGCTGAACCATTGAAGGGGTCATGCCCAGACGGCACCAGATGTTTTACTATTGTCTCCATCCACTCCCCAAATTACACCTAGCCCACCCTCTATCACATTTTTCATTCTCTTCTACCCTGACATTTTCACCTTATGGTCCTTGCTTACTTTCATACCCTCTGCTCCAGCGAAAGAAAGTTCATTAGGTTAGCTGAGGTTTTGACTCCATCATGCTTCTGTAAGCTTCAGAGGCCAAAGAAACCAGAAAAGGAAGGACCAGTCCAGCACATGAGGCTGACAACAAACAACAAAAAGCAGCTTCTGCTCTAATTCCAGCGCCAGGAAATAAGGTTGGGTGGGAAGCAAAGTTGCATTTACGTTGCAAGGGCTGAGTTTTTGAAGGTGTGTGGCAACCTCAGTTTCAGTATCACCAGCAGTTTCTGACAATCAAATATCTTTAAAAACTTGTAATACATAACCCCTTTGACATTGTAACAGTACCTTCTTGCAGAACAGCTGATGCAAAAGGCCTTAATTTCATCTGTGCCCCCAGGATCTATATTAATTCACCCTATTTGTTTCCCTCCTTGGACTTGCCTGCGTCCAACAAGGATGCCCTACAGCATGCCTCTGCTCTCTCAGCAGGCCTGCAATGCTCCCATTTCAGTGCCGACAATCTCTTTCTTAGAAGGTTTTAACCCACAGGAGAAACCCAGGAGATTCTGCTTTGGATTCATTTAAAGGAACAGCTTCACTGTCACCTGCATGTGACAGTGTTGTCAGGGAGATGCTTTTCTTTGGGGGAGAGAGCCCCTTTCTATAAAGCCTTTGAATACCTGTTCAGTTTTACTGGTGGGATAATTGAGGCATGGAGTCAAAATGAAGTGCCCCAGTACTCAGGAGAGAGTAGCAAGTAGATTCTCCCAAATCCAGTGTCCCTTCTATTAACTGTAGCACCTCCTCAGGACTACATAGTTCTTCTAACGTGAGCTTCAAATAAGTCACAGACCTTTCAAATCAAGACCCTGGGGAGTTTAAGGCACAGGAAGCAGATTACCAGAAATAGTTGGTTACCACAGTTCACAGTCTTATGGCAAAGAGGAAGGATATTCCCTCATGCATGGGGAGATCTCTGCTTACCTTCAGGACTTTCCCCCAAGGAAGAAGCACCATCACACAGATTGTACTGTGTCACATGGTCTTGCATTTTAATTATGCTGTGCAATTAACTGCAGCTGATTTAGAGAAGCAGCACCTATGAAGTCAAGAAGAAACATGCCTTCAGCTACCTGAAGCTAGTGAATAGTCCTTGCGGCATCAGCAGCAACTGCCACAGGTTAGAGCACTTTCTGCACTGTTCTCTCACGAGTTAGGGCTAAGCCAGGCAGAGTTTAGCACCTATTACTATCTCTTGCTTGCCCTCAAAGAATTAAGTTGCAAATAAACTGATCACCAAAAGAAGAAAAAAAACCCCACACCCCAAAAGAAGAAGGAATAAAATGCACCCTCAAAGAAAAAAAAAATCCCCAAAGATCCCCCCCCCCAACACACATCCCACCAAAAGAAAAAAACCCACAACTTTAAAAATCATGAAGTGGAACTAACTCTTCCTCAGCATTTTGTTCTCAGAGTTTCATAAGGAATTCCCTGCCCAAGGTCTTTTATAGCCTGCAAGATTACTGTCTTTAAACTGTTTTCTTCAAAAAAGGTATCTGCTAAAAAGCGTTAGACAACAGTACTTTCAACACCAGCTCTCTTTGAGACGTACATTCATCGTGGCCATTTAACAAGAACTCTTTACTCCTTCACTGCAATCTTTGCTGCTGCTCATCTCCGCACTTACCTTGAAGTGTTATCAGACCTTTCAGAGTTAATTGGTAACATTTCACACCTGCATTTTCTTGGGTTTGGCCTAAGTTTAAATATTCTTACTGATGATATGAACTTCATCTGGAGTCTTCATTAAAACATGGCTTCAGAGTTCCGTTTTACATGTATTTTGTTATAGCTTTAAAGCAGTAACACAGCAGGACCAAAAAAATGCCAGTAACAGCATGGGTACACGTGTTTATTTCATGTACATGTGTATCTATCTATATACAAACAGATGACTGTAGGTAGATAGATACATACAGAAATACGAAATGCACTTCCATTTTCACAGGTTACAGGTCGCAAAGTAAAACTAATGATGTCACTCATCCAACTTTCACAGAGCGGTCCGCTCAAAACTGCAAATAAGAGGTACTTGTGCAGCGCTAAACATACAGTTTGTGAACAGACACTCCCAGAAGGAGCATAACACTGGTCAGGAAATGGAAGAAAAGCAACCCAAACCAGTTCAGTCACAGCAGGAAAGCTTTCCGCTGCCGCTTGCATTAGCTCAGTTCTGCCCTGCAGTGGACCAGGAATAAACACCCACAGGATCAGCTGCAGCTCAGTGACAGTTCAGAAAGCCGCTGCTGCCACCTTTGCATGCTGCCAGTTCCCAAGTGAGACCCGGTATCTGACTGGCTCCAAACAGACCCAATGACTTACTGCGCTACGCCTTCATGGCTTGGCCCAGCGGCCGCCCCAGTGACTCTGCACTTCTTGTGCAGTCCACAACCCATCTGCTTCCTTTCTATGGAAAGCAGAGTTAATTAAAATAGTTAATCAGAGGACTTGCAATGGAAGGACAACCCGGTGGATATGGAGTTAAGAAATTAAAAAAAGCTGAGGCATGCGCATGGACAGAGTTTCTAACTGAAACCAGAGTATCCTAAGTTTGTCCATACTAAGGCATCAAGCATGCTCACAGACTTGACATCTTGCTAGTCATACCACATAGGAATATCGGGATCTAGAGTGAAACCACCTAATGATACACCGAAATGCATTAAGTCCTCCAAAAGCCAGCTAGGCTAGATGCAAAATTCCTACAAATGTTGCAGATTTCAACACGAACTCCTCCACCTTTTTAAGAGCCCGAGGTCTTGTCTGTGTGCTCATCTGTAAAATTTTAAATGTGCTTTTATAGGATGGGCAAGTAATGGATTTGCTCTGAGCTAATTTAAAAAAATCCCATAAATATTGGGCTAGTGCATGGAACGTAACACCAAACGAAAAGGAGATAGCCAACTGTCTAGCGTATCGACATACCAAAGCCATTCTACAGCGATCGTATAAACCTCTAGAGCTGCATACGCACACTGAAACAGCCACTGCACAAAGTGCAGATTGATCAGTACCAGGGTGCACTGCGGGATCTAAGAATGCATCTTCCATATGGAAAGACACATCACTGTCCAAAAACCCGTCACTGTAAAGGTAGTAACGAATCCTGTTATTGAACTATCGGAAAGCTAGCTGAATTCTGGCCCATGCAGCTACACACCAGAAACCTGCCAGGGAACATCCATGATGTAGAGGTCCTGAATCATATATCTGAATTGAGAGCAAGGTGAAATATGCTCCAAATTACTTAGGGATGAAACAGCTCAGTTCACCTCTTTTTTTCCTTCCTCCAGAAAGTGGAGGAAACTTATTTATCCATCCTGGTACCCACTTCCTGTTTTCCCTCTTTAGATCTTATTCAAGTATTTACACACAGAGCTGGTTGTATGCATTTCCTGAGTTGCCTGTTTATGTAAATAATGCGGGGAAAGTTGAGATGACTTTGTAATCAGGGAGTTACCACAATCTATATTTTCATGGTATACTTAGACCCCTCTTGTGGCTCATTCCAGGTACAATTTTATGCAATACTTCCTTTGCAATACAATTCAGGCAAGGGGAAAGAAAAGAGAGTTACAGTAGGGACTTGCTTCATGTTATGGAGAACTGAAGCATTTAACTAGTGTGTTTTGACAAAAAAAGCCCCAGAAAACAAACAAACAAAAAAAATTGCCCCTCTTTACGCTCTAAAGTTGCACACTTTTCATCAGTAGTTTAGCTTAACTTGAAAACACTGAACACAACAAGATTATTACAATTAGCACCACTAATACTGATCTGTTTGCCCAAAGACAGTTTATCCTTCAAGAGTACCAACAGCACAGCGCAGGTGAAGTCAAACACAGACTATGTAAGAGGGGACTGAAGGACTAGCTGAGCAGGGACAGCATCATTTACTTTGTGTCCAAGTTCAAGGGCATACCACAATTCAGCAAGAAAGGCTTTCTGCACATCAGGCATGAGAAATGGAGGAACTACTTCAGGGAGATGGGACCTGAAATAAGGAAACAGGTGTAAAAGGTAACAGACAGGATCAAAAACTTCTACTGCCATCCTTTCATGATCATATAAAGGGAAACAGCCACCACAAAACAAGGCAGGAGAGGGGGGAACAGCAGTAATGTTCAGAACCTCATTTTGGGTTGAGTGGCAACATCACTGAATCTCCAAATCATTTCTTTACAGGCAAGCAAATACTATGCATTCAAGTCTCAAGATAAAAGATAGATGCAAATGTTTTGTTGCATAAAGCATGGACCTTGCTTTTAGTTGCAGCTGAACGCCTGCATTTTGGAAGTATTTGCACCCTCGCTCAGCTTTCAAGAGAATTTCCAGCAAAGAGGATTTCTTCCCAGCAAGGAAGATCCATCAACCTCTCTTCCTCTAGCTTAACCATGGCTTCTTAGCATCCTGCATAAAACGCCCTGCTGGTCCACAGCTCTGTATCAAAATTCAGAAGTCGCTCAACTTAAAGCACATGCCTGGCTATGCTTTTCCATATATCGTTTCCTACTGGCGCCAGAATGATCTCTAATAATTGGAGACTCACTTAAGCTCCAGGCTTGGCATCTCTTCCAGATTGCTATGTTGTTAACTGTGACAACTCACGACACGTACAAAAAGACCCAGTTCCTTTTTCCGATTTCTGGCCAGCTCTTGACCTCAGAGCTCTCGTGCTAGCTAACTGACTCCATCCCGCTTAGTGCTTCCTAGAAGGGGATGCTAACAAACAATTTCCAAAGCCAGTTTACTGACTCTGTCTCCAGACAGATAATGCTGTCTGCCAGGGATTGACAGTCTTGGCTCTACTCCCATAACTTCAAGCCAGATAGACTTACTTGAAGCAAAGACAGTTGGGGAAAGTCTACTCGCCATCCTCAGCCTAATGCATGTGGGGGAAGTACTAACTTTTTCCATGGCACTGACAGGGGGAAAGATAAGAGACAATATAGTTTTCAGCTGCACCTTCTCTGTGGCAACAGCACCTACGTTTTGGCTCTTGCCATTTGATTTTCATTCCCTCCTCCATTCGCCACACACTTTTTCCTAATTTTTTGCAGCTGCCACCAACCACAGGGAAAGGGCCTGGCTGCAACACAGAGCGCACTGCTGCACACTGGTTCCTTGTAGCAGTGCTACACCTGACTCTCTCTTTCCGAGTTAGGATCTCAGGAGATTGCTGTCAGCGGTACAGGGTGAATTAACTCCTGTCCAAGCTTAGCAACACGCTTCATCCAAAGCTCATGGAGGTCACTGTTAAGACTATTCCCTTTAGTGGGGTGCACATCAGGCCACATGAGACTGTAGAAAAGATATAGTCAGACTTTGGATGTTGCAGTCTTTACTTACATGAAAGAAGTTACAGCTATGTGAAGGTCCTTCACTTTTTCCCTTTCTCCACTGTTGACCCCCTGCCTAAGCCACTGTTTGCGGTGAGGTTTTCATGAGAACAAAGCATAAGAAATTTAAAAGGGCACAAGAAAAGCCTCAGAAAAAGAATATTCTCTCTCTGTGGGTTTCACTCTTCATTTCTCTCCTCCAAGATTCCCTTCCCATTTTTAAATTTACAGTGAAAAGAATATTGTTTTCTTTAATGCTATGCAAGTTTGATTCTTTGAAATTTTCCAATTTATATCCTAAGGAAAGGCTCTCTAAAAGAGTAGTTCCCACTACTGTCAGAAAGTATCAGTCTCTCAGTTGTCCACTATCTCCTAGCATAAACTCCTCTCACCTAAATCCTACAGCAGAAGTGTTTTCAAGACAAAATTTCTCTATTTCACCACTCAAAGTGTGTTGTTATAGGGCATGTCTTGTCTGTCTTCTGCTTTGTTGATTTAGGCCTAACTGCTAATCCAGCCCGGATTACAAAAGCTAGCTTGTTCTTGTTCACTATCGTTAGCTAAACACAGTCACCTTCAAATTCTTCCAGCTGCTTTTTGCTCTTGGATTTCTGAAGCAACCAGAGAGGGAATGAAACAGCCAGATACATCGGTCAAGTTCTTTTACCCCTTGTCTTGGGACTGCTGGGAAAGCAAGCATTTCCAAGTAATTTATTTTCTCTCAAAAGATTTGATGCTAATTGTTGGTACGGAGGGAACAGACCTTTCCCCTCACGGTCATATACGTTTGAAGGAATGCCTTGCATTTTGTAACACGCTTGGGACAAACACGCAACTTGCCCACTTCCTATCAGAAACTGGTTTTGGAAAAAACTGGAAATAATATTTCAAAACTATTTCAAACAACTTGACAGTCTAGCAAATTCCACCAAATAACTGCATAACCTCTCTGACCCAACAGATAAACACTGGCTGAGCTGAAGGCATAGGCAAATATTTCACTCCCAGAACAATGTCAAACAGAGTATTCAATAAGTAGCCAGTCTCAGAAATTCTGAATATCTATAAGAAAAGTCATAATCTTTGCCCTGTGCAATTACTTGGGGATCAATTTTCTCTTAAATGAAGATTTTGAAAGCAAACAGCCTTTATTCTCAGTGCATTTTCTGTCAGGCCTATCAACGTAGTACCAAAAACGTATCGACCTCTCTGAACAGCTCATTTGGGATCCACGTGAGGTATGAAGAGACTCAAGTGCAGACCTTTGGCATATTTGGGCCATGTTGGCTGAGGATGGGTAGGGCAGAGATGAGAATCAGGTCTAGAAATCCAGCTTCTGAGTCTTTGAGCTGAGCCACAAAGGCAGGAAGAGAAACAGTTTGTATTGAATTATGGTATAAAGCCAGTCCTAATCAATAATGTTTGAACAATGTCATGATTACCAAATTACAACAATGAAAAATGAGGCATTGTTGGGACATTCGAAACATTCCAGACAAAGTAGGCAGGAGACCTGCATGGATGAGCAAGGAACTCCTGGCAAAACTCCAACAGAAGAAGGAAGTACACAGAATGTGGCAAAGGGGACAGGCCACTTGGGAGGAATACAGGGACGTTGTCAGAGCGTGCAGGGATGCGACAAGGAAGGCTAAGGCCCAGTTGGAATTAAATCTGGCAAGGGAGGTCAAGGACAACAAGAAGGGGTTCTTCAAATACATCACTAACAAAAGGAAGACTAGGGAAAAACGTGAGTCCGCTGCTGAATGGGGCGGGTGCCCTGGTAACAAAGGATATAGAGAAGGCAGAGTCATTGAATGCTGCCTTTGCCTCAGTCTTCACTGCTAAGGCCAGTCCTGGGGAATTGCAGACCTTGGAGACAAGACAGAAGGTCTGGAGAAAGGAAGACTCTCCCTTGGTTGAGGAGGATCAGGTGAGAGATCCTTTGTCCAAACTTGACCTCCATAAATCCATGGGCCCTGATGGGATGCACCCACGAGTGCTGAGGGAGCTGACGGATGTTATCGCTAGGCCACTCTCCATCATCTTGGCAAGGTCCTGGAGATCAGGAGAGGTGCCTGAGGCCTGGAAGAAAGCCACTGTCACTCCAGTCTTCAAAACAGGCAAGGAGAAGGAGGCAGGAAACTCCAGGCCTGTCAGCCTCACCTCCATCCCTGGAAAGGTGATGGAACAGCTCCTCCTGAAGGTCCTCACTAAGCATCTGGAGGACAAGAAGGTGATCAGGAGTAGTCAGCATGGATTCCCCAAAGGGAAATCATGCTTGACCAACCTGATGTCCTTCTCTGATGGGATGACTGGCTGGGTAGATGAGGGGAGAGCAGTGGATGTTGTCTACCTGGGCTTCAGCAAGGCTTTTGACACTGTCTCCCATCACATCCTCGTAGGCAAGCTCAGGAAGTGTGGGCTAGATGAGTGGACAGTGAGGTGGATTGAGAACTGGCTGGAAGGCCGAGCTCAGAGGGTTGTGGTGAAAGGCGCAGAGTCAAGTTGGAGGCCTGTAGCTAGTGATGTCCCCCAGGGGTCAGTCCTGGGCCCAGTCTTGTTCAATATATTCATCAATGACCTGGAGGAAGGGACAGAGTGCACCCTCAGCAAGTTTGCTGATGATACTAAACTGGGGGGAGAGGCTGACACACCAGAAGACTGTGCTGCCATTCCGAGGGACCTGGACAGGCTGGAGAGGTGGGCGGAGAGGAACCTCATGAAGTTCAACAAAGGCAAGTGCAAGGTCCTGCACCTAGGCAGGAATAACCCCATGCACTGGTACAGGCTGGGGGTTGACCTGCTGGAAAGTAGCTCTGCCGAGAAGGACCTGGGAGTGCTGGTGGACAAGTTAAACATGAGGCAGCAGTGTGCCCTTGTGGCCAAGAAGGCCAATGGGATCCTGGGCTGCATTAGGCAGAGTGTTGCCAGCACTGATCGAGGGAGGTGATCCTGCCCCTCTCCTCAGCCCTGGTGAGGCCTCACCTGGAGTACTGTGTCCAGTTCTGGGCTCCCCACTACAAGACAGACATGGCCCTCCTGGAGAGAGTCCAGCGGAGGGCTACCAAGATGATTAGAGGGCTGGAGCATCTCTCCTATGAAGAAAGACTGCAAGAGCTGGGCCTGTCCAGCCTGGAGAAGAGAAGATTGAGAGGCAATCTCATAAACTTGTACAAGTATCTGAAGGGGGAGTGTCAAGAGGATGAGGCCAGCCTCTTCTCCGTGGTGCCCAGCAACAGGACAAGAGGCAATGGGCAGAAACTGAACCACAGGAAGTTCCATCTGAACCTGAGAAAAAAACTTCTTCACTGTGAAGGTGACAGAGCACTGGAACAGGTTGCCCAGAGAGGTGGTGGAGTCTCCTTCCCTGGAGATATTCAAAACCTGTCTGGACGTGATCCTGGGCAGTGTGTTCTAGAGGACCCTGCTTGAGCAGGGAGGTTGGACTAGATGCTCTCCAGAGGTCCCTTCCAACCTAAACGATTCTGTGATTCTGTGATTCACCAGGGGCACTAGCTCAAGTGTTGAAAAAACCAAAAATTGATATTTTTCCCCAGTGAATATATATCTTTTGAAAGAAGAGGTTGAAATATTTAAATTTTAAGGGAGTGGAAGGCAAACTCTCACTTTGTTAGGATTTACTAAAAGACAAAAAAAATCCAAACTAGACTAGTCTTTTATTTTTATTTATTTATATTCATTCTTTAACAGAGCAAGGTGATGTCTAAGCATAGACAGTACGGAGAGCTTTACAAAGTCAGAGGATATAAGGCTCAAGGACATCCGAGGAAGGTGAACTAACCAACCACAAGGAACCACCATAACAAGGAAGGTATTCAGAATAAACTCATGCTAATAGAATTGTTGCCCCTCTGCAGAACTCCATTCAGAATTGCCCAGCACTGGTTTAAGCCCCAGTGACAAAAGACTAATACTCTAGGACCTGCAGCTTTATTCCGTATAGCTGTGTGCTATACCTGAAAGCTGCTGAGGTGTGTTATTGATACCTATGTGCACCATTTTATCATTACATTAGTCTAAGCTGAACATATATGCTTATTCTGTGTGCCATTAGTACAAAAAGAAGGAACTCAATAGTTCCCAAGTAGCTTAAAAGCTCTTTCATGCTGCATAAATTTAGCAACTAACGACACAGATACAGTATATTTTCTCATATAAGGAAGCTTCTAGGGTAGGCAAAGAAATAAATTGGAGAAAATAGAGAGTGCATGAAGAAGGCAGAGAACTGACAAGTACAACTGAATTGAGATGTAAAATAAAATCTGTTCAGAAGGTATAAATTGATAAAATAGAGATGTGTGACAAATAGGCATAACAGCCCTCAATACTTACTGTCTCTAGTTTGTTGGAGATCTCTATCATGAGCACTCATGTGTGCATAATTCAGGGCAGATTAAAGAGAGATCCAGCAGTGGAATTAAATACTTACTGACCAGATGAGCTCATAAACAGCATAAGCTCCTTCCCCTGCCTGTTAGTACTGCAGCTCTCTAAATTAGTTCAAGAAAGAGCAGGTCTGAGGAAATATATGTATCTGAAGAGAGAGGTATCCTAGGGGGGTTCTGTGGGGGTCAAAGAGCAAGACTAGCATCAGGCTAAAAAACACCACCACCAAAAAATAAACAAACAAAAAAACCCACGTACGTATCGCAAGATGAGGGAGAAAAACTGTAAAGAGCGTCTTTGGCATCCCTGCAACGGTAGGCACAGTTTCTGTGAGCGCAGAATTTGGGAGGGAGGAGGTCCTATGTAGCTCAGCAGATGCTGCAAACTTGCGACACTGCGACCTGTGATGCTGCAGCTCTGCTAGTCCTCAGGACAGAGAGCAGGAGATCTCCATGCTCCGAACCCCAAACAAGCATGAAACCCAACTTGTAAGAGGAAGCAGCTTGGCTTTCAAAACTCCTTAATTCATGTCCTGAGGACTAGTTCCCAATGATGCAGAATTGCGTTGGCTGTTTCATAAACATGTATTAGAACAATCAATTACCTTATGTTGAAACTCATTTAAATGTGGACCTCATGCCAGCCCACTACGTTAGTCGCTGTGCTAACATGGTTCAGTTGAATAATAGATATATGAACAAAGTACCCAACTCCCAAGTGCGTTTACTGCCAAATCAGTACAAGAAAACTTGTTCAAGAAGTCACGCAAAGCTACCGTACCTTGCAGCAAATAAGAGGTTAGCAGGATGAAAACAAAAACAAGACTATCTACTCATTCTTTAATACCATTGTAGAACAGTAACTGGTTGAGTGATTGCTTTTATAAATGATAATTTACTTTATCTATAAAACTACTTATTTTTCTATTTACTGCCCTCTGAAGAAGTTCAGAGTTCCCCACTGGAGGTCTCTGGCCCCTTGGTTGCTGTGGCCACACCATAGCCTATTTGACATTTGGTACATCGTGGAAAAGTAAATCTCCAATGAGAAGAATAAAGAGATAGACCCCCTTCTTCCCCGGGGCTGGGAGGGTGGTAAGTCAGCTACAACCTGCATTTATCAGACAGAAAAAAAAAAAAAAAAAAAAAGTCTTAGATGCTAAAACACTGTGTCAAAGAGAAACAGAGCTATAGATGGAGCATATGGAGCCTTCATGACAGATTGATTGCTCAGTTCTCATGTTCGCCTATCTTTGAAGCTGCAACGGCTGAATCCTTACTAGATGTCCTTACTGGAAGGCTGTGCTGCTGGTAAAGTTTAATGTACAAGAAAAGCAGTTTTCCTAGAGGTATTTAAACGGGTCTAGATGTCTTTCAGAGCATGCTTCATGCTGAGCTAGGATGCTTGGAAGCTAGGACATTTGATGGTAAAGAGCAATTATTTTTCCATGAGGATTAATGAAATCATAATGAAATCAAACGGATAAAACCTGGGAGAGAAGAAGCTTCGGCAGATGATCCTGTCTCATCTTACTCATGCTTCTCCACTGCTGATGCACCTACCTACCCATCGCCTAGAAAAAAGGCCAGGAAAGTGGTGAGAAACACACTCTGCTCCCCCAGTCAAAAAGCTGCTGGGAAAATAAAGACAGTCACCAACTTAGAGGGAAAGAGGTAGCAACCTAGCCAACTTTTACAGGACAGTCCCCCGTGCTGCTTAAAGCACAGAGGCTCTTTTCAGTTCAGCCTATTGTCCAAACATATCTGAACATTATAGTCCTGCAAAACGCGTACATCTCCAGCAGGTCCTGGTCTCGATTGCTGTGCAACTGCCACCTTGACCCTGAAAATCACCTGACTATACAGCCAGGGTCTGGTCTCACTGGTACATACATGCAGGAGGAAGCATTTAATGGAAGAGCAGCAAAAAAAAAAAAAAAAAAAAAAAAAAAAAAGGAGGAAAAAACCCACCCAACCAGCGAACCAAACAAGAAACCCCAACCAAGGAGTAATAACTGCTTGGCCGCATCCCATTGCTTGCTCAGCCCAGAATCTGGAAGTGACATGTATGTGGTTAGCAGCAAGTTGAGAGAGAACGGCCCTCATTAAGTGCATCAAGAAGGACTGACTTCAGGCAGAGAGACTGTTAATTACACCCTACCTGTTACTGAGAAACAGCACTTATCCTCTAAATAGCGTTTCTCCCTGCTGTCTTTACGTGCTCAGTTACACCTCAAATTAAAAGTTAATAAAGGATTAATCCTATTACACCAATCGTAGTGGCATTTTATTTGCCTCAACATGATAAACTCTACAGATCCTTGCATTGATTTTATCCTAGTTTATATGAAAAACATATTATCCATGGTCTCTTTCAGACTTACAGCATTTATTCAATCTGCAGTCAAATTATTTTTCTGAATCCCTGGTTATATCCATTTATGAATGGATACCCCATTTAAATCACAGACATGCAGGTCTGGCAAAGCGTCTGAACTTCAGTGCCATTTTCCTCCAGCCTCTGTTCCAGGAGCACAGTTTTTGTTGTGCCAAATTATTTCTGAAAACTCTTCTTCCTACTGATTAAAGCCACATGCAGCTTTCAGGGCTTCCCTTGTCCCCCATTATTAGCGGGGCAAGGTACAGCAATTGATAATTATGACCTCAATAACGTTATCTAATCACGTGGTATTTAGGTTTTCATTAAAGCAAAAAAATCACGCACCACATGAAATTATATGGTAAAATACTACTAAACTCTAGGTATCCCTCCCTTATGAATTGTTCCACTGATTATTATTTTTCTTCCCTTCACGTTAGCATATCAGGGCAATAAAGCAAGTAAGTAATTTATTCCTGTAAAGGAAGGATGATATAAAGTAACATATATAATGCAGTAGCGCCGACAGGTCAATCAGATGAAGACTCTACCAGGCTAGAAGGCTCAAATAAATAGGTAGGAAATGACCAGCCCTGTGCTGAGACATTAGTAACCAAAGACCAGGAAATGAGGTGCACGAGATGCTCATCTATATTCCTCTGCAAGGATGAAGGCAGAACAGAGGGCCATTTTACATACTTCCTAGTGGCATTTCATTTCACACCTTTATGTATCGTGTCCCCAAGGCAAACTGAATGAGGCAAATGCAATGGCAGGAATTAAAACGGCTTTCCTAGATCAGTGAAACAAACCAGCTGAATGAAGGAAGATTTACGATCCTTTTGCACACCAGTTTCTTGGAGCTGCTTGTGGACAAGAGACAAAAAAAGAGGCAGCATTATCATCATCTTCCTGAGCTCCCCTGAGACGTCTCTATTTAGCTAGAAGGGCAGAAATTCACCCTTTTCCCTCCTCCTTTCTGCCCCTTCAGGAAGCGCAGGATGGCCATTGGGCCCCATGGGAGTGCGGAGGGTTCCTAGGTTGAGAGGAAAGACGTGTGCCTCTATTTGGGAGGTAGGAGAGGTGGAAGTACCTCCCCAGAGTTCGTATGCCTGCTGCAACCCAGGCCAACCCGAGGGACTAGTCAGGGTCCAAAAAGAAGGAAGCCCCAGCGCTGCAGCTGAGGCGCAGGGCTAACTGCTAGCAAACACTGCCAGTTGGTACCGACCCTGGGGCTCTGCCACTCCAAGCGGACGCTTCAAGTATCTGCTTCAAAGGGGAGGGGAAGAAGAAAGAGCCAGGTCTCCTACCACACAGACAGGAAGCACGAGTGCTTTCAGCCTTAAGAGAGTAGTAGTTTCTACACTTGCTGCCAAAGATTGACTGGTTTTACCCATCTGAACAACACAACTCTGCCTTCTGTCTAATATCTTTACTAGGATGGGGCTCTCAGTTCTGCTCTGGACTTTTGTCACCGTTAGCTCGGTATCATTAAAAGTACCAGTTTCACCTCAAAGAAGGAGGAAGAAGTGACTATTTGGCCATATTTTATTTTTCAACCTGTTCCACAAAATTCCTTCCGCCTCCCATTGCATCGGGAGCCAAGCGCACACTGCCTAAGGTGCTCCGTCTCCAATACTCACCATTCATCAAAACGGAGAAATAAAGCAGGCTTTTAACTCTGGCATTCAGGAAAAAGTACAAGGAGCAGCATGGTGGAAAACATTATCTATTCAAAGTCTCCGTAAGGGCACACCTTTCCAGGGATAAAAACGTCCTCGACTGGGGATATGAGCAATGCTCTTTCCCCCTGTTGTGCACCCAGCCTTCAAAATTCTGCTGCCAGTTGGCCTTTTTAATTTAAAGCATATCCGTAAGTAAAGAAGTTTCCCCCAGGTTCACTAAAGCCCCAGGGTATTTGGCAAGCCCTGCAGCAAGAATTAAATGACAAATATGACTTTGTACCTGAACTCTCTTGATTCATGAATAAAGCAAGCTACATAGGCTTCCAAAATTACCCTCCCTCCCCACCCCAAAGTCAAAGCTGCGCTTTAAACAGTAGTGAGGAAGTAGAAAGTACTTTCTTTTAGTGCTTAGGGTAGCTGCAGGTTACTTAGTTTGCCTTCAAATTCTCCCTTTCATTAAGTAAACACTGTATGAGCTGCCATCATCTCCTGCTAATGAGAGAGACAGTGAGAAGTTGAAAGAGCTCCCAGTACACTTGCTTTATGAAGGGTTTTTTTGTTTTTTTTTTTTGGAATGTGCATCACCTTCCTCTTGCTTATTGTCATTAAAATATACCTCATCTGTTTAGAGCTAATAATACTTCTTAATGCTTTCGAGGCAAAGCCCATTTCACTGTCACTGTTTGTAGCTGAGAAAGTGCAAATCATCTTCAACTCCCAACTGGTCAAACAACATTCAGATCTCCCCAGCTTCTCATTCTCTGGGCTGGCAAAGCTCCGGTCTCAGACTACCTTTTGTAGTAGCTCTGCTGAAGTTGATCCTAGCAGTTTCAATAAAAAGAAGAACATCACAAAAAAAGCTGCCTGCAACCCACTTCAGTGGGATGCATTCCCTGGGTCTAGTTGTTCAGATAGGTGCACAAACACCCAGGCCAGTACGCTCAAACACAGGATAAAGGGTTAAGCAGTGGAGGGGCTGGGGAAGAGATCTCCTGACTTGTCCAGTGCAGCATGTATTAATTTACTAGGAGAGCACAGTCAATGGTGTTTGTTTATTCTCGTTTCCTTTATCCATCTGCAGGACAGCGTGCTCCTGGAGCTCAGCGCTCTGAAAATATTACGAAACAAAACTGCTTCATCCACCCTGAGGCACTCCCTTGACAGAATGGGAATAATTCAAGGACTTTAAAGGTGTGCATTTAGTAACTCCTCTAGGACCTGGCATAAACCCATCACCAGACTTTTCTGAGTCATTTCATCACCTGCTTATTTGATTTAAAAAGGGATTGATATTACCAACAAGCAATTTTATCCTTTCTATTCCCAGGCTGTCCCTTTATAATTGTTAATATCCAACAGGTGCACTTCCAGTTATACATTTGATTTAGATCTGACATAATCAACACAAATGTGACAGTAACTTGCCAAACCAATAATCCAGAGTTTATACCAGGTTTATGCTGGCTGAAAGACAGCTAGAATCCAATTCAAAATAAAGTAAAATGGTGCAGAAAGGCAATATCTTATATGACCTTAACGTAGCAACACCAAGTTAACCTTTCAGCTTTTTCAGAACAGATTCAAACCAGAACGGTAAGTTTATCCAAGGACAGCCATAAGCATTTTTGACAAAGACTTAGGATCCTTATACTCAGTTTCGGCGTGACTCCAGTTTTAGCTGGCATGGTAATCTCATCAAGGGCCTCTTCCCCATCCCAGTCCTTAATGTTAAGGAGGAAACATGGAGCAGACAGAGAAACAACATCAGCACAGTATAATCCTTATACCAACCACAATGCATCCGACACAGGACACAAGGTTCTGATATCTGATTCCATTTAGGATGCTATAGAAAGCAAAGGTAGCCATGTGTCTTAAGATTTGCTTTTGCACTGGCAAGACAACAAGACTACTTAAAATATACGTTATGTTTTGAGAGAGCCCCAAAACTCTAGCTTTTCAGGTCAGATTTTTCACAAGTCCTGAACACCTAAAAGCTTCTGGGGTGAATAGATTCTACACAAGTTGCAGAACTGACTAATCTGTCCTATGTCAGCATCCTGGCAGTTTGATTAATTATCTGGTCTTGGAATAATTCAAAGTTAAGCAGATCAAACAACCCATTTAAATACTTCTAATGCTTGGTATGCAGGAACCACTAAGGCAGAACATTTGGAGAGGTACTACTGAAAAAAAGAAAAAATCCTTCAAAAAACCAGAAGCGAGGCTTTTGTTTTTAGAAGAAACACCTAGAATCAGATTTTCTTATTCTTACTCGGAAGGAGTTTATTACTTACTTGTGTTTATTACTGTGTAATAAATGTAGTAATACCAAAGGTACTTGTGGAGTTCAGGTGTTCAGTGTTGGTAAGGGGAATACAGCTGGCTGAAAAAGTTGATTGACCCTCAAAAACTTAGCATACCAGATTTGAGGAAATGTAGTTCATCAGGTATAAAGCAGAGGACTATCACCCCTGCTTCATGGGCCCGGAGTTTATTGAAAGTATTAAATATCCACCCATTGGCAAACTCTGTAACTCCTGAAGGTGGTAAGAACGCAAGAAGGTTATTGAGTCACTATCGAGTACTGTTTTACAACATGCCTGTACTATCGTGAACCTACCATTTGGTTTTAAAATAGCTCATAACGTCTGCAACTTCAGTAATTGGAACTGAACAAAATGAGACCAGTTGCAAAGATATCTAAGCACAGTCACACAAACATTCAAATATACATTATGATTTTCCTGTCTGTAGTCCCATTGAAATCACATTACACATTAGTAAGTAGATGTTTGCCTGCAAAACTGGGACTATAACGTGCCGCGGGGAAATGGCAGCCCTGGCTTCTGTCATTTTCAGGAAGCAGTGCCTTTCTAAGATACTTTCTCAATAGTGAGAAGAATCCCACTGACAGATACTAAACACCATGCATTGAGGGAGTAGCAGTAAGTACCAAAAAGAGTTCATTTAAACAATAAATTGCTTATTTGTAAGCAAACAAGGCAAATTCATGGTTTAAGCAACTGCTCTGGAATACAAACTAAATCGAACTCGTAAAATTGTCGGCGCCCTGTAAAATAGAGCTCTATAACACTATTGAACTGCAAGTATAAACCACGTAGGAACCTCAGCCCTGGCACGCCTTACATATGCATATGAGAATCTGCCTCAAGGTAAAACAGGGGTTTAGTGAGAAGGGTGGGTAGACAGCTCTATGTATTTTGGAGGAAAACACTGAAGGTCAAAAATGCAAGAGATCTGGAACAACGGTGGAAAGACAGAAGGAGGAAATTGCAGACGCAGAAAACAGCACGTCAGCAGACAGCCTTAGAACATGAGGAACGCGACAGCTGAATGCGAATGAACTGATGGTTTATGAACTCCAATTTGCACATAGGAGAATGGCTTCAGAGTACTTTTTAAAGTCTAAAGGAATGAAATTCTGCACCTGCTGGCAAGATACACATTGGACAGCAAGACAGGTAATAGATCCAGCGTGCACAGGATTTGAAACATGACAGCCGGTTTGTATTCTGATCTCCTGCCTTCCCACTTCTGGCAGAGAAAGAAGGAAACTTGTTTGCTTTGTATTATCATCGTCATGCTGCCATTTGTTTACCTAAAGGGAAGAAGGGGGAAAACAAATTCAAAGTAGAGCATCTGACACCAAGGGCTGGCTCCTCACTCTAACAAGACATCTGTGAGCCTGGCATTTAGTCCCGACGAGCAGGTTAAGCTCCTTCCAGATCACAAGTACTGGGCTCTAAAGGAGTCCTTTATTTTAGGATATTAAGATGCATCTGCCCTACCACAGCAAGGGGCTGGTTATAACCAAGCTTAACACAATAATTAAAGCTGACTGGGAATGATTTATGCAGGTAACAAACATTGCACGTAAAACTATTCACATGTTTTTCACATTGCATTCATAGCAGCTGAAATATTGCTAGGTGGTTATTCTATGCCACTTTCAAAAGAGTGCTTCAGTTCAGAGACAAACTCTACTGGGCCCCTCTGTATAACCACAGCGACCCACGGAAAGGTGCTATGTAATGCACAACAATTTAATCTTGGACTCAAAACCAGGCATGAGCTCCAGGCATGTGTGTGCTTGAGAGCAATGTTAGAAACAAGTCTGCACTGTATGCTAATCACCATGAAAACTGGGCTCCTGAGAGGGGAATTTTAGCTTTCCTACCAACAGAATTAGTAATGTGGGACCAAAGACTGACAAGATTTCCCGAATCATTCAAACTTGTCTCCTAACATTCAGGACAAGCCACATCACAAAGCTGCCTTTCAGAACTCATCTGTTTTCATAGCAGGTATGCATCAGGCTCTAGGTGACCCTGCTCTGAGCAGGGGGTAGGACTAGGCAATCTCCAGAGGTCCCTTCCAACTTCAACCGTTCTGCGATTCTCTGATCAGGGCCTGGCCCCAAGAAACTGACCTTCAACTTCTTTACAAGTAATAAATAATATTTTACTCAAAACTAAGAATAGTGAGAAGCAATCGTGCCCCGAATTCCTCTTCACTTTGACTAGCTACCATAAGGCACTCAGAATCACTGGGACACTGAGCAGCCACCTGCCCAACTCCTGTTCAGATGATGAATGCTACAGGCCTTGTCTTCACACACATATACCAGAGATAGCACTGCTAAATTCCATCTGCACTGCAGACTGCTTCTTACTGGCACCTTTACTTCCTGTTTATCTCATAAAGTGCATGGTAATAAAATGCATGGTACCGCATCTAGGGGTGGTTATTTTTTCCTTCTTTCAATTTTTATTAAAAGCCTCTTTGATCAGTCTCTTGATCATCTTGGCTATCAATCATGAATGGGACATCCCACCTCAGGCTAAAACACTACGAAACATCATCATGGTGAAGGCCTCTGGGCAGCATCAGGCAAAGCCTTCAAAATGGAACATGGGAATTTTTCTCTCCCCAAGCAGGAGAAAGAAACAGGCATCACACAAAAAGATCATACTGTTATATCGGTTGGAAGGGACCCGGGGATGTCACCCAGTCCAACCTCCTCCAGAAAAGTAGGTCCCAGTTAGCGCAAGCTGCTCAGAAATTGTCCTGTCATGTTCTGATATCTCAAAGGATAGACATTCCACCACTTCTGTGGTTCTCATGTTTGCCCATCCTGATGTGTCAGGGCCCTTTTATGGCCCACTATTCCCTGCAGGATTGATTCAGTATGGCTCTGCTGGGTCTCTGCAGGACCCGAGATTCCTTTTTAGATCAAGTGGAAAGCCTGAACTTTGAAGCTAGACTTTCCAAACTGTCACTGTCCTGAAACCGCACGCAGTTACAGTGGAAGACTACCGCTATGAAGCGTTTTCCAGCCCCCAGAGCTCTGCCGCACACTTTTCTCAGATTGGGCACTATTGCTTGCAGTTAGACCCTTAATCCATACTGTTGAAATAGAAGCAATGGTAAAGAAGGTCTTCATGGGGAGGGCTGGAGGCAAGGCAGGGCAAGCTTGAAACTTTTCTTCCTTCAAGGCAAGTCACTGGACTCGCAATTCAATGAGTGCTGAGAGCAGACCATCCTTCCTTTCTGTACCTGCTCATTCAGCTGTTACTGAAACAATGTAAAAGTCTCCTGACTGTGATGTTCTTGTTTCTAATGTATTTAAGAAAGTTTAATACAATTTGGTGACTTGTTCTTCATATTTCTCTTTGCCCTTTCTGCTTCCATTCTGAAATATTATTGTATTAGACAAACGGTGAGGTCTTCACCACAGGGCAAGGTAACAACAGGAAGATAAAACACTATGCATTAAAGTAAACATCAGCTGTTTCTGCAGAGAACGTGGAGTGTTACTTTTCTTCCATGGAACTTTTCTTTGTATTTTTAAAAAAGCTCTGCTAGTGAGGCTGTATTTTTTCCTTCTTTTAAGACTACCATTTTCAAGTGTCTGCTTCCTACACCAGACAGCACCAAAGCAAACTGAATGCTAACCTAACTGCTGGGGAGCAAGGGGATTGGCAAGACAAGATTTATCTTGCCTTCTTCAAAGAGGCAGTAGAAAAAGAAACTGCTGGAACTTTTCCTCATTCTTCTCCTTTCCAAATGTTTCAGCCCAGGGGCACAGCATATTTCAATGCCAGCCTGCGGATTGTACTTCCCTCAAAATAATCCTCCTCTGCATGGTACTTGCAGAAGCTAACCTCATCTCTTTCAGATGCGAGAGTTCCTCCTATGAGGCTCTGCTATTGTCTCAATGCATTCTCCAGCGGTCTCGTTCAAAGGTGAGGGGTCTGCCTGAGCATGAAATATACCACTTTCCATAACGAGAGGCACACAAGTAGCCAACATATCACATCCAATTTCTTTCAAAACCTCAATCCTATTGACTGAAAACCATCGACAGCCAGGACAGCCAAAATTCAGTCCTACTGATGCCTCTGGAACCACAGAAGACACAGCGCATCCTGCAATTCCTCTCCCATCACTCAACACCTTTCAGATATAGAAAGCCATTTCCATCTCTCACTGTCATCCAGATGTGCCTCAGGAAGGCACAAGTAGCAGGCTCCATTATATGGCCCACAGTCCTCTAAATGCATGGAAACCTTTTGATGCAGAGGACTCAAAACAACTTGTTGGGGCAGCAGCTGTGCAACATCCTATCAGAAACCAGTACAGTCTGTGCCGTATTTGTTGAGGAAGACTGCAAGTTTTATACTGAGTTTCTTCCTCCTGCATCCAGGAGGCAGTGATCCCACAAGAAAGTATGATTTGCTTTCAAAAGCAAATCTACTTTTTGTAAAAGTTTCATTGAGGGGGCAGGGAGGGACACAGAAAGAGAGAATATGAACTATGCCTAAGGAGCTGGCACAGTATTCTAGATTTGACATTTGTTGCTAGACTGCTATTTTCTTCAAGACTTATTTCCCCACCACATCTGCCTCCCCCACCGCCCAGCCTTTTGACTTATTTTCACCAGAAAGCTTTTTTGCCTTTCTGCTTGGCTCTCCCCTGCTGCCATGCATTCAAGTTCCTTATGCTCTGTAGCAATGCATTATTTGTCTTCACTAAGGACAGCCTCCTTGGGAGGCTCCTCCAAGTGACCTAGGAAGGGAAAGTTTAGACAGAGTACCTAACAGTTAGAGCACAGCCTTAGAACCTGCAGGGCTGAAATTCACATGTCAGCTTGGCTACAAACCACTTGAAAATAGACCTTTCATCACTCTTTACCTTGCTTGAAAAATTACAAAGAGAAACCTGTTTTCCCACCTCACAGGCAAAGAGCAAGGAGAAAAGATTCGCTACGGTAACATTCAATAGTAATTGTACGATGCTTAGCTACAACGGGGGTAAAGAACCTATGTAATGCAACACTAATACCTTCCTGCCACTTCCTTCCCTGATGCTGAACAATGCCTTATTTCAGGAACTTTATAAAATCCAGGCTGTGAACTTGAAACAGTTATTCTTCTACTCCTTAAACGCACACAACTTCCAGAGTCATTCCAAGATCACATGTTCTCCATGAGGCTTGTGTCAGCCTTGCAGTGGAAGAACAGCTATGGACAGCCCCAGAAAGAAAAGAAGCAGGCCCACATGAACCAAACCCTCTTTACCATTGCTGACAGGGCTTGGCTAATCCACCGGGAGAAGGTGCATATGCAGAGGTCACCACTGACTGAATGGGTTCTCGGTAACTAATCCGTTGCACTTTCTTGCATAGGACCGTGGTGCGCACACATTTCACTGCTCAGGCCCACAGGGAAAGCAGAGGTCAAGAAGAGCCAGTGAGGTCGTGGGGAGAAAAATGCTTCAAGTTTTGTGTAATCAAAAGGTGAAGGGAGGTGCATTCAGGATGTTACCCAAGTTATTTCTACTGCAATTTCAGGTTCCAGAAAAGTTTTCATCCTTATCAACGTTTACTTTAGACTACACTAGATTTACTTTGTTAGAGAAGACAGTCACTGAATGTGCATGTGATTTATAAGTCCCATGCATGCAATTCCTGGAACACCTGTCCTGCCAAGTTTACATGAACAGACTCGCTGCACAGGAAGAAGCTGCACAGATTGCTGCTAAGTAAAAGGATGGCATACGCTATTCATTCTCTTCAATCCCTTATTCAGTAAATCAGGCAAACAAATGAAGAGTCAATGTTTATGAGAACATTTTAATTATTCAGAGCACACAATAGCTTTCCCCTTGGGTGATAAAGGCAGCACAAGAGTAATGGCCGTGTCCTTATTGAAGCGTTTAGAGCCTGATCCCAACGAGGCTCCTGCAGCAAACACAGCCCCCCAGCAGAGGCTGTAAATAACTGGAGTCCTGTTCTGCAATTCAGTATCTCACCAGCATCCTCAGTGGTGTTCCTCCCTCTACAGTTCAGCAGGCCTTTCTTTCCATTCTGCTCTGCACAACCTCTCGTTAGCATCATATAAAAAGTCCTCAGGATACAGGTAGATATCCCCCACTCACAAGAGGAAAGAAATCACAGGTCAGTCTACATTTGTCTCAGAAATCAGTGATGTCATCAGGGCTAACAATATTTTACTTTGGAATTGGGGAAAAGTCAGAATAATCACACAGCTGGTCACCATGGCTCAGCTGGCAAGCAGACTCTTTTTAAAGTCACCATAATTATGTTCAGTTGATAACTCATACCCTTATTTTCAGGAAGGGAGTTGTAAAGGAGATGAAAAAGAATATTTGTAAGGAATGAGCCAACCTTTCCAGCCAGAGATCAAAGCTAACAGTGAATCAGCATTCATTTCATCAGGCCTCTGGAGCAGATTTCCCTCTACTCTGCTCACAGCACACCAGAAGCCTGACAGCTTTCCATGCAAGCTGGAGCCATTTTGCCTTTCACCAGCTTGATTAGCAGCTCATGTTGGAAAGGAAAAGAATAGGATTTTACTTAACACTGGAAACTCCTAAGATTCTTAGGATACAGGAAACATTTAATTCAATATTCTAGCATCAATGGTTACCTGGAGTATGACAAAGTCTTTTAAAGAAGAGAGGTCTCATTAATGGATAAGGAACAGTGAAAACTAAGAGGTATAATGCAGTTTCAGGTAAAAGCTTTCACAGCTGATGCAAAAAACTAGCAGTCATCTACCCTAACTCAATAGCTGAGGACACTAGTCCCATGACAGGAGCACTAAATTTACTCACTAAAACAAAAATGGCCACCGAGTCCTATCTAAACCTCTCATATAACTGTAAAGTTTGACTGTGTGGGTTCTAAAAATCACTAATATGATATATGCATTCAGAATTAAATCTGAGCATAATTCATTCATATGCCCCCAGACAGACACTTCAGTTTAGCAGTTAAGGTTAATAATTGAGCCCACTGTTCACAGTTTGGTGCTCATTAATGTTCTGATGTTACACTTTAGTTGGCTCTTCTGTATCAATCCTTCAACATGACAGATTACAATCACTGAGACAGTGACTCCTTTGAGGATAAGGGTACTTTTGGCAAAAAAGCCAACTTTATATACATATACGCACACCTGTGCTTGAAAAGTCTTTCACATTACTTCAAGGACAGGTGTGTGGTGGTTTGATTAGTTAAACAGGTGATATGCAGTTGGTTACAAAGCATGGAGAGATATTCCTTTGCTATCTCCAAATGGGACTACAAACTCACTTTTTTTTTTTTTTTTTAAATAACTAAGCTTGGATAATCCCAGGTAATTAGGGGAGAAGACAGTAAATGAATACTCTCCAGCAAAGTGAAAGTCTTGTAATACTGATCTCTACTGTGCTTTCTTCTACAGCAAAGAAGCAGTACCAAATCTCATTTGTAAAAAGGATAACATGATACGTAAGAAAGTTTTAAACCAAATACATTTCCTCTCCACAAAGAGCAAACATACAAAGGGACAAACTACAGAATATTTTGTATGACATCTGAAATGCTACGATGTTAATATTTTGCTCCTATGCATATGGGCATCGCAGCTCAGAGGCCTTACATCTGAAGGCTTCTTGCACACTGCTCTACCTTCTCCCTTAGCAAATAATTCCAAAAAGAAAGGCCAGCTTGCAGGGAGATGCGTGTATCATGAGAGACACGGGCTGACATCAAAGCTAAGACTACCAAGGAGAAATGGAAGCATGAGGCATCTAAACTATGACCATGACCAGAAGAAGCCACAGTAAAGTTTCCCAATACTGAGATGCTGCAGAAGAGATTAATGAAAACGAAACTTCAGTACCATTTAGTGAGGAGGAAGAGGGAAGGAGAGTTCTCTTAAAATGTCTTTAGGTGAGTTAGAGACATACGAGTGAGCATGAGAAAAGGCAAAGCTGGTGCAAATCTGGCATTCTACCTCCGGCAGACACACAAGAGGTATCAAAAGGTGGTGTGAATATTGACTCCACAAAGGAAGGAAAGGGGAAGACAGAAATGAACTCTGAGACAGAGGACAGACTATGAAGCAGGTGAGTATGTAGTAGTACAGTAGTACACGAGTATGTAGTACTTTGAAGACGTAAACCAGAACCCATTGAGCCAAATTCTTACCTCCACGTTCCTAAACCCCATCACGGCAGCACAGGGTCAAGCCCAGAACATCCCTTAGTCGAAATACTTGACAACAACAAACCAAACCAGAACTCTGTCAAATATCAGGGACCTGTAACCCTGTTGGCTGATGCTTCATTGTTGTTTTCTCTTCCTCGAGATTTTAATTATTTGCTAATTCCTCCCGGGAAATCTCTGTCCTAGTTTTCTAAGGAAACACAGGACTTCAAAATTATATAAAGCTCTGACTACTTTACAGTTAAAGAAGCAAACCTCACAAAAAAACTGTGAGGTTTCAAATGGTAAACAAGTAGAAGCTGACGGCATAAAGATTAAAAAGAAGGATTTGTTATTCAGAGCATTAATAAAAATGAACACAAAATGAACTGGAAGATGCATTTAAATCATTTTAGCTCCACTATAAGTTTACTTCGAATTTAAAGCGTGCCTTCCTCAGACTGGGAGACAGGACACTTCTCCACATAGACCGGTGCCTCTTTCATGTAAATTCCATCATGCTTCTATGAAAACCCTCTAGAAATGCTCTAGAGACTGGGTTTCTGAAAAGGAAAACCAATTTGATGGAAAAGTTTGTAAATCACTAAAATCTGTGCACGAGCCATTTGTTAAACACAAGTTTCCTTTCCATTGCCCACAGGATGGTTGAGGTAACACAAAGACACTTTCCCGGCCTGGGGGAAGCACACCTCTGTCTACTTTCTCAACAAGCACCCTAGTAGTAGGGTATTGTTTAAACCAATTTCTCCTTTAAATCCCCTAGTGTTTTAATTCATCCTTTAATACTACTTCTTCCTTTCTCTTAGCTTCACCAATACGGCAAGTAGAGGCAGGAGACAGAAGTTACACCTCTATTTCACTCCAGCATGTATGTTTGTTTGTGGGCAAGCTTCAGGCACCATTCACTTGAGGATTACTCCAGACTTCTTACCGTTACTTAATACCAGTGGTTAGTATGGGAAAGACAGCTTTGTATGCCATTCCAGTTTTTTTTTTTTTTTTTTTTTTTTAATTTTAACACATTTCCTTATCAATTGCATGACTCAAGGACGGGCTTTAGAAAGAAAGGTCTGCAATTCCATATTTTAAGTCTTTTTCTGTCCTGAACCAGAAGGAAGGAGGGGGCAGGGAAAAAAAAAAAAAGAGAGAGAATGAGTGCGCACAAAGCTTTGTTTTGTTTTCTTTTTAAAATAAAAAAATATTTCTGTTCTTCCCACCAAAATTACCATAGGATGTCTCTCAAAATTTCCACGTCTGATGTTGTACCTGGGAATTCGATAAAGAGGAGTAAGTGATGAACAAGACAATAAGCTATTCAGAGACTGGCTGGTGGTCTCCTTATTCCAAGCAGACGACCAAACTGCATTTTTGTGCTTCAAAGCAGCTTCAGCATAAAGATCACTCGAAAGTTCCTTCCAGCAGCTAACCAGACTCATAAGGTGCCAACTTTATTTACACAAAATAATTTATTTTACAAATAGCCACATCAGAAAAGGTATTAAAAGCAAAAAGAAGCTTAAAGGACCTTCTATTTTTGTAGCAATTTCTTAGTGGTGAAGTGTTAGGATGCTTTCTGTTTTTTTTTTCTCTCCTCTCCCCCTCTTTTCTCTTAAGAGCAGAAACCTGCCTAGTCATGAACCTGGTTAAGTCTGTGTACTGAACAAGACAAAACCACTTATAAAGAGATCAGACACAGCTCTTCTGAAATATAAGGCATCCTTGCTGAGGTGTCATTCACTTTCCAAGCAAGTAGCACTCATTACTCTCAATGAGAAAGTAATTTTTTGACCGGGCAACGTACAAACTCACTTGCTGACACTGGAAAGCAAACAGCCCAGAAGGGCAAGGACAGGCTACAGATTGGATCACAGCTGTACTTGCTAAACAGAAAATCAGAGGAAGCCCTTTTAGATATTGATCCAAATGAGTTAAATTAAACCATAAAACAAGACCATTATCTAATAAAAGTCTCTCAGAGAGGCTGCAGCTGAGCTTTCAGAAGTGAAACCATTCCCAGTATCAGATAAGAGACACCCACGTTGACAAGTACAATGAGAGCCTCCATCCAAGCATGGGTACTAACTCCACAGGCTCATGTAAGCAGTGGGACAGCACAAAGCCGATTCTGCACACCTTTGGGTGTGGGGTCCTCTCCAGCGTACCCGAGCTGAGCCAGCTCTGGTGTGACCCAAGGCGCAGGAACCAGGAAGGCCCCACATCTCTTGGCCATCTTCCTCTGGTGACCACGTGCCACCTGGCCAGTTCTAATCCCCCAGCAACTCCCAAACTCATTTTACCCCTGGGTAAGCAGCACCACCTCAAGATCAGAGGGCAGGTATGAAGGCAGGTGGCATGGAAGCCCAGCAACACTGCAGGGAAGGGATGCCATGAAAATGCTTTAAAGCACACCATCCCCTCAGCCCCCAGACACACATGCACCACCCTGAGAGTCATCTGGATTACTCCCCAACTAGCTAGCCTCAGATGTACTTCTTCCTCAGGTAGCATGGGTAGGAGACAAATTTAGCCTCAGGACTGCTCAGATACAGCAGGGTAAGAGCAAGCAGGAAGACCATGCCGGTTTTAGGACATGTCTTTCCCCTGATTTTAGTATAGCTCTGCTAGATTTACACCAGCCCAAGAACAGAATGAGCGCAGGTCCATAGAAAATTAAAATAGTGGATGCAAGACACGATCCATATCAATATTGTAGTCAGATTTGCTTCAAGCGTTTAGCATCCTGCATCTGAGTGGCATCATAGTGTAACTGCCAGAAGGAGAGAGAGAAAAAAAAGGGACAGTTATTTGTAAGGAAAATGATAGTATTTTCCACTCAGAGTTTTAAAGGAAAGACTGTAGATAACATCAGGGATGCATAAGGCCATTTCCTTTGCCTAACTAATGCCATAGGCAGTGCAGCATCCATGACTGTGGTATGTGCATGAGCAAAGTGCAAAAATTACACCTATTTTTTGGATCTCTCAGCACATTAGATGGCTTCTCCCTGTCATCTCACTCTAAGGGCTCGCTCCCATGCTGACTCATAACAAGAGAACCTATCTTAGCCCTCCTAGCTCTGCATTAATGGATAAAAGGCTCTCTCCTGTTTAGCTATGACCTTCTGGTTTCTATTACAGAATAACACTTACTAGACCCATATTTTGCCTAGAAGCTGTTGGCAGGGGGGAGAGAATGCAGGCTTGATTATTTTTTATTTTTTTCAAATTGGCATGTAGAGTTTGATCTGTTAACCATATAAGAAGAAATCATAATTTTTGTCAGAAATGACACTATTCCATCCTGGGTACTTCTGCTCTCCTGCTAGAAGTATTCACAGGAGGCTGGGACAACGAGCACCAGAAACAGTAACTGGTGAACAATGTTCTGAGGCTTGTGAAAAGAAATACAACATTTTAAGGTCCAATGTAGAGAGAATAGGCTTGCCAAAGAACAAGTGACCTGCTTAGCGTTTTGAAAATAGAAGTTGGGAGGGGGAACACCACAATCAACCAAACACCCCCAAACTCCAAGCCTATGAAATTATTAAAAATCTTTAAGTTTTTTTAGAGCAGAGGATGTTATTTTTGAGTTTTTAATTTGACCCTTTATGCCTCAGTGCAGTTAGACATGTACAAGTGGCAAAGAGTTCAGATTTTCAGTGTTATATCCCTACAGCATGGGAAGGCATAAAATTCAAGGTGTACTGGCCATCTACCCAAAAGAACTGAGCCTCCCCCTTCCGTATGAAGAAAATCCCTTTTCTCTCCTCTCCCACTCCCTCAATTCCTTAACTTTCTTCCAGAGCTGAGCAGGGCATCTCCAAAGAGCTAGGAGCTTTTAGGCCTGCATGTGCACAACAACCTCTAGTGATCAAAGAAATTACTACAGATCATGTAGGCAACAATAACTATTTTAGTACCCAGACCACAAGATACCTTCCTCAGCATGAAAAAACACCAGGACCACAAAATTCATGACAAGGTCATAACATCCGGAAAGGAGAACAAGCGCTGACAGCATTCACAGTGTAACTCTTGTAATAGCAGTGTGATAACAAGAAATAAATAAATAAAAAGAAGGACAGAACTGAAAGCAAATATATTTTATGTAGAGGCAGACCATTAAAAGCTAGGTCATCTTGTTTCTTGAGAAAGATAAAGAGCCTGACAACTCATTGTCCCCACCCAAAGAGATTTTTCTAGCCGGGCAGCAGTAGAAGAGAAAGTTGAAAGGCTGCATAGCAGCAAGTGCTTCATAGGAAGCAGAATAACGTGAGTGTATTTCTAAAGAAAACCTCGCTGGGAGCAGGGAACGAGCCAAACCCCTGGTCACTTCATTTAAGTGCCTTGGTGGAAAGTACACTTTCCAGCGAGCGTGGCCCCAAACGTGCTATCAAAGGTGATGCCAAAAATTTGAGACAGAACTGGTAATAAGAACTTGATCTCCAACTGAATAGACAGATCTTATCCACTATAGCACACTTTTCGCACAAATTGTTTTTCCAGTCTCTGTTCACACATAGACTGGAAAAAAAATCCCAACCCACACCAAAACACAACAACAAACAACATTCACCCATTTTTGTAAAGCACTTTTAGCCTTACAGATGAAAAAGCACTTTGTTAAGTGCAAAGCATCGCTCCTAAATGTATTTTTCAGCCCAGGTCTCTTGCTTCGCCAGTGGTCCCAGTAAGCAATACAAGCTTCCTGTCACCTAACTTCAGCTTCTGGCTTCCCTTCACTCTCTGCTGAAGCAAGCGTCTTAACACAGTCAGGAGGAACTGCACTCTGGAAGGAACCTATACTAATTCCTTAACTATAGAGGGAGCCTAAGACACTTAATAGTTTTAAATAGCTAAGCTTCAGGTAGGGTTAATCTCAGCTTAGCTTAGAAAAGAGTCCCAACTCTCTCCGATTTAGCCTATGCTCTGGTCAGATGCTTTAGCTCCACAGGCCTACAAAACCCTGATCCCAGGGAGACAGCCACCAGCGGACCATGGCAATAGCCAGACGTATAGCCCAAGCAAGTTTATAGAGATAACTAGTTATAAGTCACTGAATGAAAACAGAACATCTCAAACGCACTGCTTCATTTGCAGCCCTTAAACCCTGGAAAAAGAAAGACCTTGTAACTCCCCTCAGAACAAGAGCAGCAAATTCCAGGGAAAAAAAAATCTTTCCGTTATTTTAGACACAGCTCCCATTTAATGCAAAATTCAGGGGCATAAGACCTTTCCCTGTCCCCTCCCAGTGGGAGCCCTGTCTAGGCAGCCTCCCTACCCTGCTCTTGGCGTCCCCAGGAACCTCTGCCACCGTTTGGTAACTGCCATCACGTGACTTCTCCCATTTCAGAAAACGGGCCTTTACCACCCAAGCTGCTCACTACTTGTCATAGCTTATGCGAAAGACTATTACTGCAACTGTAACCATCTCCCATTTTGGGCCTATAAATCAGACTCACTCCCACTGTGAAGATCACCTTTTTCAACCTCTTTTGGTTCATGCCTGAATATCATTAGACAGTAAGGAGATGCTGTGTGTGGCTTTTAGGCAGTAAGTAGATATTAATATATTGTGCTTTAATATGTAAACTTGTCGAGGTGCTGCAATAGTGAAGTGATTTATGAATTGAAAAAATCAATATAAATAAACTCTAGTGAATACACACCACAGATTTATCTCTAGAAAGGGGTAATGAGAGACCGTCTTTTGCTGCCTCCCACAACTACAGATTATAGTTCTTTAAAAAGACAAATATGCTATTTATTACTGTCCATCTAGTACCACTGAAATATGAAATCTGGCATCCCATCAACCAAAGGAATCAAACAAAAACAGCCTTTATGTGCAAATTTCAGTGTTCCTGTGGCTTCATTCCTACAGGGAACAGGACTGCTACAGAACGCACATTACGCTAGGAATTTCTATAGGGTCATTTAATGCCCAAAGTAGATTGCAAATGACAATCCTCTGAAAAACAGATTCCAATCGGCTGACGTATTTATATGTTCTTTCATTCAAAATGCCTTTGGAGGCCAGCATATTCAATACACTCAAAACCAAAGGCCCATATACAAGAGGAAGATTCAGATATTCAGCATCCACAGCATCGAGAAAATAGCTGGATCTGAGATTTAACTTCTGGCCTGTCTCTGGTTTGAAAATCATTGCTCTCCTGTAATAGAAAAATAAATGGCCTGCAATGAAAGCAAACACTCTTGGGAACCGCATTTCTAAGAGCACAAGGACACAAATGAAGAACATAAAAAAGGGGAAAAAAGTAGTTTAAAAAGGTAGAAGTCAGAACAGTCTTAGAAAAGTTGAAAATTCTTTTAATGAGCTGCATCTCTCTCTCCTCGCTCGGCAGGTTACCTTATTGCAGTAGAAAGCAAACCTTGAAAATTCCTGAAATAGAAGATAAACCACCATGCCTGTTCTTAATTACAGCTTCTGTCAATGCTAACTGCAACCTGGGTTGCGGCTGAATTTAAAACAAGGGAGAAACGTAGCCTTAGGATTGTTAGTATGGCAGCTCAGCTGAAGCACATCTCTCTTTAACGGTAACACACTTGATGAAACTCTGCCAGCATCTGAGCCATATCCTTGTGGGTTCACCGGACTTCCCAGTGGCTTTAATTCTGTTTAGTGGCAAAACCCATTTCTTTCATCACCCTGGCTGCTGCAGGTTCTTATTCTTTGTCTCAAGCTACGCAGCTTTTTGTGTTTCAAATATGTC
Source organism: Struthio camelus (assembly GCF_040807025.1). Classification (NCBI taxonomy): domain Eukaryota; kingdom Metazoa; phylum Chordata; class Aves; order Struthioniformes; family Struthionidae; genus Struthio; species Struthio camelus. The sequence goes on from NC_090945.1 coordinate 2,101,846, forward strand.
AGCTCATTGGCCCAAGGACGGTGCTACAAGTAGAGAGAAATAGTGTGGGAGGGGAAGATGAGGTTGTCATAATCTTTGAGATGATTAATTCATAGCAAAAACTAAGCATACAATTGCCTCGCCTTGATTTGCAGAATGTCTATCACAACTCTCCAGGCACATTAAGCAAATTAAAAATACAAACATGTTACAACAGCAAGGACAATAAACCTCTCTAACCCACAACCCTCAAGCAGAATAAATTAACAACCCCTCCTCATCTACCAGAAGAATGAGTCTTGCAGCAGATCCTTAAAGTTAGAGAGCCTGACAGAGTCAAGGGAAGTTGGTTTCAGAGTTCTCCAGGGAAGGCACTGTGTTTCCATTGGTCTCCCTGACAGAGTAGGGGTTACTAGCACGTTTCACAGTTAGTCCCAGTAGCTGCAGAAGAATGTGGCAGACGAGATGGTGACTTGGATTTAGTACGGCTGAGCCTTGCAGCTACCTGACCACCAGCTTGAGTTCAACTGTACATCTCTTAACCATCTTTTTTGCCAGCCTTGAAGTTTGTGCTCTGCCCAGCACTGATCCCAACTGAGATTTCTGGATGCTACTCTAGGATAAATAAACAACAGCATATATAAGCAGTATCAAAGGTAGCTGCAAATCTAAAATTTACTCCGTACCCTGGCAGGCTGTACGTTTCTGCCCTGTATCCATTCCGTACTCTGACAGCTGGGACTCTGCTTGCACTAGCCTTCATTCAGGTTTGACTCTCTGGACTGTCATTTTACCCATACTGAGGGACGTATGAAGAACCTAAATTAACGAACCTAAAACCAGATAGTTGTTACAGAGACAAGGGGACTAAGTATTGTCCATGCTACCATTTCACAGACTGTCACTGATTTCCACAACTGACTGCATGGCAGAGGGGAAGATAGTGAAACTGGAATCCTCAAGAAGAAGAGCTTCAAGAAGACCAGTTATCCAAGTGAGTGATCCATAGCCCTCTGCCCCATCAAAGAGAGGAAGTATCAGTACTCACAAAAAAGGCTCACTCATTCCCTACAGAACTGCTTAAAATACTTAGAAACGATGCCAAGGTGCCTGTGCACACCACCAGTGTCCAAACCTGCAACAGAGAAGACTACATCGTTCCTTCTGTCAACCATCTCTCACAGTAGCAAACAGCCCTGGTTCAGCAAAAAGATGCTAGACAGCCAACAGCATTCCTCCATCTTAGCAGGACAGAGGATCAGACCCCCCCCACGGATGCTCCCTGCAGAGCAGTGGCCCAAAACGGGCCAAGCAACAGAGTAGTTAATGCCTCGTGTCATGTAGCTAACTGCGCTACAATATAAAATTAGCCATCTTCTGGCAGAGAAGAGGGTGGATTTTTCCTTCGTGAAAGCTGTCACATCACACCAAGCCTGCTGATCTAAAATACTGGGCAAGAGGAGTTTGTCTGATTAATGGTTGTTTGAGTGCATGACAATTTTTAGACTATTAAAATAACAGTATATAGATCTCTTTCTGTAAGTGTTGAATTGAAGGTTTTCATGCCATAGTTATTAGCTAGCAGCAGGCAGTGTGGGTCCCACATATTCTAATAGGGGAGCAGAAATATTGCAAAGGAAAGGACACTGCTATCTCCCCTTCCCTCTCCTCGTGTTAAGAAACCACCTCTACTTCCTAACTCTTTCCTCTTTAAATCGAAATTACATCTCTTCTTCCCCACCTCATGTGCGAGGCAAACAAGCAGGCTGCATCCAACCAGCATCAACACACGTGTCGCAGCATCAGCTCCTTTGGTTACAGAAAACCACATCCCAATTTGCCCAGATGCTGTCAATGTGCAAATGTTTCCATATTGTTTAAAAGTCACATGTGATTTGCATAGCAATTTCTTTCTCTGCTTTCTCAACAAGTACTGCTCTGTAAACAAGTGTGAAAATGTCAGACTAATGTATTAACTTTTACATCAGTAATTAAATGGAAAGATTTCACTATTTAAATTTATTAAGGGAACTGATCTAAAATCCTGATAAATACCCACTCATTGCTTAGTATTTTGATTTTCAAATGCAGGTTTTCAAAAATAGCTTCTCTTTTTCAAAAATGTTTTGGCACATGTAACTCAAGGTCAAGATTGGAGAATGCTGTAAGAATTCATCTTATGTGCCTAGACCAGAATAAACCACACATAGGTTCATAGGTGGCATAAACACAGGGTTGTCCCAGGCAGATCTAACTGAAGGGCGTAAACTAAAGACTACAAAGTTTGTTCTCCATGCTGCACCTGCTGGAAGAAAATGCAGTGCCTTTAAAAACTATACCTCGTGATACCAGCTGAAAATACTTTTCTACTGACAAAAATTTTTGGTAAGATCACAATTTCCTATTCTTTATGTTTAGCTTTCTATCTTGGGCGTGGGCACCAGCTGAAATGTGTCGCTGTCCTGATTGTTCTCAAAAGGCATTCATCAGTTTTGCCTTTCCAGATGAGAAAAGCAGGGTCAAGAATGAGTCTGGCAGCCTAAACCCACGCCTGTATTTTTCTGGAAGTACTGGCCCATTTCTCCAACAAAACTAGGAAGGAGATAACCAAAGCACTTCATATATCAGCAAGAAGAACAAAGGTCACCGATTTATTCCAGTTGGATTTCTATGTCCTGAATCTGCCATTTCTATTACTGGAACCCATGATGACTGCTTTGTCTCCTGTCCTCCTGTGGCAGAATGGGAGGATTATCAGTTCTCCCTTGAGCTGTGAGTAAGTAGCAGTATAGGCAGAATCCAAAAATACAAATACTTAACCTATTTCTCTTCAAGAACTCCTCCTGTGGAGAATATAGCCTTCACAATAGCACAATAATAGGCTGGAAGCAGAACGGACAGCTGAGATCTTCAGCTTCTTGACAGGCACAACAGGATTTGTTCTTTGCACTCCTGGTAGAAGATGTTGTTCTGAGTCTAACACTGGGGAAGATGTAGCCTGAGAGACACACCATGGTCAGATAACATAGCAAAGGGCTACTTCTGCTCTCCAGTGTCTTAGAGAAAAGCCAGAGCAACTCCACCAAAGCCAGTCATATTCTTCTGGATTTAAAACAATGATGCTTGGAGGAAAAGTTCACCCCAGCTTCCTGACTCTCCATGTAATATTCCCAAAGCACATAATTTCCTACACTGAAATTCTAATGAGGACAAGAGCTCCACAAAAAAGGAGTAGAACCAGGATGGACCTACAAAGGTGTGTGGGAGCGGGGGGTGGCATTTGGCTTCCAGATCTTTATACACATCTAGAAGTAAAGGACAAACAAGTTGTGTTTGGATGCTTAGTAACATATTTTGATGACTAGTACCAATGGTAAGTTATGCTGAAAGACAGGTTATCTGAATGTGACCAACCATCCGTGCCTATTCTACAAGCAGTGTCTACTTAAAACTGCATCTGTTAAAAGTGATTTTGTTATTGTGTTGCCAACCCTTAAGATTTGACCATACTTCCTAAGATGCTTAACGATTTTACAGGCACTGTAGCTGTCAAGAAGATACGACATAAGAATCTCAGCTTTCATTAAAACACCAAAGTTCCTAGTGTTGCTACGCTTTATGGTCATGCAGAAAAGCTTGAAATATGATCATAGCTCAATACAAACACCTAGAATACAAAAACCAAGCAAAAAAGGACCCCACATTTAAATCAGTGATAATATTTAAATACTCTCATAGGATTTCTTAAACAAACCTAGTAAGTTTGGGTAGGAAGAGCCCATACTTTCCAAGAATGCTTGTTACTGATGGTACTATGGCGAACACAATTCCAAACATAATCCATTTTTCCAGTCCAGGTTTCCTTCCACCCATCATGAGAAGGAAGTATACCTGTTTTTCTAGAGAGCAGATAGTCTGAGATGATTAGTTTTACAGTGGCTGGGCATCTCTGATAGAATGCTATTGTGAATGCATTAATGTAGTAATGAACAAGTGAGTCAATTTCTGACACACTACATTAAAACAAGGCCCAGATTTATGAGCTTGTGCATTGGCACACAGGGTGACATGTTCTTTTAAAAACAATTTCTGTTTCTTTTTAATGGAAAAACACAAAACTGGCACAAAACACTGAACGCTGGGAATTTAAGATCTAAATGCTGCATATGCTAGGTCCTAAAAGGACTCAAAGAAATTGCAATGCATAGAGAAACTAACTTCCTTAGCACAGAAACATATTTTACGTAAAGGAACCCAGGAAGTGAATGAAGGGAAATTAAAATGTACTTGCCACCTATCTGGACTGATTCCACAGCAGCCTAGTTTATAAATTCCATTTACATACTGTGAGCAAGGATAAACAAAAAATTATCAATATGTATGTTTTTGGCTGATTTTTCCTTCCAGTTTTTCTCCTTTAATTCCTTACAGACACACTGAAAATCCTCACCTTAATATATCCAAAGCTGTTTGAATATTTTTGGAAGGGTAAGAAGAATAATTCCAAACTGAAGGACCAGGAAGGCAAACCAGCTTTTGCACATATTCAGTTGTTTTCATGGTTAATCATGTATGTTATGTGGTTTTGTATGCAATTCCTTGACTGTGTGACTTATGTAAGTAATCAGCATGACACAAATGGAAATTTCACAAACCCAACTTCAAAGCAAATTCCTTTTGGTGAATGTTTGAGCACCGTAACTTCAGTATTTGATATTTAACAATACTGTGTTTGTCAGTAAAATTCTACGTTTGCACATTTACAGAACATGATCATCAAAAGGACCGTTCGCTTTCAAATCTAATTAAACATCTGTGGAGAAATGTACCTGCTACTAAATGACATCCTCTCCTAGTTCTCTGTTGGAAGGACGCTGCAGAAATGATGGAAAATTAAATGTTGTCATATATACGTTCCCTTCCCGAGAAAAGACGATGGAAAGGCAAGCAGTGTGCATCTGTAAGAAGAGAAAAACATGTGAGTCACTTCCTTCTGTCTAATGGAGGAAGTTGCTCTCTTTTATAACAATTTTTATATAGAACTTCAAGTAACCAAGTCATCTCTTCTCAAGATTTTATTATCTTACTTCAAATGCTGAATGCAGTTCAGGATAGAATCCATACGTAAGTACACGTTTAAGATGCCTGTGGCCATATACCTGATAATCAGAGATGTTCTACACAAAGCAGTTTGGAATGTAAAGTCTTCTTTTTTTTTTTTAAGGTTAGGAGGCATGTCATACCATTTTTGCATAAAATTAAAAAGAGGAGAACACTCAACAAGGAGATTTACTTTATATCTATTTACCAATACATCTATAAATTCTAAAAGCACCTGAATTGTTCCAAAGCTGAAAAGCTGACTGATGTCAGGTTTTGAGGCACTCTTTAAAATGCTAGAAGTTTTCCATCCTGTAGCTCTATCTTTCTGAATACATTTACTTTTAAATGCACCTTTGTTTAAACCTTTTTATATAGGTTTTGACTATTCTATAGCAACTGTGATTTCCTCTGGACTAAGTCAAGATGAATGACCGCAGAGATGGACTTTTCATCCATTTCATCCAAAGGAAAAAAGGTGTGAAAAATGTAGCTTAGAGCTGAAACAGAAAAGTCAGAAACATATATAGACAGAACAGTCGTTCAAGACTCAGATTGAACCTAAACTTGTTGAAAGATTCAGAGCAGCTTAAATAATTACCCACTTAATTCTCTGTTGACCAAGTGCCTATTTTTCTTGCTAAATTCTTGGAAGACACACACAAGCAGAAATCTTTTTCTATGCAAAATACAAGGAAAATAGTTAACTAGGTTTTTGCTGTTTGCAGTTGTCCTTCTGCCTTTAAGTCAAATGAAGCTTTGACCAAGGGGTCTTGGACACTGTAGGCTCTTCCCATGGGCAATGGACTTTGGTTCTTTATCTTTTGTTTTTCCTCTTCCTAAAATTTGCCCCATTGGGCAGAAATACAACTCATTCATTTTTTATCATTACAAAGGAGGGGGAAAAGGTCTTGAATTATTTTATCTATCCACAGTAATATTTTTGCCCCGTAGAAGTGGAATTTCTCTGGCACAGCCCTACTCTAAGAAACTTGAACGGTCAGTATTCTTTTGGTACCATAAATATTCCATAAAATCAACTACATGAGTTCAGTGAGTAGCTTCAGTGGAGAAACTCTGTTCACAAAAACTTTACATGTTAAGTTTTCTCTGCATTCTTGGGCTAAAAAACTTTCCTGTGAGCTTCAAGTGAGAGAAATAGGTCAAGCTGACGCTTTTGGGGGCAGGCGGAAAGACTAAGGTGGCTCTGTGAGGGCCTTTCCAGCCCCTTTGCTTTGATCCTATGCATAACTTGAGCAGCTCTTAAAGTCCAGCTGTGAAGAATGCCTTACCCTTAGCAAGGAGGGACATTGAGGCAATTCTGCCCCACCTTGTTCATTCACTTAAAGAGTAAGTTCAGTTGCTGTTAGACTATTAAAAAGAAAGGTACTGAAGCTACAGAACAGTCACATATAAAATTCCTTAGTGCTGAAGGTGAACACAGGAATTCATCTGACAATGTGAATTCATTCGTGGTTTGTCTTCTGATTTCCACAACAGAAATCCCACCGTGTACTCTGAAAAGTTTCTTATTTTGGTAGTGCAAAAAGGCATAGTTTGGCTTATATAATCAAAGTTTGCTACAGTACCACTGAATTTTTCCTCTTCTTGCACAGTCCGATCTCTGCAAACGATGCATAACTCTGAACTGCAAAAAGATCAAGGCACTCCCAGTTTAAGGAGAAGACATAATATGTTCCCTTGCCGTCTTGTGGAAAATGAAAAGTAAAGATAGTTTGGCTTTGTGGATACAGAAAAGGGAAAGAAAAGTAAAATGTTTAATAATACAAGCAGCTTGAGAAGGTCTTCACAGAGATGGAAGCAAGTTGATATCTACTGGCACAACTCCACTGAATGGTGACTTACACCTGTAAAAATCTAGCCCAATGTTCTGGGGGAGAGCAGCCTGCAGTATAGTATGAGTCTGGCCTCCACCTCATTGTTAATACTTGGCTGAAAGCCAGCCACATTGAAACTGTGCTGCAGTAACTTTTTCAAAATGTTCATTTTTCTCAAGAGTTCAGATTTCTCAGGAGAGCCTTAAGAAAAATAGAGAAGCGTTGCATTTGCCCATTTACAAGCAAAAAAAAAAAAATCTAAATATCGCTACCCTTTATATCTGAGATGAAAGCCATCTGAATAAGGTGTTAACGTTTTGTTTTCCTAAATTTCAGACAAGCTGGAAGAACAACACTGGGAGGTATCACCTGCCCCATTCATCAACAATAAACTGGTTAATGAGTATCAAAGTAAACCTATTCAGTTGAAGTGGGTATTCTGTAAACCTGAACCACCTCCCACAACTTTGCAGATGGCAACAACTCTAAAATACACCTCTTTCAGAGTGTCACAACCTCAAGGGATTTTCTCTATAAATGTCACGCTTTGGTTATACTTTCTGAATATAAATGTCTGCACTACATAGTGAAAATCAAAAGGCAACAATCCTTAAAATATGAATATTAAATTACTCCGACAAAGGACACTGAATAGACTGTCAGAGTTGCTCTCATCATTAGTCCAATAGAAGCTTCTCCTTTTTAGTTATTTGAGACTGCTGCAGAGTGGCCATTTTGCTGGTGACCTGTGGGGCCAGACTGAAGACGGACAGAGTCAGATACTGGAGCGTCTTCACCCTACAGGCACCCAAATAACTAGCCAGATTTTTAAAGGTGCTCAGTTACCATTTAAGTAGCTAAATAAAGAGGCTGGGTACTTCAAAATGGCACAGCATGCAACGCCTTTTCACAATATCTGAACATTTCATTTAGGTATATAACTAAAATCTGGGCTTTTTGGAATACCTGTGCAGGGTATTGCTCCATTTGTTAATAGCTGGCGATCTAATGAGGTCGGATGCGTCTCAGACCTTCAGAGCCGAGGGTTTTCCCATACACCTTGACTGCTGCCCGTATCCCTAGGTGCAGCCAGTTTTCTTATAGGTGATGTAAGGGGCCCAACAAGCATCTCTTTTTACAAGTCTCTCCAACAGACACTGCCAAGTGAGGCATCCGTACAGTGCTATAAGTAACTACTCCTCCCACCTCTAAAAAGTATGTATCTGACACATTTAGGATTGGGTTTTAGATCCCTCCCATCTATCAGCTTTAAAACAAGGCTATGTACATTTACATTTTATCAACCATTTGTAAATAAAGGAGTTATTGCCACTCTAACAGCAAGAGACAGTCAGTTGCTTTTCACAGAAACTTGCCAGCCTGACAGGCAAAGCCAGTAAGAAAAACAGGACTTTCAGCTCAGTTTCTCAAAACCCAAATTTGTCTTCAAAACAGAGACACTGAACTCCAAACAAGTAAATACTAACTCATACTGACAAATGCTCGCATGACCCTAATTAAGACGTAAAGTTTGTCAGTAAAAGGGGAAACATATAATTAGAGGAAGCTGGACAAAGGGAGATGAACCAGAGCCATGCAGATTTGTCCTCTTTGAATCTACACAGTGAATAAGTGATGTAATTTATTTTACTGTAAATAATAAAATAATAAATTACTGTACTGCTCTCTTTGATGAGCCAAATGCATTGCCATCTTGTGCACTTCTGATTAAGATGTGTGCTCAACTGCCCTAAAAAATGCTTTTTTCTCAATCATTTCGGGATTTCTACTCTTTTCATTTCGGGAGGCATGGGTTTATAAAGCATTACAATAGTATTTAGGAGGATGGGTTGAAGCCAGGGTCCTGCCAGCGTACTGCTCCGACGTACAGCTAGAACTATATTTTATATAGTTATATACGTTTATCTTAATACTTGTATATATTATGTGTTATTATATAGTTATAACTATAAAACTATATTTTCCCTTGGAAGAAAGTCACCTATGCAAAGAGTTTCATCAGCTCAGCAGGAGAAGCGCTTGGGAAAATAAACAGTTTCGTTTCTGCTGAAAAAGAAAGGAGAAAAAAAAATAAAGAAACACAACAGAAACCTTAAGTGAAAGTGAAAATAACTTTTTGCTGAAAATCATGAAAATTTGCTTGTCATTAAGCCATGTTTTTGTGACTCAAACTAAGTGAAACAGCCTTTTTCAAATGATAAAATTCCAGTTGCAACTGAAAGTGCCTCACGGAAAACCGAGCGGCCTTCCTCTTTACCCTGGGGCAGGTCACTGCTGGAACCAGAAGCAGAACCCGAAGACTCTGAGACCGGATCTATAACCGCAAGAGCCCCGCTCACCTTTGTGCTCCCATGACTCAAGCCTACCCAGCAAAGTCAACGTGACAATTTTGGAACGCAAATATCACTTCAGCTTCTGGCCTTAGTTCATACGCTCATTATGCAACTTTCACATAATGGCCCTCTGACTACGTTTATTCCTTTTCGCAGGTGACAAAATGATGAGCGAATGTGAAAGTGTCCAGTAGTTATTTCAAGTTAATTTGATGCTATTGGAACAGCAAATGACATGGATAAAGCTCCTATTATAATAAGGCTAGCTGTGCTTGGGAAAACGAGTGATTCACAACAAAATGTATCTTAATTTCATCTAGCAAAATGGCTTAGTGAGCTAATAGTGCTTTTTCCCCTGCTGGACACAGACACACAGATCTCTGAATTTTCTGAGATGGGGCTGGCAGTTCATCTCACCATGCTACCTTGTTGCGCCACATAACGTGCTGTAACAGAAGGATGCACTGGAGTGACAAGCTGCCAGCTCTAATAAAATGTGTAGAAATAGATGTGCTTGCAGCTGAGGAGGCAAACTGTTAGTTCATCCAGAGGTGTGCAGCAGAAGGCAGTGCTGCAAATAAATTGCAGACAGGCCTGCTTTTCCCTCTCTCTTCTGCACTAGTTTTCTTCTACCTCACCTCACATCAATCACTTTGCTCATGGTTCCCACAACACCATCTGGTCAGATCACCGTTGATTTCAGCGTGTCCCTATATAAAGACAGCGTCCCTCTTCTGGTGATCCTAACAGGCTAAATGCTTGCCCCTCCTCGCTTCCTCTCCCCCTCTGTCCCGAAAATGGGTCCCTTCTTCTCTGAGGCTGTGTTTGTTGGCACTCCGAGTGGAAGGAAAAGAGATGGAAGAAAAGCGAGCAGGAAAGGAGTGCAGCAGGAAGTCATGCTACACTGAGGGAGAAAGACACCAAAAACACAGGGAGCAGGAAATGGTAAAGGGAGGGAAAATCTGAGAAGTCAGTCAGAAAAGGAGATAAAACCATGAAGGAAAGAGGTAAGTGGGGCAGGACCCTCCATTCGTCATGAGAGGAAGCCAAGGGGGGTATGAGAAAGGAGGCAGGAAATCGTCCCAGGGCTCCAGTAGGCGACCAGCAGTGGCTTCCCACAGCCAGAGTTAACACCTTCGCCTCTGTGTGAAATTACACCTACGTCATGTTGAATCTCAAACCCTGGAGTAGTTCCTCCCATTCAGGCAGTGCATCCCACATACTGGCGCACTGGCCACATGAGCTACTCCATTCACTTTATTAAATCTTGGCATAAGCATAAAGCCAGATTTACGGTGTGTAAGGAAGTAGCTACTAGACTTGGATAAGGAAATGGATGCCATGTGCTGTTGGGAACGGTGAACAGTAACAGCAAACCTTATTTTGCGCAGAGCTGCTTGCATTCATTGTATCATGTGAGGAGATCAGAATAACATGCCCTATATTACAGATGTGGAATTTGAGGCAGTGAGTGGTAAAATGATTTGCAAAAGTTCACTTACGAGGCGCAGCGCAAAGCGGAGGATACAGGGCTGAGCCCTCTCCGGATCACACCACTTCCCAAGTTCTGTGTTTTATAACTTCAGGGATGACAGAGGAAAACATACACCAGGAAGTGAGAAACTATCTCATATTCAGAGTTAAGTTTCGTCTGGAAACTGATTGAAGCTTGCTCAACTGCTTTCTTGCCATAACAGTCCAATGAGCCCCGTTAAGGACTAGTACTCACTTTCTGTAGCCCTGGGGCCAGACTGTGAAGGGTCTCAGGAAGAGCTAACTAGTATCTTCCTAACGAGTTTCATCGACTTCCTTGCTGCTCCTTGGAAAATGAAACAAATCTGTTTTAAATACCAAGGAGGTAGAGTAATCTCATGTTAACACATGCCTGACACATCTAAATGTATGACCTGTTACTTATGGGAAGGAATAATTTGAAAAGTGTATCAAGAACGGGTCTTTGCATGGTGGTACTGCAAGAAAGGCCTTGGCACAGCTCGACCCCAGGACCCATGTAGAGCCCTACTGAAATCAGTAACTGTGTAGCTAAAATATAATGATCACAAAATACAATTGTTTGGTATACAGCATGATAACATTTTGTTTCCACGTACTGGGATGACATACTGGCTATCCAATTCTAACTGCCAACCACCCAAATCATTGCCTAGCTTACCTGGTTTTCTTTCTTTTTAACATGAAACTATTTTGTCATGTTTGCTGAATTTTCTATGAAGAGAAACCAAGGTGGGTATTGGCGTATTTTAAATGCTATCATGCCATACACGGTCACCGTACAAAGAGCTCTTTCTTCAAAAGCGCGATGCATGTCAGATGGGGATTTACTGGAGGGGGTGGAGGAAAAAGGATATGAATAAATATTCACTGTTGTGAATATTAACACTCACTGTTGTTTTCCATCTCCTGTCCTCAAGCCCGCATCTCTCCCTACCCCTGTGACTGGTGAGTTACATAGCACCTCTTTTACACACATTTGCCGCCTTTGGGTACAGTGGTAGCTATTATTTCTTTTAACTGCACAGTTTGTGAAAGCTTTCAGATATACAACAGTGGAAGTTGTATCTCTTCTCTTATAGTCAAGATTTTTTTTTTCTGCAGTGTATTTTGTATCAAAAATCACAGTTTGTCAAAAGTAAAGTGTTTTGTGAAAATTATTTTCCAAATCAAATGAAAATAAAAAAGTATTTAGATGGGTAAAAAAAAAAGTCATTGTAACTTTTGTGGAACAAAATATGCTAATCTTCCATTTTGAAATTACTTTTCATTTCAGTATTTTCTTTACTCTAGATTTATTAAAAAAAAAAACACAAAGAAAAGCCTCAAAAATGAAAGGTATTGATTTTTTCCACCCTAATGCAGTACTTGATGGACATTTCAGTTAACAGAACATTTACATGAAATGCTTTTGTTCTGCTACAGAAGAAAGGGCATTTCAAAATCAAGAAACTCAGCTTAAGACATGGCTCCCACATGGATATCTGAGAAAAATAAAACACAGGGTGTAGCAGTAAAAGATTACATGAGGTTCTCTACCATTCTGTTAGCTAAAAATTCATGGCTATCTAACACTGAATTTACCAGTGGCAAAACAATTCATTCTGTGTCTTGCAAATAAATTCCTGACCATAGTCTGCAAGGACAGTAGTTTTAAACCCTTAAGATACAAGGTTGATCACTGCATGAATTTCATTTCTTTCTTCTAGGGAATAGTCTCTGATCAACAGCTGATTTCACAAAGGCTACCACAAGGCAGTATAATTGTAGTTCCTTTCAGATATTAATGGAATAGGGCAAAATGCAACAAGCGCTTGGATGCTCCAACACACTATCGATACTCCATAAAATATTCACCTGTCTTTAAGTTTTGAGAAGCGTTTCCTTAAGTCTCACACAAACTATGAAGAGAAAAGGATGTGGATGCACGTTGGTCAAATTCTTAGTGTAAGTAAGTCCATGAACCAGGTATCTTCTATGCCAAAATTTGACACAGCATTAGACAGACTTAAAAACTTGCAATTCAAGGCATGGAGGCTATCAGCTGACTAGCTGACTATTCTAGCTAGAAACGAAACCGAGAAAACTATGGATTCCAATTTTTGAAAGGCATCAGTGATCACGCACTCAGACACAAAAATCTGAACACATGCATAATCCTGCAACACAGGCGGCATGTAACGTTCTGCATCTTCAGCTCGAATATTGGATTTTAAGTATTTGAGTATAAATCACATTTGAGGAGCAATGGACTGTGCTGTGGAGGATGACAAGCATACATATCAGAGAATCAGATTTCCTAAAAGAGACTAGTGATTTGGGGAATCCAAAGATGTCTTCTATTTAAAAGTATAGAAAATAAGCACTGAGAAAGAGCAATCCCCTTTAAAGCATCTGAGATTGAGAATTCAGAAATCAATTTATTCAAAAGTATTCTCTATTTAAAGCTGGCACTAGAATTTGCTCATATTTCCAAGAGCAATATAAAACTTAATTCCTAAGAGGGAGAATTCTTAAGAAATTAACAAGTGCACAGAGAAAGGCCCATGGACTGCTGGAATACAGAATATAAGGAGCAACTACCTAAATCCAAGATGAAGCATTGACACGGGTCAACCTCAGACAAGTACAGGAAAGGTAGGATTTCGCTAGATTTCTGAGCTCAGGGATTTGCACTTTCTCTGTCTATGCCACTGGGCTGTGACAATGTCTTCACTGCAACTAAATGCTCCTTTTACTTTTTATTTTTTTATCAAGTTGAAAGCACAGACAAACTAGGAAAAAAATGTTGGGAGCAGAAAGAGCTGTTTTATATTATCAGAGTGATGGAAGCATAACAGTAACAAGATTTGCCATAAATTTGTGAAATGTTGCTCTGGGCAAATTTACATTAAACAAATTTCTAATTTGTTGTATAATTATAATCAGTTAAATAATGCCATTCAACCATAATGAATAATGCAACCCTCATTCATATTCACTAAGGACTTTACTCCTAATCATTCTCATCAGTTTGGACAGTTTGCTTTTTGGGGTAGATAAACAGTGTTATCCCAAGATTTTTCTTTTAAGTAAGTGTTTTATCTTCTGGAATTCGGTGAAAAGAAGGATAACGGTGAGTGAGGGTTCATTTACTCCTCCTCTTCACTGCAGTTCTAGAGTAGAACTCTCTTTTTGTCTGTTATCCCAGCTCTTTAGGCCAGCTCCTTCTTCTGGTAAGTCTATGCTCCATTTCCTTTCTCCCGGGGTCATTTTTTTACTTTTGTCTGTCCCCTCCTCTTTTTGTTTCTCATTACTTGGCTTTCTAAGCTCTCTGCTCTCTTACACTTTTTTCATTTCCTATCATTTGCTTTTCATTTTATAAGGTGGTAAAAAATAAAATCTTTACCAGATTCATTACCTCATCCAGCTATTACTGCATCCAGAAGACATCAGTTACCTTTGTAACTTGCTAACGTACTAAAGGTGACACCCTGGGACTCAACCAGTCCAAATGAAAGGCCTAGCAAGTCTGAGAGTAGAACAAACACTTTAAATTCACTCAGGGACTCTGCTGGTGCTCACCTAGCAAGGAGGTGGGAGACCTCGGCACAAGCCTCCCAGAAGCAAATACGTTGATAGGCCACAAGTAATAACAGCAGTCTTTAATATGAAATATTGATGGGATGTATCATAACTGGCTGTTGCCTGACTTGCAGCATGGCTGTCACTTCAGACTCAACCTAATACAATTCTATTATCTTGTAGCCTTTATCCCTAAACGTAAATACATCGGCAGAACAATGCCAACTCTCTCCCAGCAAATAGGAATTCTGATAAAATTTAGTGTTGCCTAATTATCTGATGAAGAATTAAAGCTGTAATACATGATGCGCCACAGGGGCCCGTGGAGAATCCATGGTGTCAAGGAAGTCAGTACCAGCAGACTAGGCAGATAGCAGAGCTGGTAATTCATAACCACAACCTCTTTTTCAGGACAAAAATCCTCCTCGCTAAAGTAAAGATAACAAGTGCATGTGGCCATAAAGAAGGCAGAAAGCCTGCATAAACAGTCCTCTTGGTCCAATTTACTTTTAAGAAAGCATAAGAGCTGCATTTTTTAAATCAATTATTAAAATGAAACTCCCAATAGGAAAAGCAACAGAATGAAATTCTGGTCCAATGGAAAACAGTGGCTGTGAGTTGAGTAGGATTAGGATTAGCCCCCACAACCTCAATTTCTGTTTATAACACTTCTGCAGCTGGTTTTCCCTGAGCCAGGGACATCTAACTATTCCAGCCCTGCTGTTTACTGGCATTCTGTCGCTCTCCTATCAGCAGATCAGGTTTTTTCACCTTTATGGTCCTCTGCCTGAAGTGAGATAATTTCATTTCCTCCCACTAGCTGAACCCTAATTTCCAGATAGCAATTTGTGTATGATTGACAGACCTGTCACATACATTATTCTGCAAACAGAGTTTGTCATGAAAATATTTGTGCACATTTTCCGGATGCAATGCCTGGGAAGAAGAAAATTCAGACACTCTTCCCTCCTCAAAGATAACAGTGCTGGGTTATGAGCACTTGCAAGTGGGGAGACTCGAGTGGTCGCGATATCGTGATGACATACAAACAGACGGACAGCCCTGGGCTACAGCAAATCCTGGACCAAAGGCAGAAGGATCAATTCAACGATGATATTGTGCCTAAGTGAACCAGAGGGGTAAAGAAAGATTGCTATCTTCAAATACTTGCTTGGGAATAAGTTCATCCAAAGAAGAAAAAGAACTTTAAGAGTGATGTCATGTCCCACTGCTGGACCTTGCAGCAGGACCTGCTGCGGGCTAGGCTAAAAACCAGGCCGTTTTTACAAAGCATCTTTCACCCTAATGATTTCTCCCAAGCCATTTCATGTTTCAAGAGCTGTCACTCAAGTTACCCTAGCTCTCCCAAGGTAATTCAGTTTTCCCTCGATTCCCACTCCCAAAGAGAGGGACATGAAAAACAGAACATTTCACCAGTGAAGGAAGAAGTAGCAGCATGCCACTGAAATCCTAGGAAAAATTATTTACAATACAACAGAATTTGAAGGATCCTGCAAAATTCATATTTTGTGTCCCTCATCAGTGTTTGTTGCACACTGACTCCCTGTTTGGCTTTAGAAGAATAAGCGGTTATGGCAATGCAGCTCAATTGCCTTGTACTCTGCAGTACAGGAATCACGTACCTATCCTTCAAATCTCATCTCTTTAGGAAGAAATGGGATGTCCCTTCTGCCCTTGCTATTCTGCATCATGATTAAGTTTTGCAAGGGAGAAACGAAGAGCACCTTCTTCCACTACGTCCCTCTAGTCAAAATTTGAGGCACAGAGAAGGCTCCCAAAAGCTTTTTAACTAATTAACCGTCCCCATACATCAAAGACATTACCTACAATTCAGTCACCAAAATTAACAGTCAGATCTTAATGAATGCTCTGGACTCTCTACAGCTGGACATCAGGCATTTCAAAGAGATCTCTTTGCTTGCATCTACTTACAAACTTCCAAAACATTTGTGCTTGTTGACTGTTTGCAGCTTACATTAATTCTCTTTGCCTACATTTTATTTACAGAAAATCAATGGCACTCAGCACATTATGATCAACATTGCAGCAATTTCCCTTTAAGCTTGCAGCATATTACATAATCATCCTTTCTGTTAATAATCCATGTATACATACAGTTACTCAATATGTAAAACTAAAAATGCAAATGCAACATAGTGACTTCAGCTTATGACATGTACCAAAACAAAGCCCTTCAAAAAAATCAATCAATCAGCTCTTTCAGAATCCATTAAACAGTAGTATTTAACAGAAAACTTTCCTTTTAAACCTTAGTGAGGCACTATTGTCTTTCCTTGTATTAAACTTTGGAAGGACAAACCTGTAAAATAAAAGTTACCTTTTTTTTTTTTTAACTGTTCTTCAGCATTTGTAAAAGGAAGAAAAATATTTCTTTCATGGTAGCTTATTGAAAATCAAAACTTAATCAGCATTTTTTTTCTAGTTAAAGAGAACAAAATTACCTCTATCTTATATTACATGTGTTTTAAGTGTATGATCGGGAGAAAGATAATGTATTTCTTATCTTTAGGAAGTAAAGAGGAAAGAAATCTAGTTAGCTGTTCGCTTATCTTCAAGGGGCTGTCCTCTTTATACAATTGCTATCTAAGTTCTGCCCTTGAATGACAGATACCTACGGATCAAAATTTCCTTAACTTGTTATCGCACAGTGTGAAACTTATCATTAATTGCATTGCTTTATATCTTTTCATTCAAAACAAAACCAGTTAAGGGCTTTTAAAATTTCTACTTCACAAGATACTTGCTTAATTTTATTATACTACCTAATCAAAGCACGGAGCAACGTGATAAACTCAACAGAGCATGAAAATGGAGGCCCAGACATGAGACATGTCTCTTCTGACATACTCCTTCCACTATACTCAACACAGGTAAGGCCTTGTCTAAAATACTGCCACGAGATTTCAGCACAAAACTTCAATAAATATATGAAATAATTGGAAAGAACAAAGTACAAATCCACAGGAATAAAGAGGTTTAGAAAATGCACTAGCGGGAAGGGACTGAAAGACTCTGGGCTGCTCCACCTAAACATCACAGAGCTGAGATGGTAGATCATAACCTTCTTCAAATGTGCAAAAGACTGCTGCAAAGGGGAAAGGATCAATTTTGTTTCCCTCATCGAGGCTGGATATGACACTAAGTCATGGGCATAAACCGTAACATGGAAGATTCAGGTTGGACCTTAGAAACTCTGTGTAATGCTACAGATGATAGTGAACAACTGTAACAGCTTTCTCGGAGGAGTAGCGGAATCACCATTGCTGGAGAGTTTTCAAGCAAACATGAAACAAAGTTCTGTTGGGAATGACAGAGGTTGTGTGCGTCCTCCCATGAGGCGAGGGGAAGGTTTAGATGACCCCTGGAGATCCACTCCAGGCTTATGAATCTGTGCCTCATGAGTATCCTCCTTGCTCCTGCTTTGTTTTCATCAAGTATAAGCTCTTCAGGGCAGGATGGTTTATCGCTTCTCAGAAAGTCTGGTCTACCCTGAAAATACTCTCTGCTTAAGCTGTCCTGACAAAACCCCTCCTTCTGTTGACACCACTTGAAGTGTCAGAACAGGGCTTTTGCAGGGACACAAGATACCAGCTCAGGGAGAGAAATAAACTCTACTGGCAAGAAATGCTTCTCTGAATTTAGAACTGTGACACTTCTAGGACTTTGACTGAAATAGGATTATTAAATAAATAAATTGCCTCATAGCCAATGCCATAAAGCCTACAAAATTTTCTCACAGTGTGCTCCAAGCTGGGTTGGGATCTTTGCTGAAACGTAACTGCTACCTCAGCAATCACATTTCCCTGCACAGATGTAAGCAGCTAAGTACAAAGAAAAACCTACGCCACACATCAGCCAGGTCTAAAGAGCACAGTGAGTTTCCAGTCAGCAGTGGATTTAACAGCCTGGTTTTGTGCCTCACGTGGCATGGAACAGAGGAGAACGGTGTCTTCAAAAGCCCTGGGGGACTGCGTGCTCCAGGCTCTGTGTCCAGTGCTACACTTTGAATTTACTGCTTTGTCCTTACTAAGCTGCTGTTCGTGCTCTCTTGAGCCACTCTGCTTCTGGGCGTTTGGAGAAAGCAGAGCCAACCCACCTGATTCCTGAGCAGGAGAAGGGAATCAAGAAGTCCACAAATTAAGCCAGGTTTTGTGGACTGAAGTTCCTCTGTTGACATATGTCCTTCACCCTCTCCCTCCAGCAAGAGATTCCTGCTGTAAATATGCATTATTCCAGCCTCTCTCCTTTGAGGCTTTTGAGCCTCAACCACCCTTCCCAGTGCGTAGGAGAGGCACTTTAGAGAACAACTGCTTACCTTCTCCAGCAGGATGTTATCTCCTTTGCTCTTTTTTTTATTCTATCAACTCACTATATGTCCCCATCCATGACACTTCATTACAGGTAAAGCAGTAGGTGGGGAGGGACAATAAATATTATGTTCCTTTTGCTCATTACTTTGAAAAATGAGGACGCCTAACCGTCTCTGAAATAAGTACCGAAAGTTTTTTTTTTGGTTTAAATTTAAATTCATTTGGTTAAAATATGTAACACATTATTTTTCCATATCTGATTTGGATTTCACACAAGCAATGATTACCTGTTGATGCACTGCTGCATTTGAAAAGGGAAAGTTAGTGTCTTTCAGGACATTTTTTCTGCTTTATGTTTCCTCCACATTTGAAGAATAGCTTTTTTGCGGCAACTGGAAATATCCTGTGCCTCAGCTCTCACTGAATCCAGCCTTTCTAAACCCCAAACTAGCTAAAATGAAACTGGATCTTTCTACATATGTGAACTACAGGGTACAAAGGGTTAATCTGAAACATGCTGATACCTCCAAGATATTACATGTGCCAACAGACTTGCAACGTCTGTGGCAGTAAGTATCCATTCTTCTCCTAAAACTGTCTTCTTCCAGCATCTCCATGCCTCACTCTATTTGGCCTTGGGCCAACGCTGCTTCAAGAGAAGGAACTGACAAGTGGTGAAATATACTGGAAAACCCCATAATCAGAAGGACCCACAGCTATTTCATAGTCACCCAGGCAGTGCGTGAATCACACAGTCATCCTATATGTACCCATTTTTCTGATCACAGTCATACTTGACTTTTGAGCTTTGTTTGGCTACCAGCTTCAGTAAATTCTGCCAATAAGCCTTGACTAGACTAGATGTCTGTTGTGGGATTGCCTTCTTCTGTGGGCTGATGGCATGTCCTCCACCTTTTTCTGACCGCAAACAGCAGGGTCTCCATAAACAACATCTTCACTTTTCCTGGCTAAGGCTCAACAAAGATTGGCTTGCAATTTGCTTTTTTTTTTTTTTTTTTTTTTTTTTTTTGTGAAGAGCGTAACGCTAAGGGGGAAAAGTTGCAATGTGCAACTGCACTGTAGTGAGCAATTCTGTGATTAGATCCAACTTGGTACAAGCAGGAAACGTCAACTCAAATACAAGAAACCAACGCTCCCTTCACCTCTCTTACTGTGCGCGCGTAGGCTGGTGCTGCTGGTAACGTGCGGTTATGACAGCAGCAAACAGGACAAAGAGCCAACCATGTATGTCCTGGAACTTCCTGAATTGGCTGCATCAGCTGAGTTTGAAACAGAGACCTTCATTCCTAAAGGCCTGTGACTGCTCAAACTAAAAAGAAGAAAACCTCCTGCAACTGCTAGGTTTAGTAGGCTCTTATCTTCTCATGTACCTAAGCTACTAAGAAAGGGTCTTACGGTAACACTGCTTTTATTTTAACCATTTGCTTGCCCCGTTGTGCTCAGATAAAGATAGTCTTAACCTTCTGCCTGATAACACGCTCAGACATAGACTTTTGCCAGTGCTCACCAGACTTAAGGCTTTGCATGCTTTTGGGGACTGGCTGGTAAGATTCAGCTCAGAAATTTTCATTACTTCAAAAGGAGGGCCCAGGAGGGTTGCCAGACAACAACTACTCTTCTCCTCAAATAGCCTTCAGGCTGCAGAAGGATTTCATGCTTTCTTTTCCTTAGTGGGCAAGCCAAATGCTGCAGTGGCCTCCAGATGCTTTGCACAGCAGCTGCTTGGCCAAGCAGCTGTGACCATATCTCACCAGCTGAACTAGGTTCACGGTAGCTGGCTATCACTACTGTGGTGTAAGCAATGGAGCACTCTTGGTATCTGTGCCTCCCTCCTGTTAGCTACAGAAAATAAGAAGTCTGCTGAATTTTCCCCTGAGGAAGCCACTGAACTAATTATGCATGTAAGAAACAAAACCGCTGACTGTCACAGTCGTGATTTGGTTGGCATAAAAAGAGGTTTAGTCCTTGATCCACCTAAAAGAGTGATCATAGGCTTCAGGCATATGAGTAGTCCTCCTGTTTTCAAGAGGGAGTCACAAGCTTTAACTTAGGGGCTATGCTTACTCAGTTTGCTGAAACAGTACCTTATTTAGGTACTTGATAATAAAGTACATTATATCCACGTAACCATATCATTACATAGGGCCCAAGTCTTATAGATTAAAAAGGGACATTCTAAAAAAGAACATTCTAACCAAGAAGCTCCTATGTGTTATCTGTTTTGTGATTTCCAAGTAGGCTGGCGATAACAAAATACAATATTTAGGGGGTTTTAAGTCTGAGTGAGATTAAAAGGGCTCTGTTTTCATCAAAACCTTTTCAAGTTTCCACTGAAAACCAGGGGGCTGGGTTGTTTTGTTTTTTTTTTTTTTTTGCTTATTTGGCTTTTGGCAATTACAAGAAAGCTGCTGTTTTCTCCCGTAAAAGGTAGAACTTTTTCATCAAACGCTCCTCCCCAAGCTGCAAGCTGAAAGAGAGTATCATTATTCATTAAAAGTAATTTTTTTAGCAGTTGAAGCGCAACCCTTTTCTAAGACCTTTGCTGAAGGTATCAACTACCTCTGCAGGCCAGGCAGTATGCTCATGTAAATCTACACTGTGCTGCTGGCTTCAATGGAATGAAGCTGGTTCATACCAGCTGAGAAGCTGGCACACTTACATCTGCTCGTATCTGCATGTTTGCTGTCCAAATTCACTGGCAAAAAGAAAAAGTGAGTGCGGCAGAAAGTGAGATTATTTAGCTCAGCTGGTTTAATGTGTCCTTGCTGACAGCTTCAGTCGTCAGAACAACATAACCTGTGCTGACATGGGGGAATATGCTTCCATCCCATCATCACATGAGCTAACAGTGATAATATTCTCAAACTCACTGGTATATCAGAGCTGCCATTTCTGGCTTGATGGGTGCAGCTGAAGGAAAACAGATTTTTTTCACTTTTTGTATGAATACATATTTAGGCCAAGACACAATGATTTAGCCATAGAATTTCCCCACAGCAATCACTTTTGTGACACCTCGCCTCTTAACAGCAGCTCTGCTTCAAATATGCTCATTGCATATATACCTTTCCAATCATCTTCCCTTCTTTTCTCCCTCAACTCATTCCAACAAATTTCCGGACATATTGTTCTTATCCTGAATCTGTATTTTAATCTGCAAATTGCATAATGCCTGGAATTAAGTATGCTTTACTCCCCTAATAATACTGTTAGCACAGGAGCCCAAATGAAATTCTTGTTCCCCAGCCCAACTTGCCCCATGGGAGCAGCCTGCAGAAGCAAGCCGTTCTAGGAGGGCTGCCCTTGTCTGTTTTGCAACTGAGCTGTAGAGAAAGTAAATCATTCCACAAGATACTATGTGCTTGTGAACGAGTTTGTGGGCTAATTTTTCCTTGTCCCTTCTTCCTGAACTGTTTGATAAAGAGAGACCTATCATATAACATGCTGAAGAAAATGAAAATATTTTCAAGCAGAGAAATTTCACTGCAGGCTAAGTTTCCCTAAGAGTTTTTATTTGTTCTCAGCCCTAGTGTTCAAAGTGAAGTAAGAACAGGAGCAGTCTGACTCAACTGATGGTCACTTCACAGTCATTTTCATGAATTAAACTTTTAACTGTAATGGTGGTTAATATAATCACCAAAAATAGTTATGGATAAACGAGCCGAAGGGTAATTCCATGTTGCTCCCATCTATTTTTTTCTTCTTAACAATGATGGCAAAAAAACTCTCGTAATACCCACCTCCTGACTTCCCAGGATCAGCACACCCTCCAAACATGAAAATTTAGCAAATCCCTCATTTGCCTCCATAAATCATGTCTAAAGAAAATGTCTTCTCTTTATTGTTGCTTTCAGGATTTTGTGCCTTCAGGGAGCACTTAGATCAAGCTTTAAAAGGTGTTTCCCTATAACAACAAAACTATAAATTTGCTTGATTCAAAAATCAAATAAAAATAAGTAAAATTTGCAAGAAATCATGTGACTCCAAATTCTGAACTTCATGATGGTGTAGCAGAGGGAAATAACCTTTTAACATGAGACATGAAAATTAACAAAAAAATTTCCTAATAAGTGTCACTAGGTCAGAAAAGAAACCTTTTTCATATACAAAGGCCTATCCGCAAACATGGAGAATAAAACCGTAAAGGACACAAAGTGGCTCAAGTTTATGACTGTCAGGATAGAAATTGCACATCCGCTTGGCCACGGGCTCTCTGAAGTAATCAGGACTTTCTCAGCACAGCACAGGAACGGGTACAGAGGAGCGGTCTACGGAGGAAGGGGAATGAGACCTGGTCTCAAGGCACATTCATGCCGAGCTTTCTACCAAAATCCTAACCAAGTGGGTGGTGAGAGGGACAGCGTGGCTCTCCTATGGGCATTTGTGGGGCAGTTAGGAAATTTGGGGCCTTAAGATCCCATTGATGGAGGCAGCTTCGCTGGCCAGTAGAGAGCATTGCTTAGATTTTACAGAACTGCATGATTTCGTTTTCTCACTAATTTGGCCTTATTTCAGCAATTTATGTAGGCTGTTTTATTTTCATTCACTAGGATATCTTTTTGAGATACTGGTTTCAAACAGCACGCTTTTTCTCTGTAAAACAATTTTTTAAAGGTATTGAAAATCTTTTTGTTCAGGCCAAACAGAACTTTCCAGATCGATACACATTTTCTTTTGTCTTTGTTTTCTCACTTCACCCCAACCCCCCCCAAAATAGCTGTTTCAGACCAAGTAAAACTAATTCCTCCCTCCCAGTTTTTTTTTTGATTCAGTCACCGAACCAAAAAGACAGGTACTGCTCAGTGAGCTTGTCTCTCCATTTCTGCTCTTCTACCTTCTCTTCATGGCTCCAATATATTTACCACATCATCCTGTCTCCTGCACAGGCTGTGTGTCAGGTGTAGCATGTAAATGGTATATGTGTTTATCTTTTTCCCCAAGGTCAAGAATACGAGGTGGTTTCAAAGGCAGGTTTACAATGTTATTGTCCTTTGTGAAAAATAGAGCCATTTAATCTCCCTAATAGTGACTCTAATTAAGGATGCAAATATTCAATTAATCTGGAATACACAGTGGGCTTCACAATTGAGTGAAATAATGTGAATGAAGTAATTGGCCTGGGACCACAATTTATCTTTTATACTCTCCGCATTTCAGAAAAGCATTACTTTGCTAAGAACTATGTTTTCTTCACACAGGTGGGTGCCCAAGCCCTGGGGATCTGGGATATTTAATTACTTCAAGTCCACGCCCTAGCAGTATGCACAATGATGACAACTTACAGGACACTTTTTCTATATTCCCAGCATCAGTAGCACACTATCCATCCTTTGCTGTCCTAGGGAAGCGTGTTACAGAAGGAGATGAGTTTAGGGAATGCATATTTACCAAGCGCTTAGGAGCTTGTGTTTCAAATCTTCTTTTGCCTGGGTAAGACGGATAAATCATCATCACTCTAACAACATGCTGTTGTAAAGAAATTCCACAGTGTGCCATGATAGAGAAAAGCAACAGGAAGCAATATTGTAATCGTGGGAAGACATATCGCCCAATGCAACACGCTCAAATGAAGAGTGAACAGTCCTGTGCCTCAGATCCCAAGGAACCAGTGCAACCTCCCTGTGGACTGTAGGCTGTGCCAGCAGCTATTGCCTGTACATGTTCTCTGTACGCATGTGGGCCAGATTTGGACAGTGGACTCAAACAGCTGCACACTTTGATGATTACATGATGTAACCTATGGGCTGGGACTCAGGAGGTCTGAATGTTTTGTCCACTTCTGCTCAGATGTTGTGTGAGCTGTCGGATGGTCTCCTAAAAACCTTGCAATTCAGTGGTCCCTCAGTGACGGGCAGAGCCATTCCTTTCTCCCTCCCTAGGTCTTTCAGGCTAATGATAGGCTTTCTGAAATAAGGACTAACTATCATCTGGGGCTTGCCCAGCACCCAAAGCAGAGAAAAATCATCTCAGGTTTAACACCAAAAACCCCACAACAACCAGAAAATCCTGGCCCCTGCCTTGCAAAATATTCCTCTCTGGTGAGAAGGGATTCTTGGATCCTATTTTAGGATCCTTTTCTTTCCCCAAACAAAACAAGCAGGCAACTTCAATAGGGATACCAGGTTAAACTCCCAAAGTACCCCTCCTCACTGCCTGCTGGTATGAGTTGAAAGGATGTCTCATCTCACAGCAGCTGCTCAGATGACGCGGTCCCTTTTCCCAGACAAAGGAATAAAATATCTGGGGAGTTCTCAGCCAGAGGAACATTCTGCCTGGCTGGAGAACAAAACCAAAAAGCTGTCTATAATGCTCTGGAACAAGCACATTCAAATGAATGGTAATTGCTAAATATCAAGTTCCTGGGCATCTATCACTACCTTAATGTCCTTCCATCTCCAGTGAACTGCAAAGCCTTTATGTTTATAAATGATAATGTTGTATGAAAGCAGTCAGGTGATGCGTGCCCTCATTTTCTCTTGACAACAAGACACAGATTCAGCATGCCAAGCTCTGCATCAGAATTCAGCTTCCACCACTGAGGGAGGGAGCGGGAGAGCTTGAGCAAGGGCGCAGGTGCATATGCACACACAGGAGGGTGTAGCACTTTACAGTGCTGCATCCAGAAAAGAATGAGACCTCGCAAGGCCAAATTCACCCGTGAAGAGGACCAGCATAAAGCTTGTGCAACGTGAATATCACATAATTAGTCTGAAAATCCAAAAGCACCATAAATCTGCATTTTATTTCATGAATAAAAGGATTCCTGCTTGTTTCTGAAATAAGACCGCTCTTCCCCTGTACTGTGTATCACATTCTTAGCAAAATACTTCACATGAATTTTTTTTTCTTCCAAGGCCTTCACTAAAGCCTCTGTCTGGCAGAGGATAGCATCAGATGAGGAGGAAGCAGTCTGCTCCAATAAAATAATTAACTGAACGGACCATGAACGATTTCTCTTTTGAGCTTCATCAAAGCCAATGGAATCTCACTGACATATAGTACCTCAGGACATGGTCCATTTGCTTCAGTGATATTACGTGGATGAATGAGAACCTACAGTTGCAGAGATGAAACTAAGAGTCACAGGATATTTGAACACAGGTATCACATGCTATCTTGGGAATTCTGCTGCAAATCCTAAACCCTCATTACAGTTTTTAAAAAAAGGTTTAAAAATACATTTTAGTAAGAAATTCCCATTATTTCAGAATTACCAATTTAATTTGATTTCATACAACTGAAAACAGAAACATTCTATTCTTTTAGAAGATGCACATTTTCAAAACGTACCTTCCTCCTAGTTTAAAGCTTTTGTTTCTCTTTTTTTTTCCCCATGTTGTTCTCCCCCAAACAAGGAAGAAGGTAGGAAATGAATATGCTTTTTCAGGTAGATTATATGTAAGGGACTTGTAGATGGTGCCTGAGTGATTCAGAACCACAGAAGTGACAGGGTTTCAAACACAGAACAGAACCCTACAGGGGCAAGATAACAGAAGACAAGATAACTTTGCTGGTTGGACAAATAATATTCTTTCACAAAGCCAATTTTACACATGTCCCTGGTAAATACTGCACTTTTTTTTTAATCGATGTAGATTTATTTTCCTCTTTTTTTTAAACCATTCAAATGGCCAAACAAAACCTATTTCAAAACTGTCTTCAATGAAGAACTAAACTTGTCAGAGGATTAAGGTTCAACTCTGTAACCTTGTCCGATTAGGGTCTGAGTCCTTTCATTTATGTTAACCTCTCAAAGCTGACCTATTTATTGCTTGTTAAGTAGTTCCGCTGTAGTTCCTTACATCTATCCAAACATGTTCTTTGTAACTCCCCTTGCCCCCTAAAAAACCCTAGCCAAATTACAGCCAGATGCTTGGCGCTTTTGGAGAAATATTGTAATAACAAGCAAATGTGTATATAAAAAGGCTGAGGGGAAAATCCATTTCAATAATAAAACGTATTTCATTTTCTAGTTCCTGAGATATTAAAAAGAAGGAGCAGAACAAACAGGCCAGGAAACATGAAAGATATGTTGACAGAGTTCTAGTAAACATTGAGCAGGAAATTTAAAGTTAAGACGATGCTCATATTATCCTTTTGTAATGGCATCCATTAAGGATTTCCTGGGCAGGTTTTCATTTTACCTTGAAAGCTAAAGATTACTATAATCTTAATTTAATATGTGCTCTCTTTGGTTGTAATACCTACTTAGAATGTGAAAAGTCTTACATAGTTACTGCCCTTTTTATTTAGCATTGCATCAAACAATTGAATAAACACAAAAATACTCTTAAAGAATGTCAAGGCAGAAGCGCCAGAATTTTATGTCGCCCTAAAAAACTTTTTTCAGTTCACTTATTTATAGGTATTAGAATACAGGAGGGCAATCACAACATCCAGTTTCACCTGGATGGCTTCCCTAAGTCAGCCTCTCCTGCAGAGTCAGAGTCATCTCAGGAAATGGCAGGATTCAGTTATTGTCTCTTTAGGTGCTCTGAAATGGCATTCCAGAGATTGCTGCTCTCTCTTCATTTGCAACAGAAGCAGGCTAGGGAGGCCCAGTTACCTCAAGCAATTATGGTAACTCTTTGAAGTAAGATCATATGAATAAACCCCATTTCTAAGGCAAGTAATTATCTGACCATAGATTTTGCTCTTCAAGTAGACCATCCCTGCCTGCAGTCAGTCTGCTTTTCCTCTTCTTCACTTCCTTCACTCAGCTCAGGCAGTTTAATAAAATCTAAACGCCCAAGTTCAGAGATTATCATTAAGTATGTTGGACAACATTGACAATGGATCTAAAGATCACTGCATCTTTATTGCACTTCCTCTGTGTGTCCTTGCAAGTATCTATTGAAAGGTTGGAAATAAAGTACATTTCCTCACTGAGGGCACAGAAATTTTCAGAAGTACTGGTTGTTGTCTACACTTTGCTCTCATTTGGAGACCAGCCATGCATTATGCAAAAAAAGGGTAGTTATTCTTATTGGCCAACACAAGCCAGAATGGTTTACTGATTCAGTTTTTGCCATTTTCCCCACCCTATTATTTTCCAAAGCAGACCGTAAGTTTGCGAGAAACCCTCTCGGCATCAGTGCTTTTTGCACAAATGTTTTTACAGGTCAAATTTACGTATTTGCCTCCTTTTTTTGGACCATAATCATTATCCTTAGTTTAAATTTCAGCCCTGATGAAGAGAGACAGAGGAGTTATTAATGCTTACTATCTTTAACAGTCCACTCGAGTCCTTCCTGGATTGTCCAGAGATCAATTGAGAACAGAAGCTTGGTTTAGGTATTCTCCGTTGCCCCCTGCAAGCAACGGTGTCTCCATGGCTGATAAAAGAAGACAATTCCCTGTCTCTGGACCTGTTACATGGTGGAGTTAAGCACAGGGAAAAGCCCTCATACCTGGCATGGAAATTTTAACACTTTACCAGTGTTAGATGCATAATTTTGTTCCTGATCTTCTAGGTAGCAGCTTCTTTAAAAAGGATTTAAGGGCAGTTTGGTTTGTATGATACATTTGCTCTCTTTTCTCCTGTTTATATACGCTGTGTTTTATTCTGCTCATAGAAAACAGGTATGCACATGCAGTATGCATATGAAGTTGCTAAAGATGTGCCACGGCAAAATTGCATATAATATTTTTCCCACTCTCTATTTTTTCCACTCATTACAAGAGAAGGAGAGGAAAATGCTAAAGCGTTCAGAGGTTAAGAAAAAACAACGATAACCTCTCATTTTCTAGCTTCCCACAAATTGCCAGTATGTGTGAGATGGTAGTTCGGGATGCATTACCTGATGTTTTAATAACGCATGCATTCTGCAGGCTAGTGCTCACGCTATTGTTTAGCTTGATTATTCCTGGCATTTCACCCTAAGGCTCACCCTCTTCAGAGGAGTAAACCAATCCCTCCCTTATTTGAAAGATAGGAATTGAAATCTAACAATATACTGAAATCATTAAATAAGAGTTTTCTTAAGTGGCAACTGATTTGCTATACAAACCCTACGGGCAGGGAGGGAATACATGTATCCATAGAATAAATCACCACCTTCTGGTTGAAGAGCATTTTGTCACTAAGGAAAGTTTGCCTGCCTGTTAGTGCATGCTCCTCAGAGCATTTCACAGCATACTCCCAACTTCTAACGGAATTGTTATTTTTAAATGTTAACCCAAACTAATCATATACCTTCCCTCTGCATCTTCTACAAGGTCTTCACTGGTAGTGAAGGTCAACAAAGATCCACAGCTTTCTAGTGCGCTCTGACAGAAGGACAAAAGCTGAGGTCCTCAGTGTTTTGTGATTTCCAGATCAACTTTGTAAGCCACTGTTAACACCAACTGGCTAATAAAAGCAAGGACAAGGGAAGAGGTTGAACCCCAAAACTTTCAGGAACGCTTCCAGTAAGTCCACATGCACAGTCGGTCTCTGTCATACATCAAAGCTGTCTGGAAACCAGCTTATGCTCAACCAGAGGCTTAAGAGAAGCATTAGGGCATGCCAGCGGGGAAAGCTCTGAGACCCAAGAACAGTTCGGCCTGAACAGCGAACGTTTCCACTCAAAAGCACTTGCTACTGGTATGCAGCCACCTCCTTAGCTAGGACTGCAGGTCCTAGTGCATCTGCATACCTCACTTTTGGTAGCGCAGTTGCATCTATCACACCTTACCTGTGGGCTTTCAAAAGCAGTGTCTTCTCCATGCTGGAGCTGAAGGCTGTGCTGTGAAAGTCATGGACGCTGCGGCTAATTATGGCTCACTATTTTCAGAGCTGTGGGAGAAAGGAAGAGATAAGTAGACAAGGTTCTTTGGTTTTCAAGTATTCTGAACAGGGCTGGAAAGGCAACACTTTAGCTATTAAATCATTTTTGTCTCTGAACATGTCTTTCCCCCTCAGTAATTGCTTGTTTATTTTTAGCATCGATAATTCCACAGCAGCACACAGTCGGTACTCTATATACAAATCAGGAATACTTTAAAATGCAAACATCGGCACTTTTACAGGCCAAACAAGGGACAGCCAGCTACTTCTGTATAGGATTTCTAGGTGAGCTATCCTCAAAGGACCATCTGATCATTAAAACAAAGAGGTATGAAAATTGAAATTAATATTGCACTTTGGCATGTCAAAGAACTCTTAGCGTCATGTATTTCTCCGAGCTCAAATACCCTTGCTCACTTTCCTACAAAGATAATCACTTAGGTTTTACTTATTTGTGTGTATGTCTGGTGGAAAGGGGTAATGAATCACCCATGCTTTGGTAATTACCTTAAAATTATACTTTGCAGTTTCAGGTGAGTAATAAAGGTCAGGAAATTAAAAAAAAGACAGACAGAAACAGGAATAGTCATACCTGCAAATATCTAAATATAACCTCTAACGCCAAGAACTCCACCTATCATAACTGAAAGAATAGTGGGTTTTATAACTTACTTCAGCATGAGATTAGTACCAGATGTATTTGGGTGGGATAATGAAAGGGAATTAGATACTGAAATCCCATTAAAGATGGGTGCTTTGGAAAATCCTGTCTTTCAAGCTTAAAAAAGAAATGCTCCTACCTACCTTTCCTCCTACTAGTTCCTGCAAAACCTTGTATTCAGCACATGGTAACTAAAGCATACAAAAGAAAAAAAAAACTGAACAGAGAAGATCACCTATATCTTCTGGAAAGACCAAAAGGGGCCAGTTTTCCACCTTTGGTTTGCAGTGAACTGCAGTCACCAAAATGCAGCTCATTCTGTACAATTGCTACCTTTTGTGTCATAAACTTCTTTTGGTCTTTTAGCAGTACCTCTAACCTAGCAAGTACCAAATTGTTCAGCCCCCATACGGTAATAGCAACTGAGTACAAATGTTTCACTTGGAAAAGGTATACTTGCCACTATTTCAGTGGACATTGCTGGAGTAATAAATAACAAGGGGCAAAATTTTCAAAATTTCTGTGCGTTCTTCTCCCTGGCAAATTAGTTTAGGTGAAAAGAATTAATTTTTGGAAAACCTACCCTCAAGGGTACCCTGACAAGGTAGGCTGTCCTTGGCCTACTTGCGGCACCCCCGACTGCAAATTGCTCACTTTTCAGACCAACATCCAAAGGGCACCTCACACATGCGTCTGTTTGCCTGAGAATGAGAACCCTGGTAAGATGCCACATGTGGGAAAGTGAGAGAAGAGAGGGGTGTCACTTCCGGGGAGCTGTGGCCAAGCCTTCTCTAGTCAGTACAACTAAGAGGGGTCCTTGGCAGGGGAGGGGTGAGTTTGCTTTTCATGTGAAAGGTAAAAGCCAAATAAAACAATCAAATATATAAGTATTATGATCAGTAACATCCTCCATTCCCTTCTGTGCGAGCTTCTGTTATCAAACATGCAACAAAGAAACAGGATAGCTGTTAAACAGCTCCTTAGATGACATTTTCAGTAATCGTCTCCAAACATTTCATAAACAGCCACCATTCCGGAAGCTGAACGGGAATATCTGCAGGAAGCTGAATATTTAGCCATAAACCTGAGCGTTCCTGTTGGAAAGAACTCATGACATACATGCAAACAGAACAGCTTGAGGCTGAACACTCAGTTCACTTGTTCCTAAGCCATAGCTCAAGAAAGGTTCACTGAAATTCTTCAGCATTTCAATTTGGAGCGAGAATAACATTCAATATAATCACAATCACAAGCCATTTACAAAGAGAAAGAATATGAGACTCGTTAAGCATATCATATTATGTATTATTCACCCAGCTAGCTCTCATTAAGGGATTGGTATTCATTGACTGTCCTGATAAGGGCAGTCATCTTTCAAAGCTTGTAACTTAATATTGCTCAGTTTACTATCAATAGCTTTAGGAGTGGGGGAGACGAGGCTCTCTATTTCTTATTACATCCTTTAACATTTATTGCAGCTCTCACAGCAGCTATGGATGCTATAAGGCTTGCCGGACTGAAAGGAGCTTTTACTCTCCTTGTCTTTTCTTAATATACACTCACGCTTTTGTCATTACGTGACATGATAAAGAAAAAGAACCAGGAAGTTTTCATTAGGTACTCAACCCCACTCCAGTTTCCTTTTGCTTTGCTTTCTAAGCTTATTATTTCATGAAATTTTTCAATATCCTTATTGCTCTCTTTTCTGCAGCTACTTTCATCATCCTTCTCTTGACTCTTTTTGAAAGGTGAGCCGCATGTTTCCTAATAGGAGTAGACCAAAATTAGATGCAGCGGTCCTGATCTTCCCCAGACATATATCTTTGCAAAGTGTTTGTAAAACACCATCCAGTTACAACAGTGGGGACTTTACTCATCTCACACTTCATAACAGAGATGGAAAGGGCTATCTACGTTAGAGGAAAAAGTGCAACTCCTGTATCGATATTAGAAAATGAAGATACATGTTTTAGTCTAGCATTTACCACCAAATGCATCAGATGAGGGAAGTATGCGTAACTGTGCTCCAGAATGTTAGCTTTCATTTGGGGAGAAAAAAAAAAAAAACAAAAAAAACCCACACATAACAAAATGAAGAACAAACCCTTTTACATGCTTTTCAAGATTATCTCCGTAAACAGAAAAGACAGCCCAAACATAAGCTGCCTGATGCTTGCCTGAATCCTGTAGAGACACGCGAACAGCTCAGAAGTGCGAGACGGACTTCGCAGCCATGAAGCCTAATGTGTTTACAGGCTGCCACAGAACTAAACATTTCTCACACCATCACTTGAAGTTTTGTACTCCACACGGCAGAAAGTACCTAGTGTTGTTCCAGAGCTTGTTCACATATTCCCATCTGGCTGCTGATGTACCAGCTGAAGACTCTCCCACAGCCACTGCTTGGCAGACACAAACACCCCTCAGCTCTCCATACAAGAGCTCCTTAACCGATTCTAGCTGAAACAAACCGGGCTAGTAAAGACCTAGTATTTTAAAGAGTGAAAACGAACCTCACTGATTTGCACTGAACACACATTTGGAGGAGCAATGGCAACATCTGATTCTGAAAAGGTTGATAAAGTCCTTGCAAATAGGAGCAGTGACCTTCTTCAACTGGCCTAGCTACAGCTAGATAAGGATGTGTGAACAAGGCCTTGCA
The DNA here is from genome assembly GCF_040807025.1 of Struthio camelus. Lineage (NCBI taxonomy): Eukaryota > Metazoa > Chordata > Aves > Struthioniformes > Struthionidae > Struthio > Struthio camelus. Next base: position 2,134,657 of record NC_090945.1, read on the forward strand.
TGAGACCACAGTGGTTTCCATAGTGTTCCCTTCATGCCTAGGCAGTCAAAAGTGTTGATTCATTAGTTGAGCTGCTCAGTAACCAAAACCTGTGGAGATACAAGCCTCTAAAGCAGCCTGCACTCCTCCTAGGTTTTTGGCACGTATGGAAGAAAGGAGGTTTGGAAGCAATTTTGCATCACTCTCAGACTTCATTAACTTCCTGTAGGTTTCTCTTCTGGGTCATTAAAAAGTCCTCAACCAGCTTTCTAGATAACACCTTTTCTATACTTGCAAAACAATACAATTCATCTGTATTTTCTCTATGGATATCTGTTAAGGAACCTTTATTTCTGTCTCCGGTCTGCTCATGATCTAGGAAGAGCCTCTGCCCATTAGACAACAAATTTATTTATTGTGCTTGCTTGTTTGTTGAGTGGGCTGTTATGTCGGGTTTTCTACACTGTTTTGGGGTTAGAAAAGCCTGTTTTCCCCTCTCCTCCAGCCTCAAAGAATAAATTCCACTGGTGCTCTGCATGTCTTGGACTTCCAGACTTTACACACCAGACCTGGACACAGGGAGTGTACCATTGAGATGCTGAGTCTCTCTGAAAAATATGCAGTGCTACAGGAGCCACCACAGCTCAGCATCGACCTGGCAGTCTGCCTGTGCCTTCTCTGCAAGGGAAGGGGAAGCGCAACGAGCTCCTGGCTGCTCCTCTTCTCTATGGCTTGGCAGACATCTGCCCCTGGCAGCAGGCAGGCAGTAAGAGCACACTAACAACCGGCCTTGCCAGCACCTCCGATGTGGCCAGTGCTGAGGAAGCAATGCCAAGCGATGGCTGGCTGCTTGGTGCTCCCCTCTCCTGCCATCTGCACTCTGCGGCTGGGCTGCAGAAACTACTGGGTGGCTTGGAAGAAGCAACTTCCAACCACTTTCATCGGCTGGTATAAAAAACTGGAGAGTATAGGAGGCTGCCTACATGTTAGACACTGGCTTCTCACTCTCAACACTCCCTGAACTCTTTGGGCCAACAGAGGCACCCAATATAATGTGCTGTTTCACGTAAGAGGTCCTGCAGACTCATCCAGTCCACTGCCCACCCAGAGTAAAATTTAGCCTTTTTGTTCTGGGCAAGCCTTCCATTTTTAAAAGGCTTTCTTTTGTCTTAAGTAAGCCCACGTACTGCTTTCTTTAGCCATGTAAATGGCTCTCCCTCTTTTAAACGTATGCTGTGCAAAGCTCATAAACCCCTTCCATTAGGATGCTCTTGAACAGTTTCCTGTCAGCTTGCCTTTTCTGCATTCAGTTTGCCCTTCGTTTTGCTCTTAACCATTTCCCTCATATTGATAACTTATAAATGTCCTTTAAAAGTTCACTGCCACTGCACTTTCCCTAAGGGAATCACCTGCTCTTACGATAGCTCTGTGGAGATCCTAGACACTTTGCCTCTACTAAATCATGACTTCTATGGAAGATTAGGTCAGTTCCAGTCCTGTGGACCACCAAAAATAAAAGCACAAATTGATTTATTTCCATTCTTCTCGCGCAGTTTGATTCAACCAAAACGCTTATCTAGTTTGTATGCTGAATTCTTCTGAAGCCTGTACCTGAAATTCCCTGAAAGAGCTCTGGGACTAGGGAGCAATGGCTCTCATTAACCCAGAGCTGCTCAAAAATATGCAAGTCTGCGTTATTACATATTCTGTCATTAAAATAGAAAAACCAGCAGTTGTGGGGGTACTGTTCTTGTTTTTACTAGCTCTAGGGTATAATCAACTTTGAATTTATGGTAAGAAGAAGAAAATTTAAATATTGGAAAAATCTGAGTGAAATTATTGAGAAGAGAACACATGCCAATACACGAATAGAGAATTTATATAAGGATTTGGAGTGGCAAAAAAGAAATTCCCTTCAGAGAAAGAAAGAAGGGAGGAAGTATTCTTATTGCTGCCAAAGAAAATGAATGCTGCGTCTGGCAAGCAGAAAAACGTATTCTCTTAGAGGCTAAGATACTCTAACTAACCAACCAACAGGAAGGAGAGGAAGAAGTTCCAACATCAAAAGTGAGACTGACCATACAGCAGAAGCTCTCAGTCATGCAATGGAGAGTTACCAACAACCTCTGGAGGGTTCAAAGTGCCACTAGCTCTTCTCATGGCTTTTTGTAACCAGCTAAGCAAGCGACCACCACAGAAAGCACCTTGTGAACAGAATCACAGACAAAAAGGCATAAGATTGCCTGACTGTTGTTCAGATGGTCAATGTCGCTCCAGAAGTTCACGCGGCTGCCAGATGCTCCAAGCAACTCTCACAAGTTGAGACAGTTCCAAAGGTTTTTCAAGGAGCAATCACTGTGGAAAAGTGGTGCCAGAAGAACAAACCTCACTCTCTGCTGTCGTTATTTGTCCCATGCCATTCTCTTAGTCTGACAGTTCCACTCATCCAATAAGAGTGCAAAAACCTACTTCAACAAGTGAATCGCACACCACAAATGGAAATAAGCAACCAGGCCTCAGGCTTAATTCTTCTCATACAAGGCTAGAGTTTTCAAGTTTGTTGATGAGACCTGGACACCTAGATCACGCTGTCAAATTCCATCCCTGGTACTTGAGTGCAGCTCTATGTGCTATCGTATTGGAAATTATGAATTCATCTAACTGCAGTTTTGCAACAAATACTTTTCTGTAAATGTTTCATCTCTAGAACTTGCCATTTAATAGCAAAGTAAAAGCAAGCTGCAATTATGGTAAAGAACTAAAATAAACACAAAATTCATTTAGCACTGCTAGCATGGTTGTTTGAAGGAGGTACGTAAACTCATCTTTGCTATAGAGAATCTCTCTTGCAAAGTCCCACACTGAGGTGATTTAAAAACACATCAGAAAGGTGTTTACACAGGTTTCAGACCTATGTTTTTTTTTTTTTTTTTTTTTTAAAGTCTTCCCTATTTAGAAGATATGCAGTAGTCATGCCTTGGCCTCTCACTTCCAGGACACTGACATACCAGACAACCTGCCAGGGTCCTCATTTCACCCACACACATCCCAAGGCACAAATGCAATGTGAAAGCAGAGCTGCAAAACGGGGAGCAGAACACAGGGTAAAAGCAGAGCGGCAAAAAGGAGAATATCAAACAAAACTCCAGGTGCTTCACTAGTCCTTCTCGCTATGTGCTGCTTTTATAAACATATACTTTTATACACATACATTGTAATGAATCATAATAACCAAATTAAAAGAGGAAAAATGGTGCACAACAATCCCATTACAATAGGAAGGCTGGGTCACAAAAAGTTAGCTTGAATGAATTCACTGAAGAATAATGACTCTTCCATTTCTAATTCACACCTGTGAGCCAACACACCTCAGGTTAAGAGTCTTGCTCAGAAAGGTATGGAAGCATTGACACAAAAAAGGCAGAAGAGAGTCCTGGAGCTTTCAGCACCCCAACCATTTTACAGCATCAGTACGCATCAAGGCAGTCATATATAGGGTTTTGCCTAGATTTCTCACAGGCTCATCTTACTAATATTTACTATGGCCTCCGTGAACCTATTTACAGTTGCAGTGTTATCACACCTCCCCTGAAGTATAAAATGGGGAACAAGTTAAATACAAGCCAGATCTTTTGAAAGACGATTTCAGTGTTAAAACTGATTTCCACCATCTGAGCATCTCAGTGCTGCCTTTACCCAAAATAAAATGGAGCAAACACATTTGTGACAATCTAGCGATGCTAAGTTGCTACTATATCCTTATCTTATGCTAAAATCTTATCACATATGGATAGGAACCCACAACCGCTCCACAGTTAGGAGAAGGTTGCTTAGTTAGGCAGTACTCATTAGCATTGCTCTGTTCCCTGAAATGGCGAAGAGGTTTTGAAAACACGGGGAAGCATCCTGACAGGGGTCTTTAATTCAGTTGTGGATGTTCATATGTCACTGCGCGCCTCAGTTATGAAAGGAGACAGTGTTCAGCTAGACAAGTTTCCTTCTCTGTTTCTAGACAAGGGAGACTGGGGGAGGAGTGCACAAGCTCAAACAAGGAAGACAGCCACAGACGAATGAACTGGTTTATTCATCAATATGAAGGATTTTGATGACAGCAATAAATAAATCTATTCACCCCTCATCTTCTTAGGATGCCTATGGTACAGGGGGAAATGATTATGATAATTGTATCCAGACATTGTTGCTCGAACCAGCACATGGAATATCAGTCCCTGTAGAACTCCAGCAATTATGAAATGTCAGGCAAAAACTTCCATCATTTTTCAGTGGGGAGGAAAAAGGATAACGCAGCTGACTTTTTCACAACATGACAAGTAACAGACAGGCTATAGCAAGAGGGAGCAATGAATGGGACCAGAGGGCTTGGCAACAGAAAGAGCTCTGGATCATTCACTGCATGGGGGCTGTCCAGCCACAGAGTGCATAAAATAGGCTCAAAGCTATCCTAATACGTTGGCTGCAAGCGTTCAGAGATAGAGATCAACAGAAAGGAGAGAAGCACACTTTTAAAGATTTTATATATAAATATGTATGCATGATATCAAATGAAATAAACGATGTATAATAAATATCACAAGCTAGCATTTTCAAAGGAGCTGTGAGAACGTGTTCTCAAATGTCACCAGAACAGAGCAAGTCTAGGGTAAAACAACCTACAGATTGGGTATGTATTTGCCCTGGAAGTCTCAGGATGCTCCTACACAGAAATGCAGACACACTTACAAGTCTGGAAACTTTTGGCCTATATGCTATATTGGCTAGGGCATGAAGTTGCAGCAATGCTTCTGCACAAATATTCATATTCACAAACCAATTTATTTAGGGCAACCAAGAAACAGCTATTGTGATCAGTGTTTTTAACGCAAGAAATGAGGAGAGAGAAAAAAGAAGTGAGAAAACAGACTGGCATGATGGGAAGTGGGACCAACTCTCCAGTAGGGGTACACAGGTAAAACTGCACTCATCTTGACACCTGAGTGCTGCTCCTTGCCTCAGGCATGAGTTTTGCCTTTAGTATTTTTCTGTCAGTCATACATAACAAAATATAGCTAGATGCTTACCTTCACTAGTGCTGCTCTGTGCAGGGAGCAATGCTTTGAACTTATGCCAGGCTACAACTCAAAGCAGGGAACTACTGGGAAATCTGGTCGCAATGTCTACACTGCCAAGTAAGGGGTGGGGGGACAGAGTAGGGGTCCTTCTCATTATTGCTGTATGGGGACTTGCACATGTTGGATGAAGAAGCAGCAGTTGGTGAATATTTCATGGCAGAACCTCTTTGAAGAAAAAAAAAATAATTTAAAAAGCCCTTTAAAAGCTGATTTGAAAAAATGATTTGGCAGGGGAAGGTGTTGGTTTGACCAAAAACCCATTATTACCTTTTAGTGAGTTTTTTCATTGCAAAAAATAACATTTCCTGATCAGCTCAGGACCCCATCTTTGGGTCAAGAGCACATTTCTGTGCATCAGTGTTAGTATGATTAAATCTCCCAGGAGGCAAAGTGGAACGCTTATTTTGTCATTTTCTTTTCACACATTACTTACTCCAAAAGGGGTATTGCCTCCGACTCTCCGCGTGAAACAAGCCAAAAAATAAAGTCTGAGACTCTTTTATACCCAAGCCTCTCACCCTACTCTGTTAGTGCAAGTGTATCTCAGTGCGGCTGCAAATGCATGTCATACACACACTAAGAAATCTTAGAGGAACGCCAGAGAGGTGTAAAATTGTTTAGCGTAAATAAGTATAAGACCTTCTTGTGTTCAATATTAATTATCACTTCTACTTTCCTCGTTAAAGAGGAACTCCATTAAAGATCCATTAGAGAGTGCATTTTTTAATCAAGGCTTAAATTATAGTGCATGCTGCAATCAGAAGAACTATTGTGTGACAGCGTGAACAGTCAAAGCTGTGTACGAAGCAGCAAAACACTGAAATAAAACACATTGTTAGGCTAGGCGCAGCATTAGGAGATAAATTTGCATAATATTTGGGTACCAACCAAAGCTATAGGCACACAAACACACTTTATACTGCTGATTATTCATCAGGTTACATAATGTATTTGTGTAATCTTCTGCACGCAATTTTGTCTAGCTGCTCTTCTCTTAATATAATAAATCAGATTCCTCATATGCATTATAGCATCAGATATTCATTTTAAATTTGTAGGCGTATACTCTCTTGATATATTTGTACTTCCCATTGAAATTCATCCTCCTAGGTAAGCTCAGGAAGTGTGGGCTAGACAAGTGGACAGTGAGGTGGATTGAGAACTGGCTGGATGGCCGAGCTCAGAGGGTTGTGGTGAACGGCGCAGAGTCAAGTTGGAGGCCTGTGGCTAGTGGTGTCCCCCAGGGGTCAGTCCTGGGTCCAGTCTTGTTCAATATATTCATCAATGACCTGGAGGAAGGGACAGAGTGCACCCTCAGCCAGTTTGCTGATGATACTAAACTGGGGGGAGAGGCTGACACACCAGAAGACTGTGCTGCCATTCAGAGGGACCTGGACAGGCTGGAGAGCTGGGCGGAGAGGAACCTCATGAAGTTCCACAAAGGCAAGTGCAAGGTCCTGCACCTAGGCAGGAATAACCCCATGCACCAGGACAGGCTGGGGGTTGACCTGCTGGAAAGTAGCTCTGCCGAGAAGGACCTGGGAGTGCTGGTGGACAACAAGTTAAACATGAGCCAGCAGTGTGCCCTTGTGGCCAAGAAGGCCAATGGTCTCCTGGGGTGCATTAGGCAGAGTGTTGCCAGCACTGATCGAGGGAGGTGATCCTGCCCCTCTCCTCAGCCCTGGTGAGGCCTCACCTGGAGTCCTGTGTCCAGTTCTGGGCTCCCCACTGCAAGAGAGACGTGGCACTCCTGGAGAGAGTCCAGCGGAGGGCTACCAAGATGATTAGAGGGCTGGAGCATCTCTCCTATGAAGAAAGACTGCAAGAGCTGGGCCTGTTCAGCCTGGAGAAGAGAAGATTGAGAGGGGATCTCATCAACGTGTACAAGTATCTGAAGGGGGAGTGTCAAGAGGATGAGGCCAGCCTCTTCTCCGTGGTGCCCAGCAACAGGACAAGAGGCAATGGGCAGAAACTGAACCACAGGAAGTTCCATCTGAACCTGAGGAAAAACTTCTTCACTGTGAGGGTGACAGAGCATTGGAACAGGTTGCCCAGAGAGGTGGTGGAGTCTCCTTCGCTGGAGATATTCAAAAGCCGTCTGGATGTGATCCTGGGCAATATGCTCTAGGTGACCCTGCTTGAACAGGGAGGTTGGACTAGATGCTCTCCAGAGGTCCCTTCCAACCTAAACGATTCTGTGTGTGATTCTGTGTGTGAAATTAACAGATCTACATGCACCCACCTTGGTTTGAAATCTTCTTTCAAACAGGACCACAGGTTCTCCTCTTCTCATGCAAATATTCCGCCCACTTGCTAGCAGATGTTGCAGCACTGCTAGCTTTCCAGACTTTATCATCAAGAACTTTAAAAGTATTTTTAGTCTTAGCGGTTGCAGGAAAGAAAACCTCTCAAGCGAACCCCTAAAAATGCTAACCTACAGGTCACAAACTAAAAGACTATCTCCTTTTTGTTCTTAACATTCATTATTTTTAAACTAATCCTCACTTCTCAGGTTTTTTCCTTTGTTCCCTACTCAATTCTCATTGAATTTTGCTGCAATGGGGTTGGCTTCTTTTCTGGACATTCACACTATCTTGCTGCTCGTTTCATAAACTTTCTGCTCTGAAGCACCCTCCTTTTTTCTCTGCCTTAGCAGCTCTTTCATAGCTCTAGTTCAGCAGGAAAACATTTCTATTTTCCCATACCTGGCCTGTGTTACAAGCGAGTTTTAGCCCAGACACGGCAGGCTGCGATATGCTTAGCAATAGAAAACAACACAAAAATAAACCATGATTTTAAGTTTAGCACATACAGCTGACTGACCAGTGAAACAATATGTCCACACAAGCTCCCTTTGCTGCTATTTCCTGAGATAACTAAAGTCACAGCTATCTAGATTTCACTTCTTCAACATTTCCTCAACATCTAGAAATTCATTAGTCCCTCAATTCTGCACGCACAAGCACAGAAATGATTCATTTGTTCCTTAAAAGCAAAAGCTGAGTTCTGGATGCGTGACACCCTGTGCCGAGCCACATCCTCAGCTCACGAGCTCCAGACTAAGAGCCCTCTTGAGTTTCCCAGTTGGCAATCCTGACCTTATTATCTCTGCCTGGCGTGCATACACGGTCTTCAGGCTGTTCAGACTCATGCCCATCTGCTGAGATGGTGCTGTGCCTGCTCACAAGCTTGCCCTAGGGTGTAGGTGTCAAGGCAACATAGGCAGCTAGCACAGCATGACAACTTCCATCCCCACTACAGAAACTTTCTCTTCGGTGGGGAGCGGTGAAGCTTTTCCACCACATGCCTGGTCATACAGCACAGCGTCAGGTTCAGTAGATATTCAGGAGTCAGGTTTGACAGCAGAGAAGGCACTTCTATTAGCTGCAGGTGCATTCACTTAGGTCTGACTGTACATTGCCTTCTGGGACATCTCGTCCCCACTGAAAGTCCACACAACCTATTCTTCTGTACTGCTAACACAAAACTTGTCCTCATGCTCTCAGGGGTGGCACCAGGCATGTGCAACCACAGGAAACAGGCCACATCAAGAAGTGAGCCAACCAGCCATTTTTCCAAATGTTGCTGTTTTTCTAATTGAAAGGAAGAAAAAAAGTGCTGGTATTGTCAAATTTGTTTTGAAAAATGTGCTAGTTTTGACAAATGGTCTGGCAAGGAAAAAAGAGAATCAGTTATTTTCTTGATTTTCAGTTTCAAAAGGCTGCTTCACTTTTAATATTAATTTTATTTTTCCATTAGTTTTCACACTCTTGCAATTATTGACATGTTTGCTTGGGAATAATACAACTGCCAAAAACATCTTGCTGCTTTTTCTTTTAACGTCATTAAGCACAGCTGTGCCTTCACACCAATTCAAACGCAATCACTTTTCTAGATTTGCTGTAGCCAAGGAGTTCGCACGTTCAGAAATGACACTTCTGCTGGCTCATCACCAAGTGACATAAAATACTGAAAAACAAACCCCCCAGAAATATCAACGTTTGTAAATGATTTTTTTTTCCCTTGAAGCTGCAGTGCTTCCCAGAAGTTCCCCCGAACTTCTCTGACATGGACAGTTCCCCCACCAACCCCAACCCAAACAGAAATGAAGTTTCTGAAAGGCTCCACTGTCCTTTGAACAGTAGCTCTGCCAGAGAATATGGTCAGCCCACTGGATGGGCTGGCCATACGGAAGCAACACAGCTATGAGAACAGGGAGCTCCCCGCTACGGTCACTAATATACTCCAAAGAGCTGCATTGATGCAAGTAC